>NC_045427.1:434125688-434445779 GCF_902635505.1 Sarcophilus harrisii | reverse complement strand
CATTTTCCCCAGGGCATGGAGATTTGGTGAGGCTTCCAATTGGTGATTTTCCATTTGGAGGCGGCTTGGCCCCCACCTAAGGAGCAATTAATTGACTGTCCTCCATCAACTCCACCTTCAGGGATGGAGGGAGGAGGGGGGAAAAGAGAGGAGAAGGGGGAGTGGGGAGGGGAATGACATCACCAGCACCTCCCCCCCAGCATCCAACCACTCTTATGAGTAGATTACAAAAGGCACTACTCAAAGCCATGGCAGAAGGGAAAAATGTAAATGAGTTATGACCACACATTTTTCCACACATTAAAATGTGTGGTCGTAACTCATTTACATTTTTCCCATGATTCAACAGCTTAACTCTTCAGGTCAAGAAAATAGAAAATATGCTCCTTTTGATATAGAAATCCTCAAAGACCTGAAAAAGCTTGAATTTTATGGGGCTATATCAGCTTATGTTAAGATGTTATTACAGAATTTCCTTTTTGGAAATCTTGACCCCTAATATTTAAATCTATAACAAGGTATGCCAAGAACCTGGACAAAACTATTTGGTTTTCTGAATATATTGAGCTCTGTAGGATAAAGCCAAAAAAATAGTCAAAGTGGAGTTTATATTGCAATCACCTGTGACCAACCAACAGGTGTAGGTTCTTATGCAGATGTTGCAACCAGATTAATTTTCTCCATAGCAACATATGAGCAAATTGCTGCTAAGCCTATCAAAGCGTGGGCCTTCCACAATAAAAGACGACAAAGTGAGGGTCTTCAAAAAATAACACAAGGGCCAAATGAACCCTTTGCTGGACTTTTATGGGACATTTTCCAGACAGCTACCAAGAACTAATTAAAAAAATGCAAACAGACATTTTGATAAAGGAAACCCTAAGGAAAATGCTAATGAGGTTTGCAGAAGAATTATACAAGGACTGCACAAGGATTCCCTTTTAGAGGCTTCATAAGACCTTGTGCCACAGTGGAACCAAATGCCTTTTAGCCAGCCCTGATGCAGACTTTCCAAGATCCCAACATGGGAAGCCAGGGTCCCTTTTGGCAAGGGACCAGAGGGTTTCCGTTAATGCTTTGGTGTGGTAAAGTAGGCTCTGAAAGCTCAATGTTTGGAATATAGAGATAGAATGAGAAAACAGGGTGGGAGAACAAGACCCAATACCCCATGTCCAAAATGCAACAGAGGCTTCCATTGGGCCTCAGAATGTAGACAGGTTCAGGGAAAAGGGGATGAGGGGCTCAGCCCCAGGGCCTCAGGCAAAAAATACTTTGGGCATGATGGCAGTCAATGGTGCACCCAGAGAGTGCCTAGAAGCCCAGACATGACCAATCAGGCAGGAAGCAACCTGATGGGAAAAAGGGAATGTGTAGATAATATCCCAGTCACTAATACAGGTAGACAATGTGTGACTTATCACCCAGAAGTAGTAGCATCAGGTTTATTGATACAGACTCCTAATAAGTAATCTGGTGATAGTTGCCCAGATTCTGACTCCAAACCACAAAATCCAGGAATATACTGGACAGCAGCTGTAACAGCTGACCAACCTATGCTCACGATCTAGATAAATGGGCCAACCTTAGAAGGAATGGTAGCACAGGTGCAATCTCAATCACCTTGAACCAACTGGCCCAGTTCACTTTAAAAAAAACTGGGAGGAGGTTAGTACGAAGTTAATTACCCCTATGGGATGGACTTTTTGAAAGAAAACAGGGTTTTTACTCCTTTATAGTTGAAAAAAATCCCATCAATCTGTGGGGAAGAGACATTTTACAACCAATAAGGATTAAAAAAATGAAGTACTTTGGTTTTTTAAGGCGGGGCTGTTGAAGGCCTCCAACGCCAGGTTAGATGAACAGTGGGGCCCTTAGGTAAATTAAAATTCAGGGCCTTTTTCGATATAATACAGGAGCAACTTGACCAAGGAAAATTAAAACCTTTCCTAAGGTCCTTGGAATTTCCCAGATTTGTTGTAAAAAGAAATCTGGAAAATGGAGGATGTTAACTGATTTAAGAAAGGTAAATGAACAGATGGAAACTATGGGGAATTTTGGCCTGGACTTCCTCTCCTACCCGTTGCCTCTTTTGGCCTCTTTTGGGTTATAGACATTAATGATTGTTTCTTTCTATCCCTCTGGATAAGGAGGATATGAAAGATTTGCCTTTTCGGTCCTAAGGGTAACTCAGCTGTGCCTTATAAAAGATATGAATGGACAGTTTTTCCTGGGAATGAAAAAACAGGACCATCTGTCAAATGTATGTTGTTGCTGTTTTGCTCCAATAAGAAAAGATTTCCAAACGTGTGTTATTACATTTATATGGATGATATATTGGGATGTACCTGAGGAACAAATGTTAGAAGCATTTACAAAGACCATAGAAACACTTAAATATAAACACTATGTACAAAATTGTAATAGCTTGAAAAATTAAAATATGCTCCTTTTCAATATTTGGGATATAAGTATATCCAAGGTACTTACAATACAAAAGCTGTCCTTAAGAACAGAAAGGCAAAACCTTGGTGGTTTTCCAGAAATTGGTGGGATAATCCAATGAATGTGACCAGTGTTAGGTTTGACTCCCATCAATTCAAACCATTATATGATATTTTAAGGGGAAACAGTGCTTTAAATTTAAAATCAGCTTACAAAAAGAAGCTCAAGGGCTTTGAAAGTTAACTGGCTTTATCCAATTGGTTGAAAAGAGTCACTCAAAAACCCTTTGGAAATATCAGTTTTTGCTAACACAAGAGGTCCCCAACAGTCCTTCATCAAAGGGAATGTGATAGAGGGGTGAACCTCCCAACACAACCAGAACAAAAGCCCTTCCTTACCTAGTTCTTGGGGCTAAAATTTTCAAAGGCCATTAAGCGAGAGACAATTATCGGGATAAGACCTGACAAGATATACACCTTTTTTATACTAATGCACAAATTAATTATATGCTTGGAGAAATCCCAGAGTGGCAAGTTTTATTAATGGCTCCAAATTTTAACACGGGTCTCCATTAAAGATAATCAGATTAATTACATAATTGGAATGGATTCTTGAAAAAAAAGTTTCTAAAGTTCCTCTTAAAAGGACCAACTATCTTTACAGATGCATCCAGACGTAATATTTGTGCTGTAATTTCTTTGTGACTTAACTATAAAGAAGGTAATCAGAACTCCTTTTTCAGTTCCTCCAGCAAAATAAATTGTTGCAATCATTTCCAATTTTTCCTTATTATCCAGGAGATAGAATATCTGATTCGGCCTAGTCAGTAGGTGTGATAAAAAGAATTTAACAGCCCAAATAAAATTTGTAGCCTCTTTTATCAGCTCTTTAAAAATTCAGAACAAGTGAGGAATCCAGGTAAGATTTATTCTTGCATGTCCACTCATAATGGACTACCAGGTCCTATTTTTATGGTAATTCAAAGGCAAGATGTTGGCCAATACCCTTTATTCCAAAAGCCCAAGGAATCTCATTCTAAATATCACGGTTGCCCAAGTTTACATTTACAATATGGGATAACAAAAGAGGAATCTAGGGGCATAGTAAAAGCCTGTATGGCTTGCCTTCCTTTCCACGCTCTTACACTGCCTCCAAGGAAGAACCTTCGTGGTTTGAGACCCAATGAAATTTGGCAATGGATATGACCCATTATAAATCTTTTGGTTGCCTGTCTTTTAACCACGTTGTGGTAGACACCTTTTCAGGATTCACTTTTGCAGTGAAATACCAGCAGCAAAAGAGACAACCCAGGTGATCACTGAATCCTCATACAAGCATTTGCAATTATGAGTGTGCCACAAGCAATAAAAACAGACAATGGTCTTGCATAGCACACTTTTGTGCACAGTATAAGATTTTACACACCACTGGTATACCTTTTAATCCTCAAGGACAGGCAATAGTAGAGAGGAGAAATAGAGACATTAAGACACTCCTCCAAAAACAAAAGAAAGGGGGAGCCACAGGTAACCCTAGAAAACTTCTAAATCTAGCCCTTTATACTATTAACTTCTTGATTTTTAACAAAGATGCACTGGCTCTGGCAGACAGGTCGTATAACCCACCGGAAGGGCAATGTCCAGTGCGAGCGGCTCCACTATCTTTATGTAATCACCAGGTGATGTGGACAGACCCAGAAAGTGGTGAATGGAAGGGTCCACATAGGTTAACTGCTTGGAGGAGAGGGTTTGCTTGAATCTCTACAGGTGGAGAAGGAATCAGATGGGTGCCAATGAGCCGTATTCACCTTGTCCATCACAGAGAGACAGAGCAGACTCTTGAAATAAAGGAGAAGACCCAAGATATATTGTGTGATTCTGTTGCTGATTGTGTCCACCACTGAAAGAGCATAGCAGTTATGGTGTTTGACTCATGGACATCGAAAATTGTTGGACTTGAAAACCTTCAGGAATCACTGTATTCTCTGAGACATAAGATGGCTGTAGGACTTGAAAGCCCCCAGGAATCATTGGATTTTCTGAGAAATAATAAGACTGTTGCAGGACTTCAAAAATCTGCTAGAATCATTGGATTCCCTAACACATAAAAGGATTGTTGCAGGACTTCAAAAACTTGGGGGAATCATTGGATTCCCTAACATGTGAAGCAATGCACAATAGATTGGTTTTGGACTATCTCTTGGCTGCTGAAGAAGGAATATGTGTGACTGATGTTTACATATCCTCCTAGGATTTCTGGAAATCTTTTATAACACCATGTTGATTTATATTGTTTGTTATACCGCTATTTGCATGTACAATTCATGTTTGTTATACCACATCGAATCTGCACTGATTGTGGGGAGAGTCATCACTAATAGCCTCTGAGTTATTGCTATGTGCTTGTGTAATACCTCCCATGCTGATGGGTTTGTGCATACCGGTTTCTAATAAGACCCTTCAGCCCAGAAACCCGCTAGCAACCCCCACTTCCCTTTGGTGCTTTTCATCTCCTTTCCTGAGATGTCAGGGAGGGTGTGATCATCTCCTTTTTAGTGATTTCACCTCCCTTCCTGAGAAGTTGGGGAGGGTGTGATCACCTTCCCTTGAGGGCTCTCACCTCCCTGAGAAGTCAGGGATGGCATGACCACTTGTGTTCTAAAACAAAAGAAAGCAGGAGATGTAATGGGCTGAAGCTCGAGATGATGCCCTGAGGTCCCAAGCATATGAGACTAAATAGCAATTGGACAATACTCTATTAATATATGCTTGGAGAAAAAATGGCCCTGCCCACTCTCTGTGCAAGTTTTGATGTATTGTAAAGGAAATGACATAGAGACGATTTTGGTGGGTGGAGTGAGAGAGGCAGAGCCACTGCTGGCTGGGTTCATATCACAACTGCTCTCACTTCCTATCCCATCACCCTTTACCTCCGCAAAGAATAAAGATTCCTTAACTTGAATTCCTGACTCTGGCTGATTTTAAAATACACGGTCATCACACAAGGTGAAAGGTTTCTGTAAATTAGGGAGGGCAAGGGCAGGCAAAGAGGTCTATTTGGCTTTCAGGTTTTAAATGCCTTGACCTGATCAGGTCCCCAATCAAGAGGAAGGTTATTGGGACCTCGAATAGAGTCATAGAGAGGTTTAGAAATAATCCCACAATTGGCAATCCAGATTCTGCAGAAGCCTGCCATGCCTAGAAAGCTACGCAGCTGCTCCTTTGAGGCAGGGTCTGGGAAGCTTAAAATAGCCTATTTCCTCTCCTCAGTTAGAGCGTGAGAGGTGGGGGTGAGATTGTGGCCCAAATATTTGCCTTTGGACTGTAGCCTTTCCGCTGGAAAATTTAGGGTCTTTGTGGTTGCTGTTAGGGACTCCTCCTGGTGGGGCTGCAGGGCATATCATCCACATATTGGATAAGGCTGCTCCAGTTCCCTCAGATCTTTGGCTAATGCTTGCCCAAACAGGTGGGGACTGTCATGGAAACCTTGGGGCAGAACAATCCAGGTTAACTGGCTTTTAATCTACTCTGTTATTTGCTTCCATCATAAGGGAGAGTTCATCCCATTCACATTCACAGTAATGATTACTAATTTTGCATTTCCCTCCATCCTATGTTCCCCCATTTACATTTTTGTATCTCCTTTTGGTGAGGGATGCAGGGAATCAGTATGGTCTGAAACTCCTGCAGGGTAAGTTTTCTGTCTGGTCTGATTGCTAGCAAATCTGGTGCTCAGAAAAAGTTGGGCTGACGAGCCATACAACTCTGGGAAGTGCCAGTAGGACACTATGTGGCACTCTCTGGTTCTGAGTACCTTTTGATACTCTCAGATACTCTCTTGTTCTGAGTAACTTTTTGTACTCTCTGGTCCTGAGCACCTTTTGGTACTCTGTTTCTGAGTACCTTTTGATATTTTCTGGTTCTGAGTACCTTTCTATACTATCTGGTTATGAGTATCTTTTGGTACAATCTGGTTTTAATCAAGTCATTCTCTACGAAGGTACACAAATGCAACAAACTGGGGCTTGGGGAAAAAAGCTCCATTTGGATTCTGGAAGGGAAGTCTCTGGAGCAGGGGTCCTCAAACTACGGCCCATGGGCCAAATGTGGCAGCTGAGGATAATTATCCCCCTCACCCAGGGCTATGAAGTTTCTTTACTTAAAGGCCCACAAAACAAAGTTTTTGTTTTTATTATAGTCCGGCCTTCCAACAGTCTGAGGGACAGTGAACTGGCCCCCTATTTAAAAGTCTGAGGACCCTGCGGAGTCTCAACAACTTCTCTCAGAGCTGTTCTAAGGTTTCCAGATAGCTCCTAGTCTGTGTGTTAAATGTTTTCTTTAATGTTATAACTGTGCAGTCTATGTCTGTGTTCTGTGTTCTGTGTGATTTGTTTGTCTGTCCTGTTGGTTAAGAGCTCTGCTAAATTTTAAGAACAATGATTAAAAAATTTGGGAATTGGTTGTTTCAATGTTGCAACTGTACGTGTTGCTTGTGATGTTAAACTTTTAACTCGTTGCACTAATTGGTAAGTATTTTAAAACTGACATTCAAGTTTTTCCTTGAAGTAATTTAAAATTAAGGCTTGGCCTGGGTTGGGTTAGGCTGATAAGGCTCTGGAGAACAAAGGAGTTTATGGTAATTGCTTTGAACTCTGGCTTGAGAAAACATTTGATTAGGAATTTTTGGATGATTCTAAATTTGTGGGAAATAATTTTCCTATTGCCTTTGCATGCCAGATTTGTTCTGAGTATTCTTTTGGGCAGTTTTAAAATTGTGGGAAATAATTTTACTGTTGTTTATGCACACTAGATTTAGTTATCTTTAAGAACAATAGCTTGTTAAAGAAGTTCTGTTAACTTGCCTGAAAGGAGTCACATGACTCTCATTAGGTAAAGGAAGGCCTGACTTTTCTAAAGGCTTCAACTCTGGCCAAAGTTGGAGCTTAGGAGAAGTCCATTGGGAATAATGGCCACATGGGGCCAGAGGGAGAAAAAATACAAAAAAACTATGCTGTTTAGTGAAATTCATTATTTGAAATATGATAGGAAAAGCAATTTTATATTATTGGAAATTTAAAGTTGTATTTGATTGGATTTTAAGTTAAAATATAGGTTATTAAAACAAAATGCCAGTAGATTACCTTGGGACTTTGTGTTTCTATCTCCCTACTTAGATGGTATGTTGCTTTCTAGAAGTATTGGGTAATTTAGAAACTATGAGTTATGCCTCAAAAATTGTCAGCTCTATTGGGTAAGTTTTATGAAATTTGGTTCAAATTTATTTGCGAATCTAGAAGCTTAAAGTTTTTAAAAAATAAATTAAAGACAAAGGACAAGAGAGATTGATTTGCAAAAGCAATTAATAGTTTAAATGAACCATTTAGTTAGAAGGGTTATTGATTTGGGAGTGTTTAAAATGTGTCTGAGAAGGTTTGAGCAAGTAGGTGTTATGGGCCAGAATTTGAAACAAGGTGCTAAGTCACCTGGAATTGATAGAGACAATGCTTATGTACTTAGTTCATACCTTTAGAGTTCACACCTTTAAGAAGAGTTCATACATTAGAGTTCACATCTTTAGAGAGCATATATAAGCTAGGAGCCCCAACTAGGATTGACTTCAGGAGATTCACAAGTCAGAAACTCACAAACCAATTCTCTCTTAGAGACAGAGTCAGATTCATTCCATTTTCCACCTTTGTGCTGGTTGGAGGCTTTGGATTCAGAGGGACCTAGAGGCTGGAGCTGGAAGAGACAAAGGATTAGCGGCAGGAACCAAGGACAGAGAGGTGGGCCTCTAAGAAAGCTAACTGGGCTATTGTGAAGGAGACAATAAAGGATCTGAACTTTTAGCTCCTGGCTGCATTTGGGATTATTACAGAGAACTGAAAGGAAGGCTGCCTCCAGAAGTTCCCCAAGAAACCTGCTCCCAGAGAACACAATACATTTTAGAGAAGAACATTACAAGTAGGCATTGAGAGGAAAGAGACAGAGATGAGACAAGAAGAGATGGTGTGAGAGGAGGAAGAGAGTAGAAAATGGCTTTCCAGAAATTGGGAACAAAAAGGCACAAACCCCTAGTGAATTTGCCATTTGCCATGGGAAAGGATGTACCTCATGAGGTTGGGACCTGTCTTTAGCTGGCAGAATGGATCCTAGGGGAAATGGCACCCTAAAAAGGTTAGCTGTGAGAAGATGGGGTCCGGAAGCGTGGTGGAATGGGGGAAGGGCGACCACCTGGAAAGGGACAATCTAATTTCCCCCACCATTAAGATTTTTTTTAAAACAAACTGCAGCTCCTTGCTGGTTCAAATAGTAATTGCTTCAACTGTTGACATTTTAAAAGTTGACATTTTAAAGACTCTTTCAGATTCTTTTATGTAGAATTGGGTATTCTGGGTGTTTAATTGATTGTATCCTGAGATTATGCCCATCAAAAGGGCTTCTGAAAATAATAGTTTTTCCTTGAAGTCTTTTTAAAAATGTTTCTGTTAAATATGAAAGATAACTCGTGAACTTACTGAAACAAATTTATTACTGTTATCAATATGAGGTTATGATATTTCTAAAAGTTTAATAGTTTTAAGAACCTCTTTGATTCTTTTATGTTGTATAGGATATTCTATCTAAGTTTTAATTGATTGTATTAGGTCATCCTGAGGTCATTTAAAGAGCCTCTGAAAATAATATTTCTTTGTCCTTTTGAAAATGTTTCTGTTATGGACAATATGGAATTTGGAATATTTGTCTATGTATTGGGTATTTTAAAGCAAAATGATTTGTATGTATAATGTTCATTTATGAAACTGTCTACTTAGATATGAAAGAAGTGAACTTACTGAGACAAATTCTTATTGTTATAAATATTAGGTTATAGTAAATATCTGTTTAGGATTTATCTGAAACTTTGGTTAATGGGATTTGTTATTTGAAGTAAAAATTTCTTGGGCTTATAATTAATGCTATTTGGGAGTTTTAAAGTTCCACCCCTCTAACAGTTAGTGGGACAAATAACTGGAATAAAAAGGAAATAAAGCTATTTTATCCCATCTTGCTAAAAGTTAAGTATTAACTGCTTTTAGGGTTAGAGTTGGGTTTCAATTATGTCATACCTTGCTATTTCCAATTTGGTTATATGTCATACCTTACTGTTTCCAATCGGGTTATATGGAATCATCATATCCTAAATACTTGAGCAAATAAGTATTAGTCTGATCAACTATCTGTTACTGGATATTGTGTTTGTATATTCAAGTTTTTTTTTTAATTTTCTAACTAATGAAAGGACAAAAGCCTAATTGCTGTTTTATCTATTGGAACTGTAGGTGACAGCCAACATTTGCCTGTCCTGTGAAGAAAATGTATTAAGCTGCTAGCCAATTCATACTGGCCACTTCACATTTTGTATCAGTCTGTTCTAACTTTTATTTGTTAGATTTGTGTTTTTTGTTCTAGATTTTGGTCAAATTATAGATATCAACTTGCTACTGGGACCAAGATCAGTTTTGATTGCCAGCACGAGAGGCCACACCATGTGTATCCTCTGAATGGACTGAGAGTCTCCTGCCAGTGCCCAGCCTGAAGCAGTTTTGAATGAATCTTCCTCCTTTCCCCCTGAGTGACTGATAGGGGAATTTAGGAACCCTTATTGGGTCATCTGTTACTGTGTGTTTAAAATTTATGATGGACTTATTAAAACTCTGTAATTGTTTCTGTATATTAGAGGGAATTTTAGGAAACTTACTGTACTAGTCTGTTATGTATAGGAATTTTGATTCACTCTTGGGATTTATATGTGGAATAATCATTTGATAATTCCTTTTCATGAGAAAAAAAGGAAGGAAAAAACTGGTTGAAAATGGTTAAGATGTTTTGGTCATGTATACTTATTGTGTATCTAAGTTATATTTTAATATATTTAACATCTACTGGTCATCCTGCCATTTAGGGGAGGGGGTGGGGGGGGGTAAGAGGTGAAAAATTGGAACAAGAGGTTTGGCAATTGTTAATGCTGTAAAGTTACCCATGTATATATCCTGTAAATTAAAGGCTATTAAATAAAAAAAAAATAAAATAAAATAGAAACTGGTTAAGAAATTGGGAAAACTGATGTATTTTTCTTAGGCACTTCGGTCCTGCCTCTATCTCACTAGTTCAGATTGAGTTGGAAATTATTTAAACAGTCCTTTTTGAACTCTGGGAGATGATTAAGAACCATTACATAGAATTCCCAATCCCTCTATTTTTGTCCACCTGCATTTTTTATTTCCTTCATAGGCTAATTATACACTATTTTAGAATCTGATTCTTTTTGTACAGCAAAATAACTGTTTGGACTGGTATGTATTTAATTTATACTTTAGCATATTTAACATGTATTGGTCAACCTGTCATCTGGGGAAAGGGGTGGGGGGAAGGAGGGGAAAAATTGGAACAAAAGGTTTGGCAAATGTCAATGCTATAAAATTATCCATGCATAGAACTTCTAAATAAAAAGCTATTTTTAAAAAACAGTCCTTTTTGTTTTTACTCCTTGCTTACAATTTACTGGACTATGGTTTGCTGGTTATGGTTTAACTTTGAAATTCCTTTTTCTGCTGAAATTGTCCTGGCAGCCTCAGTTTCTTGGGATTATTTTTTAGAAACAACCAGAAATCAGACACCTGTCCTGGGACCTGGCAGGCTCTCTGATCTCTTTTTCCACTCCTGTAACCCCAGTCCCTTAATTAGTATTTCAGCATACTTACAAGGCCCTTGCATTTTGATATCAGGCCTCTAATGGTTCAGGGTTGCCTGCCTTGGTCTAACTGCATAATCTGCTCAGAAATCTGGATCCTAGTAGCAGCTCCTGTTCTATCGAGAGGGGACAGATGGAGCTATTCCAGGCCCCACTTTTCTCCCTTTGGACTCCCTGACAGACTTGGAGTGCCCCTCCTAGCATGGGCAGCAGAACTGGCTTGAGCATTGCTAGTCTCTATATAAACAGAGGCTGAGGTAAATGCACAAATGACCACAGACCTAACTAACAGTGAACTGTCCATATCAGACTGGATTCTCTGGCTGAGATGCTCCACAACTGCAGAGGACCTGCTATATCTGCAACAGAGAGGCCTGTGTGTCTCCCTAAATGAGGAATGTTGTTTTTATGCTAATAATTCTGGGGTTTTCAGGGAGAGAGTGGTCCTTGACATAAGTCCTTGCATTTTTCTAGTTTTAGTTTGGTTTATTTGCTTTAAATTATGGTGCTAAGACCTTCTAGAGGAAGGTAATTCACTGATTTGAATATTCAGAAGAGAGAGAGTGTAGAATGTTGTGCCACAGTTCTCTTTTATTGTCCTGACTCAGTTTGCCTAATTATCCTGACCCAGTCCTGCCTCTGTTTCTCTAATTGTTCTGCTCAACCACCCCTCCCTCCTAATCATGATGATCCAGATAAGGAGAAAGATCTTCTGTTTTAGGCATCATCAGAATATTGGGTGCCTCTCCCTACTCTGTAATCCCAGTTATCAGATATCCCCCATGCCTCTCCTCATCCTGTCAGATTTGGATTGTCAGAGTCCCATGTTCCCTCTCTCAGCACCCTGATTCCTTCCCTGCCTCGCTCTACCCCAGATTCTGAACCATGTGTATGTATGTATGTATGTATGTATATATATATATGTGTGTGTGTGTGTGTGTGTATATGTCATTGAGAACTCACATTGTCTGCTGGATTCTTGGAGACCATAGTCTCATTCAGCTCTGGGGCCCATGTGCCTTCTCGTTACTCTTGCAGCTCGACCTATAGGCCCACAAGTTTTCAAAGCATTTTTTTTCTCCAAAGCACCTGCCCAGGGAAAGAAGAGAGCACAAAGTGAACAGGGGAGGCTCGGGATGGGAGGAATGGAGCCTGCCTTGACGAGGGGTGGAAGAGAGAGGCAGAGCCTAGGGTTCTGGGCCACTGTAATCCCAAACATCAGGTTTGAGGTTGTCAGGACAAGGGGCTTGCAGCAGAGAGGATGGCAGATCTGGCTGGGAGAAAGGGGAGGGGGGGGAGGGGAGGACGGTGAGAGAGAAAAGCAGTGTAATGAGAGAAGCTTGTGTTTCCCAGAACGGGGAGCACCCAACCTTTCAGACTTTCTCACTCAGCAGGAGCATCACTCAGAACCCCTAAATCTCCTCACTCCCCCGAGAAGCCCCAGAGCATGGGGGAGGATGGAGAGGAAGATCTTGAGCTCTCAACCCCACCTTATGCTCCGGTCCCTAGGAAATGAAAAGCAAACTTTTTAACATCTACCCAGTCCTTAGGTTCAGGAAATAGGTACCAGAAGATAGCGTTAGTTGTTCAGCTGTGCTTCGTGGCCCCATTTGGGATTTTCATGGCAAAAAGTGGTTAAGATTTCCTTCTCAGATGAGGGAATGGAGGCAAACAGGTTAAACTTATCCAGCCATAGGCCAGTGAGTGTTGTGAGGGTGGAGTTGAACTCAGGTATTCCTGACTCTCTACCCCCATTCACCTAGCTGCCCCTTTCCCAGAGGCATTCCTTTTGGATGCTAATTAGACTCGGGATTCCTAGAGGGGGGGAAGGGAAGAAGACATAAGAAGGGCTGTCAACTGAGGCCTCTGCTTCAGCTGATACAGTGGAGAGAGACCTGGACTGAAGAGTCAGATAGCTAGAGTCAAATCCCAAATCTTTTCATTCACTGCCTGTGACTGGAGGAAATACACTAAGCCAGTTTCTTCAAACATAAAATGCAGTGGGGAGTGGGGGGAGTGTTGAACAGAAAATTTCTAAAAAAACTAAGCTTCTGTGATGGGAGGGAGACAGCAAGGATGGGAGAGAGAAGGCTGACTCTGGAGTTAGAAGACATGGGTTCTCAAGCTGCCTCTGACACTACCTATGTGATCTTGGGCAAATTAACATATCCCTCTGAATCTCAGTTTCCTCATCTGTAGGAAAGTGCAGGAGGTTGGACTAGATGGCCTCTGAGGTCCCTTCCCTTTCTAAATCTGATTCTGCCCTGTGTGATTCCTCTAATTCTTCTTTAGAGGAAAAGAATGTGATGAAAAGAATAGTATCTCTGGGAGATGAGTCTCACTCAGCCTGCAGAATATCCAGGGTCACTCTATGACTCTTGCTCTCCTAGGAATATCATGCGAATTTCAAGTATCTGCTCAGCCAAAACAGCTTGGAGTTAAATCGGTTCTCATGGCAAAGACTTTTCTGCATAAATTGTACTGAGAATAAGAGTAGATAGCTCCTCCTAAGTCACTAATGACAACTCCTTCTGCTCAGGTGCCATGTCCTTTTCTCTGCCTTCATTCTTCTTGACTATTATAGTTTAATAATGTTGGTTATACTCTTCATCTTGAAACTCCTATCATCTCCCTTGGGTCTCACACCATTTAGTGATCATTTAGTGACCTAGAGAACTTCTAACTCTCTCTGCTATGGTTACTCCTCCTCCTATCTCTCAAAATGTGAGCATATGTGTTCTTTAATAGTATTTTATTTTTAAAAATTATATGTGAAGACAAATTTTAACATTCATTTTTAAAATTTTGAGTTCAAAGTTTCTTTCTGCCTGTTTCTCCTTCCTTTAAGATGGTAAGCTATTTGATGTAAGTTATGTATGAATATCTGAAAGGCTTCATTTCTTCACTCTAATTCTCTTTTCATCTTTTCATCTTTATGAGGATGAACCCCAAATTCATTTCCTTTCCCAGGATCACACTTCCATAGCCTTATAAATCATGCCCAACTGGTTGCCCTACCAATTCTTCAGTTCAACACATCAGCAGCCAAATTTTCATCTTCCTGGAAGCCATTTGGCCCTCCTGACTTCCTTAGATATAATCATGGTACCGTCATCCACCCAGATATTCAGGTTCAAAAGTTCAGAATCACCTTTGCCTTCTGACTCTCCTCTTTCCCATACACTGCCTTCCAGTCAACTTTATCCCCTAGGACAGGCTCTGGTTAGTCCTGTGAACAATATGTAGACTTGCCTCTGTGGGCTAGGCCAGAATCTCAGAATTATCTACACTCTTGAGTTTAGAAAGCTCAAGACTGAGAAGAGACACAACCTCCTAGTGGTAAAATATCAAAAGGAATGGAGAATGTCAATGTGTCTCTATGCCCCAGAACACTAGTCCAAAGAAATTTTACAAAGTATTCTTAGAAAGAATAAAATGTTGTTCTAGTCCCTACATTGAGAGTTAACTAGGCTAAATATGCCTACATTAAAAAAGTGTTTGTTTTTTAATTTCTAAATCAGGATGTGTGTAGCTGATTCTAGCCTACGTAGGTTAGGCTACACAGAGCTTAAGTGATCTTGGAAAGACCCTAATCCAAGCCCTGTTATTTCACTGATGAGGAACTGAGGCCATGGCCAACCTCACGAGATGACAATGTCAATCTTTGAACCTAAGTCTCTAGCTCCAAATAGCCCTATCCCACAATCATGCAATGACTCTAGGATGACCCAGTCCCAGCTCTCTTTCTTCCTTCAACAAAGTTCCAGGTTACCTTGGGTTCTCTGTGCCAGAAATGAGACAATGGCAAATGCCAGGAGAAGGAGCTTCATGGTTGATGTCCCTTGGAGAGAGGATCAGCAAGGCTAATGGAGAACTGAGAGACTGCCTGTGTACTGTGAGTTGGAACTGCAGCATTTATTACTCTCCCCAGTGGGGTGGGGCCAGGAGTGTTGAACCACAGAGGGAGTAGAATTCTGTGTTGCCCAGTGTCATTCCATTAGGTTAGACTGTCCATTGACCAGCGATCTGATTGGTGCCTCTTGGGTTCTAATTCCATCAGTGGCTCTGCTGAGGGAGATATAAACCACACTCAAAGTAGTAAATTATAGAAGCACAGATTTTTGAGCTAGAGGATTTTGGCAATCACTCTGAATAAATTAAGCTGAGAGAAGGAGATTGATTTAGACCAAGTCTTATTAGCAAGGGCCTTTTTACTAGAATCTGCATTCTTTCAATCTAAAACCAATGTTCTTGCCACGAAGTTGGACTACCTGTCTCCCTTTTCCAAGTCCTCATCAAATTAGAAAAATATGTATATTCATTTACTCTCTTTCCTATAAATATTCCAATAGAATATGGTTTTCAACTTACTTTGAACTGGGTTCTCATCAACTAAATTGAAAAGACACAGAAAATTTCAAGAAAGAAACATAAGAACCAACCCCTTCTGCCCTGGCAAAACAAAAACAAAAACAAAACCTGAAGATTAATTCATGTTCATCCCTCAGTGGGCTCCATTGAATCCTTTCTTTTAAAACTCTCTGAGACACCTGAAGTGAGTACAGTTTTTCATCTCTTCTGTTCAAAACTGCTCTCAGGAAATCATGTGCTAGAGTTGAGAAAGGAGGAAGAGGAAGAGGTGGGGAGAGGACAGGGACAGGGACAGGGAAAGAGACAGGGAGAAGGAGAGGGAGAGAAAGAGGGAGAGGGAGCAGGACAGGGAGAGGAACCAGAGACAGAGAGACAGAAAGAGGGAGGGAGGAAGGAAGAGAAGGAGGACAGGGGAAAGGAGGGAGGGGAGAAAAGCAGGAGGAGGAGAAAGGGAGGGAAAGAGGAGAGGGGAGAGAAGGAAAAGAGAGGGAGGAAGGGAGGAAAGATGAGGAGAGAGAAAGAGAGGACAGAAACAGAGAGAAGGAGAGGGAGAGACTAAGGGGTAGAAGGAGCTAAAGATTGAGAGAATAAAAAAGACCTAATCCAATGAGTCAGGAAATCAGTTCTACCTCTAACTACCTTTTTGACTTTGAATAGAACCCGTCCCTTTGCTGGTCTCAATTTTTACATATGTAAAAAAATAAATTAGATTTAGACTATCTTTAAGGTCCCTTTCAGGTCTGACCTTCTATGTACTGAGATTTCTCCAGCTCCTATCTTGTAAAATTCTGGTATATAGTTCTCAGATTCTGCACTTTACCCTGCTCTTTATCTCTCTGTCTGAATTGTAGTTACTTCTAAATCTTTAGGGCATCCGTAATTTCAGCATGAGTTCTATGGGAATTTTAAAGCTTTTAGTCTCTTAAGAAAGTTTGAAGAGGATTTTCCTTCTATCCCTGAAACTACTTTCCAGGTAGTTCTTTTAAGGCCTTCTTTTAAGGATCTTTATCAATCATTCCAGTAGCAAGACCTCTTATTTCTAAAGCCCCTAACAATTCTAAAATTCTTAGGTAGCTAGGTGGCACAGTAAATAGGCCTCTGGGCCTGGAGGCAGGAAGAACTGATTTCAAATTCAGTCTCAGATGCTTCTTAGTAATGTGACCCTAGCGAAGTGACCTAACTACTGCCAATCTCAACTGCAAAATGGAAATAATCACCCCTAACTTACAGAGTTGTTGTGAGAATCAAATGAGGAAATCATTGCAAAAGTCCACAGTGCCCATTTCTATTCCGTCATATTATAGTATGGTCATTTAGGCCTTGACTGAAGGGATCAACATTTGATCTGGGCTTTAAATGATGGATAGGATTTTGACAAGTAGAAACTAGGAGGGGCTTGAGGGAAGGAAGAGATAGAGGCAATTGGAAGGGACCCGGAGTCAATCAGTTTGTCTGGAACAGAAAGTATATGAACTAACCTGGGAATTGTGGGAATAGAAAGACATTTTGAAGGAAGGAATGGCAGGACTTGGCAGTAAACTAGAGTATGATCAATTTGAAGGCGCAACCTATCTGAACTTAGCAGACAGGAGTTCAAGTTTGGGTGTTTCTCCATGCTATTAGAGATATGACCCAGAGGAGGCAATGTCATCATTCTGGGACCCCCTTCCCTCATACATGAATCAAGGCAATTAAACTAATCAGAGATCTAAATCTATGATCCCATAAAGCATCTGAAGGAGAAAGAGAAGTCAAAAGAACTTGGAAGCTCAAGAAAATGGTGGAGGCATGGAAAGAAATGGAGAGATAAGAAGGGAAGCCAGCTTTAGGGAATGTAATAAGAAATCTAAAGGTATACTATTGGTAGAAAGAACATTGGACTTGGAGGAAGAGACAGAGAGATGGAAAGAGAGACAGAGACAGAGATAGACAGAAACTGGGAGGAGCCCTCATATCTATAGTTGTATGTGGGAACCTGCCCCATCTTGATCCTTGATTTCCAGGGTTTACAAGTCTAGAGACTCCTTACAGTGGACTCTCCTCTGGGATAGATCACACCCTCTCCTCTGAAATCTAATCTTGATCCCACCTGAATAGCTCATGTACTTTTGTGTATTCTTTGTTATGCTCTAATCCACAAAATTCTCCAATTTCTGTTGGCTGGATAAATGAATGTGCTAGCTAATCACTATCGGTGAAGGTATTTTGCATATTGGTGATGGTCATTTGGTGAGGAAAAGGTAAAAACTATCCCTTTCCCAGATAGTATGTTGACACTACCAGTGTAACCCTTTTCCTGTTCTCCACATATGTGCAACAGATCTCAGATTGTATCTATCCATTCCATACTTGAGCCTGAACAATATATAAATATATATATATGAGCTGAATGTATGTATATACATATATGTATTTGCAAGTATAAATAAAAGTATATATAGAATCAATATAAAATGAAAACAAGATAATTAGGAAGGGGGAGCATTAGAAATTGGAAGAATCATGAAAGGTTCCTATTCTTATGCTGCAGAACAAAGATGGAGGAAATCACCTAACTACTTAGTGACTAAGCTTCCTATAAATTTATGGTCCTCAATGCAGTAAATCAAATGTACTGTTCTTCGTTAACTGCTTTGTCCTCTCACATTCCACAGCAGTATTCCAAATCTTATCTCTCCTCAAGCCTCCCAAGGTACCCCTTTCCCATACCCTCCCACATGGGTTCACGTAATATTTCACTCCAAAAAAGAGATTACCCCATTCTCCTCTCCTCCTCCTGGTCCACTTAGTTATTTTCTTCCACTATTTAATCATTCACTCCAGGTTCTTCTGAAGAAGTGGCCCTCTTCTGATATAATCATAATAGAGACAATTACAGAAAAAGCTTCTTGGGAAAAAGTTTGTCTTATATGGTGTCTAGTGTTCTAAGTTCAACTACCTTGAAAAATTTATTTTTTTTAAATAACTTTTTATTAACAGTACATATGCATGGGTAAATTTTTATATTATCCTTTGCACTCACTTCTGTTCCGAATTTTCCCTTCCCTTCCTCCACTTCCTCCCCTAGGTGGCAGGCAGTCTTATACATGTTCAATATGTTATATCTATATCCTAGATACAATAGATGTGTACAGAACTATACAATTCTCTTCTTGCACAAGAAGAGTTGGATTCAGAAGGTAAAAATAACCTGGGAAGAAAAACAAAAACACAAGTAGTCCACATTCATTTCCCATTGGTCCTTCTCTGGGTATAGCTGATTCTGCCCATCATTGATCAATTGGAACTGAATTAGATCTTCTCTTTGTTGAAAAGATCCACTTCCATCAGAATACATCCTCATACAATATTGTTGTTGAAGTGTATAAGGATCTCCTGGTTCTGCTCATTTCACTCAGCATCAGTTCATGTAAGCCTCTCTGTATTCATCCTGCTGGTCATTTCTTACAGAACAATAATATTCCAGAACAATTTACTCAATCATTCTCCAATTGATAGACATCCATTCATTTCCCAGTTTGTAGCCACTACAAATGGGCTACCACAAATATTTTCACATATACAAGTCCCTTTCCCTTCTTTAGTATATCTTTGGGATATGAGCCCAGTAGTAACACTGCTGGATCAAATGGTATATACAGTTTGATAACTTTTGGGGCATAATTCCATATTGCTCTCTAGAATGGTTGGAGTCATTCACAACTCCACCAATAATGCATCAGTGTCCCAGTTTTCCCACATCCCCTCCAATATTCATCATTATTTTTTCCTGTTATCTTAGCCAATCTGACAGATGTGTAGTGATATCTCAGAGTTGTTTTAATTTACATTTCTCTGATCAATAGTGATTTGGAACACCCTTTCATATAAGTAGAAATGGTTTCAATTTCATCATCTGAAAATTGTCTGTTCATATACTTTGACCATTTATCAATTGGAGAATGGCTTGATTTCTTATGAGTCAATTCTCTATATATTTTGGAAATGAGGGCTTTATCAGAACCTTTAACTGTAAAAATGTTTTCCCAGTTTGTTGCTTCCCTTCTAATCTTGTTTGCATTATTTTTGTTTGTACAAAGGCTTTTTAATTTGATATAATCAAAATTTTCTATTTTGTGATCAATAATGATCTCACATTCTTCTTTGGTCACAAATTCCTTCCTCCTCCACAAGTCTGTAATTTATTTATGATGTCATTCTTTATGCCTAAATCATGGACCCATTTTGATCTTATCTTGGTATATGGTGTTAAGTTTGGTTCCATGCCTAATTTCTCCCATACTAATTTCCAGTTTTCCCAGCAGTTTTTGTCAAACAGTGAATTCTTATCCCAAAAGTTGGGATCTTTGGGTTTGTCAAACACTAGATTGCTATAGTTATTGACTATTTTGTGCTGTGAACCTAACCTATTCCACCAATCAACTAATCTTTTTCTTAGCCAATACCAAACTATTTTGGTGACCGTTGCTTTATAATGTAGTTTTAGATCAGGCAGCTAAGTCACCTTCATTTGATTTTTTTTCCATTAATTGCCTTGAAAATCTTGACCTTTTGTTCTTCCATATGAATTCTGTTGTTATTTTTTCTAGATCATTAAAATAGTTTCTTGAAAGTCTGATTAGTCAACGAGATCAACCAAATCATTTCCAATGGAGCAGTAATGAACTGAACCAGCTACGCCCAGAGAAAGAACTCTGGGTGATAAAAACCATTACATTGAACTCCCAATCCCTATATTTATGCTCACCTGCATTTTGATTTCCTTCACAAGCTAATTGTACAATTTTCAAGTCTGATTTTTTGTACAGCAAAATAACAGTTTGTTCATGTATACTTATTGTGTATCTAATTTATATTTTAATATATTTAACATCTACTGGTCATCCTGCCATCTGGGGGAGGGGGTGGGGGGTAAGAGGTGAAAAATTGGAACAAGAGGTTTGGCAATTGTTAATGCTGTAAAGTTACCCATGCATATAATCTGTAAATAAAAGGCTATTAAATAAATAAATTAATTTAAAAAAAAAAAAAAAAAAAGTCTGATTAGTATACCACTAAATAAATAGATTAGTTTAGGGAGTATTATCATCTTTATTATATTTGCTCAGCCTATCCAAGAGCACTTAATATTTTTCTAATTATTTAAATCTGACTTTATTTGTGTGGAAAGTGTTTTGTAATTTTGCTCATATAATTCCTGACTTTCCTTTGGTAGATAGATTCCCAAATATTTTATGCTATTGACAGTTATTTTGAATGGAATTTCTCTTTGTATCACTTGCTGGTGATGTTGTTGGTGATGTATAAAAATGCTGAGGATTTATGTGGATTTATTTTGTATCCTGCAACTTTGCTAAAGTTGTGAATTATTTCTAATAGCTATTTAGTAGCTATAGATTCTTTTTAGTAGAATCTCTGGGGTTCTCTAAGTATATCATCATATCATCTGCAAAGAGTGATAATTTGGTTTCCTCATTATCTATTCTAATTCCTTGAATCTCTTTCTCAACTCTTATTGCTGAGGCTAGCATTTCGAATACAATATTGAATAATAATGGTGATAGTGAGCAATTGTTTCACTCCTGGTCTTACTGGGAATGTTTCCAATTTATCCCCATTACATATGATACTTACTAATGGTTTTAAATAGATGCTCTTGACTATTTTAAGGAAAAGTCTATTTATTCCTATACTCTCAAGTGTTTTTATTAGAAATGGATGTTGGATTTTGTCAAATGCTTTTTTTGCATCTATTGAGATAATCATATGATTTTTGTTAATTTGGTGATTGATATAGTCAATTATGCTAATAGTTTTCCTAAGATTGAACCAGCCCTGCATTCCTGGTATAAATCCTACATGATGATAGTGTATTATCCTGGGCATGATTTTCTGTAATCTTTTTGCTAATACTTTATTTAAAATATTAGCATCAACATTCATTAGGGAGATTGGTCTATAATTTTCAACCTACCCAGTTTAGGTATCCATACCTTGTCTGTGTCATAAAATATATATATATATATTTGTTAGGACTCCTTCAGTCCCTATAGTTTATATAGCATTGGAGTAAATTGTTCTTTAAATGTTTAGTAGAATAAACATTTAAATTCATCTGGTTCTGGGGATTTTTTCTTTGGGAGTTGATTAATAGCTTGTTCTATTTCTTTTTCTGAAATGGAACTATTTAAGCAATTTATTTCCTCCTCTGTTAATCTGGGAAGCCTATATTTTTGAAGATAGTCATCCATTTAACTTAGGTTATCAAATTTATTGGCATAAAGTTCAGCAAAATAACTCCTTATTGTTGCTCTAATTTCCTCTTCATTTGTGGAAAGTTCTCCCTTTTCATTTTTAAGAGTAACAATGTGATTTTCCTCTTTCCTTTTTCTAACCAAATTTACCAAAGGTTTATCTATTTTGTTGTTTTTTTATAGAACCAACTCTTAGTTTTATTAATTAATTCAATACTTTTTCTTTTTTTACTTTCAATTTTGTTAATCTCTTCTTTTATTTTTAGAATTTCAAGTTTAGTGTTTGACTGGGGGTTTTTGATTTGTCCCTTTTCTAGCATATTTAGTTGCAAGCCCCATTGATTGACCTTCTCTTTCTCTATTTTATGCAAGTAGGTCTCTAGAGATATAAAATTTCCCCTTATTACCACTTTGGCTGCATCCCACACATTTTGGTACGATGTCTCATTATTGTCATTTTCTTGGGTGAAGTTATTATGTCTATGATTTGCTGTTTCACCCAATCATTCTTTAGTATGAAATTATTTATTTTCCAATTATTTTTTGCTCTATTTTCCCCTGGCTTTTTATTGAATGTAATTTTCCTTGCATCATGATCTGAAAATGATGCATTTACTATTTCTGCCTTACTGCATTTGAATTTGAGGTTTCTATGTCCTAATATATGGTCAATTTTTATATAGGTTCCATGAACTGCTGAGAAGAAAGGGTACTCCTTTCTGTCTCCATTTAGTTTTCTCCAAAGATCTTTCATATCTAACTTTTCTAGTATTCTATTTACCTCTTTGACTTCTTTCTTATTTATTTATCTAATTCTGAGAGTACAAGGTTGAACTCTCCACTATTATAGTTTTGCTGTCTATTTCTTCTTGTAGCTCGCTTACTTTCTCTTTTAAGAATTTAGATGCTACACCACTTGGTGGATATATGTTTAATATTGATATTGCTTCATTATCTATGCTGCCCTTTAGCAAGATATAGTGCCCTTCCCCCCCTCCCCAGTATTGAACTTGTGAGCACCACTTGCTTCTTACAGCCCTCCCTGTTTAGTATCTCTCCCCCCACCTTAGATTTCCTCCCCCTTTCTTACTCTTTTTCCTCACAATTTCTGTATTCATTTCTGCTTACCTTACTCCTTCCCTTTTTACTTTTCCCCTCCCACTTTTCAATGTGGTGGGAGAAGTTTCACAGTAAATCGAGTATGTTTAATATTTTTCTCTTTAAGACAATTCTTATGAGAGTAAGATACATACTATGTTCATTGCCTTCCCTTCTTTCTCTCAGATATAATAGGCTTCCTTTGCCTCTTAGTGAGATGTAGTACCCCCACTTTACCCTTGTTTTAGTATAATTTCCTTTCCACCTCTAGTTTCTAGAACAAATTATACATGTGTTCTTTATATATCCTTATAACAGAAATATAGTTCCCAAGATTTCTTTTTACCTTTTTAGGTTTCTCTTGAGTCCTATATTTGGAGATCAAACTTTTTGTTTAGCTCTGGTTTTTTCATCAGAAATAGATGAAATTCACCTATTTCATTGAATGTCCATCTTCTTCCCTGGAAAACAAAGCTCATTTTAGCTGGGTTAGTTATTCTTGTCTGCGTACCAAGTTCCTTAGTCTTTTGGAATCTCAGATTTCAGGCCCTTTGACCCTTTAATGTGGATGCTGCTAGGTCCTGAGTAATCCTTTTTGTGGCTCCTCTATATTTGAATTGATTTTTTTTCTAGCAGCTGGTAATATTTTTTCCTTGGTCTGATAGTTCTGGAATTTACCCACTGTATTTCTTGGAGTTTTGATTTTAGGGTCCCTTTCAGTAGGTGATAGATGTATTCTTTCAAGGACTACTTTACCCTCTGTTTCTATAACATCTGGGCAGTTCTCTGTGATACTTTCCTGGAAAATAGTGTCCAGGCTCTTTTTTTCATCATATTTTTCAGGAAGTCCAATAATTCTCAGATTATCTCTCCTAGGTCTATTTTCCAGGTCTGTTGTTTTCCCAAGAAGGTATTTGACATTTTTTTCCATTGTTTCATTTTTTTTGGTTTTGCTTGACTGACTCTTGGTGTCTCTTCAAATTATTCAATTCCTTTTGTTCAATTCTGATTTTTAATGAATTATTTTCTTCACTCACTTTTTAATGTCTTTTTCTGATTGTCTAATTGAGTTTTTAAGTGAGTTGTTTTATTCTAAGGAATTTTTTTCCATTTTGCCAATTTTATTTTTTAGAGAGCTGTTTTCTTTTTCCAATACCTAATTCTGTTTTCCTTGGAATTGTTTACCTTTTCCAATTCACTAATTCTGTTTTTCAAGGATTTGATTTCTTTATCCACTCTATTTTTAAATGAGTGGGATTATTTATCCAGACCTCTTGTCAAGCTTCCCTTTCCTTTCCCCATTTTTCTTCTAGCTCTCTTGTGAGAGCCTTTTTAATTTCTTCTATCAGAGTCTTGTGTTTTGAGGAATAGATCATAGCCCTCTTTGGGGATTCATCTGGAGACAGTCTGTTTTTAGTCTCCTCAGGGTTTAAAGTCTGCTCTCTGTCCATATAGAAGCTATCAATAGTTAGAGCCAATTTTAATTTTTTGCTCATTTTGTCAAAGAAGAATCAAAGAAAACAAACTTAAAAAATAAATAAATAAAATAAAATAAATGCAGTCTGCTTTTTTTGGCGGGGGGGGGGGGAAGAGGGGGTTGGATGGTATTACTGAGCTTCCTCTACAGACTGCAGGGGGCAGCAGTGAGGCACGAGCAAGACAGCAATGGCTGTACTGGGTCTGCACTCTGAGACTCTGAGTGCCTAGGTCCCCAGAGACCCTAGCTTTTTGGGGTTATGATCTCTACCCTCTGTGTTTATAGCTTCTCTGCTAATCTACTGACTTGCTGCCAGGGCAAAGTAGCCACACTGGGTAAAGTTCTCACAGCAGAAATGGCTAAAATCATCGCCCACCCCCTTCAGTTCTGCTCAGTGTGAGCTGCCTTTCATACTCTCACTGCCACACTGTTGCTGCCTGCCTTCAGTCTGTGCCTTATCTAACCATCTCCACCTGCAAGCCAGATGTTTTCTGGCAAATTTCAATGATATCTTCTGTTGGTAATTATTTGTAGATTTTTTCAATCAAGCACTAATTCTAAGGCCTTATCATGAAAAAAATATTCAGAGAGCAAGATGGAGCTTAAATAGATGTGTGTATCCTCTTCACCATCTTGGCCGGAAATTCAAAAAATTTCTAAGGGATAAACCTATCTAGTTATAAAAACTGCTCTGAAAAACAAAAACAAAACAAAATCTGCAATCAGAGAGTCTAGAATACTAGGGAAGATTAATGAACTTTCTTACTTTAAATAGTTTTCCCAAGCTTCCCAAGGTCTCTGTAAGCAGGGACTTATTTTGTTAAATTAATTTTTAATTTTTATTTATTTTATTTAATTAATTTATTTATTAAATTAATGTTTATGGGAAAAAAAACCTATCAGATATCTTCTTTGTCATTTCAACCCTGATTAGGTTAAGGTTACAGAGATAAAGTTTGACAAGCAAAGAGAGGGTTTTAGAAATTTATGGAATTGTAAACTAAGAAATAAATTTGCAACTGAAGTATAATATATTTGCTGCAAATTTCCAAACCTGGTTGGAAGCTTTTTGAAAGCACAGAAATATTTTTAGAAGAAAAAAATATGAGACTGAAACTGTAAATCTCTGCAGTGGAACTAACTGAAAGCAGTGGGCTATGTAATTCAAGGTACTGATAGCTAATGATCCTTGAGGAAAATAAGATTTTGAATGATACCATTTCTGATTGTAAATCCAGATTTGATTTGAGTTTCTTCTAAGACTAGATTATAATGTGATCTCATTAAAAAGGAGATGTGTTCTCCTACAGAGATAATTGTGACATTTAACCCTTTATAGGTAGATCAGACTTCAATGGAAAATATCTAAAACTATATGAATAAGAACTGAAACTCTAATTTACTATATACTTTTCTTTTGAATGTGAGTGCCACATTAATAAATGGATGAAGTTTTTTTCTTATGTAAGGTGATTCAGAAATGCACTCGACTGAATCAATTTCACTTGCCTGCAGAAGGTTTTGTATTATGTGAAACATAACTCAAACAGGCTGTGAAACTGTTTAATTTTCAGCTGCTAATTTTTTTATTCTGTGATTTTGGGGAAAATCATACAAAAAATGTTGTTAACTTGAAAAATGATACCTAGAGGGTGACATACATGTATCATTGGAAAATTAACTCCTCTTTTGCTAGAAAATATTGTCATTATGTTGTGGGATGGGGGGAAAGCAATAACCTGCCAAATATTTAATTATGCATATTTTACTTAAAATTACTACTAATAATATAATTATTTAGAGTTTAGGAAAGTATCACAGACCTTATAAATATCTGAGAGTTCTTTGGTGACTTAGCAGATTTTCAGTCCCCTGAATCTAAAGCCTTCCTGAGGTCATAAAGCTGGGTGATAATGTAAATAGAGCACTGGGTTTAGAATTAGCAAAATATCTTCATGAGTTCAAATCTCACCTCAGACATTTCCAAGCTGTGTGACTCTGAGAAAGTCACTTAACCCTGTTTGTCTCGATTCCTCATCAGTAAAATAAGCAAGAGAAAAAAAAATCACAAACCACTCTAGTATCTTTGTCAGGAAAACCACAAATGGGGTCACAAAGAGTTGTATGTGACTGAACAAGAACAACAAAATTTTATTAGCTCTGTGAATATATGGAATTCTAAAATAATGAAATACTTTGATGAAAAGCTAGGATTTCTCATTGCTAAAATAAAAGAGCTTACAAGTTTATTTCTTAAAGAGTTGTTTAACTCTTTAAGTAGTTGGACAATTATTTAGGAAAATTCTGGAAATGGATCCTGTAATAATATGTTTTGAATTACATCTTTGAGCCAACTTGATATTAACAGATCCCAGATTTAAAGATTGTTTTGGCTTTAGGAGTTAATATGCAATCCTTTGAGATATTGATCTCTGTCAGCCTCAAAGCTTACAGTACTGAGTGTTTTTCTGGGTTCTGAGTGAATGCTCATAACACACTATTATATGCATGATATTTGGCTTTTAAGTTGCCATGAAGGACAATGATAAAAGGATAACTATAAGATTATCTCCATAAGATTTGAACTGATTTTTACCCTATGAAGCAGTTACTGGAAAACAATATAAGTAACACATTCCTTCTCAAATGCTTTAGCATGAGATCCAGTTCAGATTTTCCCAGAGAAAATGTTTCCCACTATCAGACAGCTACATGGAACAGTTTAGACCCAAGATGAATTAAAATGATTAATTGTTATATAATTTGCAAGCTGACTTGGTTTCTCTATAGATTGCTTAACTTTATTTGTTTCCTTAGTTGATGAGTGAGGTTATGACTGCTCAATGAAGTTTATTCAACATTTATGACATCAAAGAAAACATGGGCCTGTGAATTTTTCTTTTTGTCTTTTTTTAATTTTTTGTGATACTTGTGGCCATATGCATTCTTTCAGTGTCTGGGAAATCTCCTTGTACTGTATATGATGTGCTTGTTTTCTAGAGCAAGTCTAAATAACCTGGTAGTGACTCAATTTGGCCTTCTGGCTATGATATGTCATGACCCTGGTTCGTATCATTCCTTTTAAAAAATTCTATCAGTCTTGATAGGCAATGAAGGAGATGTTTCCACTGATTTGGGCAATTTTAAATCCTGACCTAGTTCTCTGATTCTGTAATTGTGCTTCCAGTGGCACAGAGATATTGAGCATGAAGCTCAAAATGGAGAAACTGTGGGAAAACTTCCTTGCATTGTTTCAACCCAGTTCTGCTTTACTGAGGAACCAGGCCTGCTGCTTAGAGACTAGATTTGTTTATTGCTTAATTCAGTATTTTAGATTCTGCTGACCAGAAACCTCTCAGAGCTAAAATTCAATGTAAGAAGTTTTCTCTCACTAGGGATCTCGCCAATTCACTACTGTTTCCTTACTCTTTTGTTTGAATCCTGTATAATATGTAACTTACAGACACTGAGGGAAGTGGACTATCCCCTTTTCATCTCTCCTCTGTACTGGACAACTTAACAAACTTCATTTTAAATTATTCCTATTTTGGGTATTGTTCTCTGCAACACTATTGGAATTACTGTCATGTGAGTAGTAGAAACATAAGATAGCTGCTTCTAGTGAAAAGAGTAACATTTGAAGTGGACTTCAGATATCGTGGTCATAAGTTTAGAGATAATTATTAAATCCATAGGTGAAGTCAAGTGAGTGACAGACAGAAAGATAGACAAAGAGACAGAGAGAGAATGGACAAAAAACAAAGTAGGAATCAGAATGCATCAGTAGTTAGGGAACATTCTATGGATGCTACTGAAAAGGAATAGGGAGGCAGAATAGCAAGGCAAGGGAGTGTACTAAGTACTTGCTACACAAGTACAAATAAAAAGAAAGAGTTCCTGCTCTCAAAGAAGCTACATTATATTGTGTTTTTTTCTAAAAATAAAGACTTTTAATTTCCAGATTTCCCCCCTTGCTCAATTAAAAAGTAAGAAAAACAAAACCTATTACAAAGATATATGTGTGTGTCTGTATAACATATATTTACATATATATTGATATGTATATAATATAATGCAGAATTTGTGCTGTATAAAAGGTAATGCAGAAATTTGTTTTGCATGACTATTGCCAAAACAAATTTCTGTATTACCTTCCTATTGGTTCATATAAGTCTTTCTAGGCTTTCTAAAATCAGCTTGTTTATCATTTTTATCACAACTTGTTCAGCCATTCCCTAATTGATGGACATCTACTCATTTTCTAAGTCTTTGTTAGCAAAAAAACTGCTACAAACATTTTTGCACTTAGGGTTTTATGATTTCCTTGATATACAGACCCAGTAATGGAAACTGCTGAGTCAAAAGATATACATAGTTTTATAGCTCTTAGAGCATAGTTTCAGATTGCTCTCCAGAATGGCTAGATCATTTCACAACTCTACCTTAGTGTTCCAGTTTTCCCCCATCCTCTCCAACATTTATTAGTAATTTTTCCTTTCATCTTAGGCAATCTGAGAGGTATGAGGTGGTACCTCAGAGTTGTTTTAATTTGCATTTCTCTAATCAATAGTTATTTAGAACATTTTTTCATATACTTATAGATGAACATCATCATCTGAAAATTATCTGTTCATAAGCTTTGACCATTTATCAATTGGGGAATGACTTGTATTCTTATAAATTTGACAAAGTTGTTTATATAATTTTGAAATGAGATTTTTATCAGAAATACTGGTTGTAAAGATTTTTTTCCCAGTTTTGTACTTCCTTTTTAATCTTGTTTGTATTGGTTTTGTTTGTGCAAACTCTTTTTAATTTAATGTAATCAAAGTTGTCCATTTTATCTTTCATAATGTTCTCTAGTTCTACTTTGGTCATAAATGCCTCCCTTCTCCAAAGATCTGACAGATAAATTATCCCTTGTTCTCCTAATTTGTTTATGGTATTATCCTTTATGCCCAAATCATGTTTCCATTTTGACCTTATTTTAGGATGGGGTGTGAGATGTAGGTCTATACTGAGTTTTCTGACATATTATTTTCCAGTTTTCCCAGCAATTTTTGTCATATAATGACTTCTTATTCCAGAAGCTGGAGTTTGGGGTTTATCAAATATTAGATTGTTATAGGCCTTGATTATTGCATCATGTGTATCTATTTTATTCCACTGATTCACTACTCTATTTCTTAGTACCAAATGATTTTGATGACTGCTGCACATATACATATACTTTCAAGTTTGGTATTGCTAAGCCACTATCATTTGTATTTTATTCCCTTCATATTCTTGACCTTTTGTTCTTCCAGATTTGGTTATAATTTTATCTAGTTTGTAAAAATAATTGTTGGCAGTTTGATTGATATTACACTAAACAAGTAGACCAATTTAGGCAGAATTGTCATTTTTATTATATTAGCTTGGCCTAGCCATGAGCAACTGGTGTTTTTCTAATTGTTTAGATCTGACTTTGTGTGAGAAGTGTTTTGTAATTGTGTTCATATAATTCTTGGGTTTATTCTGTGTATACCTCTCTGTGTTTCTTGTAAACAACATATTGTGTAGAATTCTGGCTTTTAATCTACTGTGTTATTTGCGTCCATCTTAAGGGAGAGTTCATCCCATTTGAAGCAGGTTGGGGTCCCTTTCAGAAACTATATTTCCTATTGATCTGTGATTTCTTTCAGATTCCTAGCCCCTCCTGGCTGAGGCAAGTCCTCCCCAGACAAGTTGTCTTTCCAGGATGCCAGAGCCTTTGATTCAATTACAAATTCTGGTCAAAAACATCCCTTTGAATTCCAATAGGAGATCCAGGCTTGAATCAGCCCCCACTTGTTCTGATCTGCTAGGCTTTTCCAACCCCCATCAAGACACCCAATATGATAAGCTTCCATCAACTAAGGTCTTTTGCAGATGGACTTTGGGAGCTCCCTTTTTTGTCAGAACCTTCTGTCCACTGAGAACTACATTGAGTCTCAGTGCAAAATTCCATTTTCCAATAGATCTACCACTATAGAAATCAGTCTCTGGGTAAACTGATTTCTATCTAACAATAAACTTTCATTTTGCAACTAATATTTGGGAATGAGTGAATTCTTTCACTCCTAAAACCTGAGGCTGATTTAAAGGTGATTCTTAATAACTCTCTTATAGCCACTAACCTCTAGACTACCAGGAATCTAGACCTCTCAAACAGCATCACCATTCACATTCACAGTAATGATTATTAACTTTGTATTTCCCTCCATCCTATTTTTTCCCCATTTACATTTTTGTTTCTTCATTTGATGAGGGATGGAGGAAATTGAAGAAGAGCTTAGGCAGTAATGAGTGAGGTTCCATTCTTCAAGGCAAGGGTTGGGGGCAAAGGAATTCATTAAACCCAAAGGCTATGATTAAAAAAAGCTTTGCTGTTAAAGAAACACCAACAGTGATTCCATTGGTGGGCATATCATTCTTTAGAAAGAAGTGGTCTTCAAAGAGTCATTTTCTGAAGACCCATTTAATGCATGAGTCTAAGGGAAGTCTATGTAAATGAAAAGTAAATGTAAATCTTGCCTGGAGTTGTGACTTTCCCCAAGAAAGCTTATCTTGCTCCAATAGGAGGCAAGATCATTTGGGTTTGTAGATCAAAGAAGACATATTTTTGGTGATTTTACATAACCTTACAAGGCTCACTCAGGTCATACCGACTTTTACTCTCATCACTTTCACCTTTTCCTTCTCACCAGTGTTTTGCTGCTGATCCCCACATCCCTCAATGTGTCCTTCCTTCTATATTCTCCCCCTTTTTTCTTACTCCTTTCCTCTTCTATTTCTGCCCTCCATTCAATCAGCCTCTTCCCTTTTCCTTACTCTTTCTCCTCCTACTTCCCTATAAGATAAGATAAAATTCTATACCTAACCAAATGTATTATTTCTTCCATGAGCCAAATTTGATGAGATTAAAGGTCAAACAGTGCTCATTACCTTCCTTTCTTACCCTCTACTGAAATAGGTCTTTTGTGTTTCTTCATGTGATGTAATTTACTTCATTTAATCTCCTCTTTCCTCTTTTTTCACTCCTTAATTTCTTTTTTATATCATAACATCAAAGTCAATTTATGGCCATCCCCTCTATCTATGAATATTGCTTCTATCTGCCCTGATAAAGATACACTTCTCAAGAGTTACAAGTATCATTTTCTCATGTAGGGATGTAAACTATAACCTTTAAATAATTTTTTTTTTCTGTTTCTGTTTACCTTTTTATGTTTCCTTTGAGTCTTGTATTTGAAGATCAAATTTTCTGTTCAACTCTAGTCTTTTCATCAGAAATGATTGAAAATCCCCTATTTCATTGAATGTCTATCTTTTCCTCTGAATGATTATGCTAAGTTTTGCTGGGTAGTTGAATCTTGGTTGTAGTGAAAGCTCCTTTGCCATCTGGAATATCATAGTCCATGCCCTCTGATCCTTTAATGTGGAAGCTGATGCATTCTGGGTAATCAGAGGTGATCTTTCGGGAGATGATAGATGGATTGTTTCAATAACTATTTTGCCCTCTGGTTCTAGGATATCAGGTCAGCTTTCCTGGACGATTTCTTGAAAGATGTTGTCTAGGCTCTTTTTTTTGATCATGACTTTAAGGTAGTTCAATAATTTTTCAATTATTTCTCCCAGAGCTATTTTCCAATGAAGTATCTTACATTTTCTTTTATTTTTTCAGTTTTAGAATTTTGTTTGGCTGATTCTTGATGTCTCATTGAGTCATTCACTTCTACTTATCCAATTCTAATTTTTACCAAATTGTTTTCTTTGGTTAGCTTTTTTTTTACCTCCTTTTCCATTTGGCCAATTCTACTTTTAAAGGTGTTTTGTTCAGTGGAGTTTTTCCCCATTCCTCCAATTACATTTTTAAGGAGTTGTTTTCTTCAGTATATTTCTTTTCTATTTCACCAAATATATTTTTAAGGAGTTGCTTTCTTCAAAAGATTTTTGTGTTTCCTTTTCCAAGCTGTTAGCTGTATTTCCAAGCGGCTGACTTTCTTTTCGATAATTCTCCTTCATAGCTTTCATTTCTTTGCCCCATTTTTCTTCTACCTCTCTTACTTGATTTTTAAAATCCTTTTTGAGTTCTTCCAAGAGAACCTTTTGAGCATGAGACTAATGCATATTTCCTTTGAGGATTCATATAGAGGCACTTTGCCACTGCTATCCTCTTCTGAATTTGTGTTCAGATCTTCCCTGTGCCCAAAATAGCTTTCTATGGTCAGGAATTTTTGGGTTTTTTGCATATTTCTTAAAGTTGAGCTCTACTCCTGTACACAAGAACACTGTCCCAAGTCTTTTTTTTTTTTTTAATGCTGAAGGACAGGGGTCTTTCATTGGCTTACCAGGCTGGGACTAAAAGTGTTGGGCAGCTTTTCCACTGCATTGGGTGTGCAGAGGTTTGGGGTTTTTACAATTTGCCTTCTACACTGGACTGGAGATCTCACAGCTAGCCTTCTGAGTCATTGGCTGGCTGAGGCAGGAGCAAAGGGCCTCAGATGCTGATCTTACCTGCTAGATTCCCCACACCATGACTATGCTTCCCCTCCACCTAAATGAGACAGACCTTTCTCTATATTATCTTAACCTAAAAAAATTCTTTAATCCAAATTTTTTGTGGGTTCTGTCATTCCAGAATCCACTTAGATGCTTGATTTAATATTGTTTCTGAAGAAAACTAAGGAGAATTCAGGCAATTTCCTGGCTTCTCTCCACCATCTTGGCTAGGCTTCCCCCTTTCATCATATCTTACAGCACAATATTATTCCATAACATTCATGTACCATAATTTGTTCAGCTTTTACCTAATTAATGGACATACCTTCAGTTTCCAATTCTTTGCCACCACAAAAAGAGCTAGACAGCACACAAAAGGGAGCTGAAAAGTGTGTGTGAGGGAAAGGAACACTTGTATGGAGTAGGTTGGCAAAATCTGGACAGTCAGAAGCAGAGCTAAAATGAAGGATCCAGGAAGAACTTTCCAAAAGGAAAAATCTCAGAGAAGAAAGAGTGTGTACTGAAGAGAGTAATCAACAGATGAGGACTCAGAAAAGACCATCAGATTTGGCAACTGCTAAATTTGATCATTACTAGCTTTGGAGACATAATTTCAGCTGAGTGATAAACTAAGAAGCTAAATTACAAAAAGCTGAAAAGTGAGAAGAGAAAATGAGTATTGACAGTTTTCCAAGAGTATGATTCAGAAAGGGGTGAGGTGGAGAACAATCCTTTCTATAACACCTTCTACATTCCAGGAGTTAAGTGACTTGCCCAGGGTCACTTACCAATTAGTAAATAGGTCACAGTGCCAATTAGTGGCATACCAGGCACCTCAGTATCATGTTCATTCTGCTATTTTCAGGTATCCCTGGGGAAATCCAGGCCATATTTTTACCCTTAGGTAACCTCCACAGCCCTGGTTCATTGCTTGAGCAAAAGCAGAGGTTTTATAGTCTCAAATCCTCAATGATCATCTTCATGGAAGGGCACTAAATTCAGTTTGGATTGCAATGGCCTTTAAGCCTCTTCAATCCCTATCTCATTAAACTCCCTCTTTCCCTGAAAAGAATCTTGTAAGGAATAGGAAGTAAAGAGATAGCCTTGACCCCCTTCTATCCTTACCTCCCTGGCCCCTGTGGGCCCTCCCTTCTGGGAGGAGGTTGCAGTTCCTTGTGCAAAGAGAAGTTTTTGACCTTGAGAACAGGAGTTCATAAACCCATCCGCTGGGAACTATCTATAAACCTACATAATCCCCATCTCCATGAGTTCTGCCAGGTCCAGCATGGTCTATTTTCTAGCCACTATCTTCTCTTCGCAGATAACTTTCCACCCAAGCCTACCTTCAATGAGTAGGATTCCCTCAGATTTGCCTGACCAATATACTGATCAAAGACTTCATAAATGCATGGTGCATGGATGAATGACAACACATAGAAAATGGTTGAGAATGCTTTATTGGAGCCCAGAGATGAACAAGTATCCTGATGGGGTACCAGGAGGAGGCAGTAGGAGCTCTCTGCTATTCCTTACTCCTTATTTCTCACTCGATTCACTTGAATCACCTGGGTGGGCACGGTCACTTGGTCAGTAAGGACAGCTTCGGTTGTAAGGGAGGAGTCTTTGAAGGTGTTGGCTAGCTGTAATTTGTGGTCTGTGGCTGGTGGGCTGCCGGCTAGGGGGGCTGAATCGCCGACGGTAGAGGATGGCTTCTGGTCAGAAGGGGTAGTCAGGGCAACTGCAGAGAAGGGGACGATGGAGGCCTTGGTGGCTATGGCGCCTCCAGGTCCTAGAATGGTCAAGGCTCCGGCTGTGAGAGGTGTTATTTCTGTGGAGGAAGTCGTGTTGTCGGGCATTGGCGATTCCCAGGAATCCTTGGGGAACCTGTCTGTGGGCACACAACACCTTTTCTTATTGGCGCATGTAGAATGGTCTGTCTCTGTACTCTTGCACTGATTCCGACAGCGCCCCGTGTTATTCCAGCATTTTTTCTCTGTCCAACCACCTGCCCAGGAAGAGAGGAGAGCACAAAGTGAATGGGGAGCCTCGGAATGGGAGGAATGGAGCCTGCCTTGGCGGGGGGATGGAGGTGGGAAGGACAGCCTGGGGATCCTGGGACTATGTAATCCCAAACACCAGGTTTCAGGATTGTCAGGACAAGGGGCCCAAGGCCAGAGGATGGCAGATCTTGCAAGGAGAAAGGATGGTAAAAGAGGAAAGCAGTGTGATAAGGAGGGACAAGAGAGAAGAAGCTTGTGTTTCTGGGGAAGGGGAGCACCTCCCAACTTTTCAGACTTTGTCCCTCAGCAGGAATATCACTCAGAACCCCTAAACCTCCTCACTCCCCCGAGAAGCCCCAGAGCATGGGGAAGGATGGAGAGGAAGATCTTGAGCTCTCAATCCCATCTTATGCTCTGGTCCCTAGGAAATGCAAAGCAGACTTTTTAACATCTGCCCAGTGCTTAGGTTTGGAAATAACTACCAGAAGATAGCTTTAGTCATTCAGTCTTGCTTCTTGGCCCCATTTGGGATTTTCTTGGCAAAAAGTGGTTATCGATTTCCTTCTCCAGCTCATTTTCCAGATGAGGGAATGGAGGCAAACAGGTTAAACTTACCCAGAGTCACATGCTAGTGAGTGTTCTGAGGCTATAGTTGAACTCAGGTGTTCCTGACACACTACCCCATTCCCCTAGCTACCCCATTCCCAGAGGCATTCCTTTTGGACGCTAATTAGAGTCGGGGATGTGCAGAGGGGAAGGGAAGAAGATATAGGAAGGATCATCAACTGAGGCTTCTGCTCCAGATGGTACTGTGGAGAGAGACCTGGACTGAAGAGTCAGAAGGAAAGAGTCCCAGCTCTTTCATCCACTGCCTGTGACTGGAGGAAATACACTTAACCAGTTTCCTCAAACATAAAATCCAGGGGGAGTGGGGAGAATGTTGAACAGAACATTTCTAGAAAACTAAGCTTCTGTGATGGAAGGGAGGCAGCAAGAATGGGAGAGAGAAGGCTGACTCTGGAGTTAGAAGACATGGGTTCACAAGTTGCTTCTGGAACTACCTATGTGACCTTGAGCAAATCAACATATCTCTCTGAACCTCAGTTTCCTCATCTGTAGGAAAGGTCAGGAGGTTGGATTAGATGGCCTCTGAGGTCCTTTCCCTTTCTAAATCTGATTCTGTGCTCTGTAATTCCTCTAATTCTTCATTAGAAGCATGTGAAGGAAAGAACAGCATCTCTGGGAGATGAGCCTCTGACTCAGGCTACAGAATATCCCTGCTTACTCTATCACTCCCAGCTCTTGCTCTCCTAGGAATATCATGCAGGATTTTCAAGTATCTGCTCAGCCAAGACAGCTTGGAGTTAAATCACTTCCCACAGCAAAGACTTTTCTGCATAAATTGTACTGAGAATTAGAATAGATAGCTACTCCTATAGTCACCAATGACAGAACTCCTTCTGCTCGAGTACCATGGCCTTTTCTCTGCCTTCATTTTTCTTGACTATTATAGATTCTTTAAAAATGTTGGCTATACTCTTCATCTTGAAACTCCTATTATCTAAAGGCCTCATTTCCAAAATATATAGAGAACTGGCTCTAATTCATAAGAAATCAAGCCATTCTCCAATTGATAAATGGTCAAAGGATGTGAACAGACAATTTTCAAGTGAAGAAATAGAAACTATTCCTAGCCATATGAAAAGATGCTCCAAATCATGACTAAACATAGAAATACAAATTAAGACAACTCTGAGATGCCACTACAGACCTTTCAGACTGGCTAGAATGACAGGAAAATATTATGCTGAATGTTGGAGGAGATGTGGGAAAACTGGGACACTGATACATTGTTGGTGGAATTGTGAATGCATCCAACCATTCTGCAGAGCAATTTGGATCTAGGCTCAAAAAATTATCAAACTGTACATACCCTTTGATCCAACAGTGTTACTACTGGGCTTATATACCAAAGAGATCTTAAAGAAGGGAAAGGGACCTCTATGTGCAAAAATGTTTGTGGCAGCCCTTTTTGTAGTGGCCAGAAACTGGAAATTGAATGGATGCCCATCAATTAGAGAATGGCTGAATAAATTGTGGTATATGAATGCTATGGAATATTATTGTTCTGTAAGAAATGACCAGCAGGATGATTTCAGAAAGGCCTGGAGAGACTTACACGAACTGATGCTGAATGAAATGAGCAGGACCAGGAGATCATTATATACTTCAACAACAATACTATATGATGATCAATTCTGATGGACATGGCTCTTTTCAACAATGAGATGAACCAAATCAGTTCCAATAGAGCAATAATGAAGAGAACCAGCTACACCCAGCAAAAAAAACTATGGGAAATGAATGTGAACCACAACATAGCCTTTCTATTCCCTCTGTTTTTGTCTGCTTGCATTTTTATCTTATTTCTAAGTCCAATTTTTCTTGTGCAGCAAAATAACTATGGATATTTATATATAGTATTCAACATATACTATATATATACATATGTATATATATATTATTTAACATATACTTTAACATATTTAACATGTATTGATCTACCTGCCATCTAGGGGAGGGAGTAGGGGGAAGGAGGGGAAAAGTTGGAACAGAAGGTTTGGCAAGGATAAATCCTGAAAAATTACCTGTGCATATATCTTGTAATAAAAAACTATAATAAAAAATTTAAAAATTAAAAAAAGAAACTCTTATCATCTCCCTTGGCTCTCATAAAACAAACAAAAACTCTTCATCTTTACCTGAAAACCATTTGGTCCTCCTGACTTTCCTAAATGTTGTGGTACAAGCACCTACCCAGTTATTCAAGCTCAAAAACTCAGAATCATCTTTCATCCCAGTGTTCCCTTTTTGCATACACCTCTTTCCCATCAACTTCATCCTCCTCTACTCTTCCTAATCCTAGAACAATCTCTAGCTAGTCTTATGAATAATATTTGTAGACTTGCCTCTGTTGGCTCGGTCAGAATTTTGGAGTTTTCTGGACCTTCCAGTTAGGAAAGATGAAGACTGATTAAAAATAAAATCTATTTGTGTTAAAATCCCAAAGGTAATGAATATAAGAAATAATTCATTTGGACCCCAATCAGTATTAATCAATTTGACATGATTCCATAGGGGTAGTGATTATAAGTTCTATATATTGGGTCCCAGATCTTTGAGCTGCAGTTTGAAAATTCACTTGCTTAATCATAGGAAGCTAACTAGAGGCCCTCTACTCTTGTTTTTCCTTAGGTTGGTGACCTAGTCCACTGTGGCAGAAGTAACTCAATTATATGAAAAATTCTCTAATCTATTTTTTGTACCTCCAGAGTTTTCTTTCTTGTGCAACATGAACAAGTGACCATCTTATGGTCAATGGAGATGCCACGAGTTTCACCCAATCTGTGACTTCCATGCTAATGTCATTTTTGACCCTCAAGATCAATATCTTTAAATCAATGAGATTCTCTATTTTACAATGTCCCTTTTGCATATTTAGAAGATGCATGGTCCTGAACTAATGGGGCATCTAAGATCATGAGAAGATCTGAGGTCCCCTTAATCAGAGCTCTATGGACCTTTTGATAAAGTTCCATTCCTCAGATCTCTGTTTCAGTCTCTTTTATTGTAGATTGGACAATTTTAATTTTCACAATATTGGCATCCCACATGGGATAGTGATGCATGGATCTCAATCTCTTTTGGCCAGTTCCTACAAGGGACTGAAAAAGGAAGTGCACGTTCGGTTGAACTTTTGCTGATGGCTGCCCCACTGGGTCTGGCCTTGGGAGGTTGGAATCCTCTTGTTGTCCATACCCAAATTCTCTGAGCCTGAGGGAAGTCTGTTCAAATTTGGTGAGTCTACCTTGATTGACCATAAATTCATTTTCCTTAAGAAGGGTTCCTGAGTGGATTAAGAGGGACTGTTGGGATTTGTGACTCAATCTAAATTTATAAGCTCAAATTCTATTTTTATAAAAATCTCTCAAACTAGTTGAGAAGGAACTTTTAGTGGCTTACAGTGGGATGAAGAACTCATAGGTCAGGTTCTTGATGGGTGGGGCTTGGCAGTGTGATTCCCCACTGAGTGCTCTGACAACACTTTGAGGGAGCAATAATTGACCAGACATTATAGCTTTAGGCAACAGATTCCCCACTTCAACAATAATCCATCAAGGCAATTGAACACCTTGTAAACAATCCCACCATCTTCTAGTCTAAAAAGAAGGTTCATTTTAGATTTATAGATGAAAGGAAAGAAAAGGTTATTATTACTTATAGGTGCTTAGGATTAATTCAGTTATTGACAATCAGAGCTGAATTTTTTCCAAGTTTTAAAGGAAAGTAGATAAAAATTTTGCTGACTGTTTAGGTGTAAAGAACCTTTAGGCCCTAGTTGAACAGTCTTAGGACTCTAGAGGTTAAACCCAGAAATTAAGAATTAGAAGTATTAGTAAATTTGCCAAAACAAATCCCTGAATATTACAATGTTTGCACAAGAAAGATACCTATATAGTTACAACTCAGGGGTAGGATGACCTCCCTTGATGATAAATCATCTCTAGTGACTTCATTTGGGGAATTTCTTGGATAAAATAGCCAAAAAGGTGGGTATCCCAGGAATCTAGTCCAATTCTTTCAAGAAAAGTTCCTTCAAAGAATGACATTCTTGGTCAGGGATGGCCATAGGAGAGATGGAGTCAAGAATGAGCATTCCTGCAGAATCCCATTTGGGACAAGGGTGGATTCCTTGTTGGGGGACGATTAAAGAAAAAACTAAAAGTATGAAGTTTGATCTGAGAACACAAAGGGTTTTTGCAATTATTCTGGCCAAAGCATGGAACTTTTTTGATTACTTAGAAAGTTATGGAATTTTATTGAACTATATCCCCAAATTAGCTTAGAACAAATGAACTATTGATATTGCTAAATTTTTCATCATTGTCAGTTTTTCTTCCTATGGTTATATTTTAACAAAAAGGCTAGATAAATAAAACTTTAACCAGTTCTTCTAACTATTAGGGACCAATTATAAAGGGCACTTTAAATGATAAATACCAAATGTGATAAAAGCAATTTTGTATTGTTACTAAATTACATTTTTATAGGATCCTAAAAGCATTAATATAATTTTTAAAATGGAAGAATTATTTTGGGCTTACAACAGGACTCCAGCTACAAGATAATAAGTTCTGTACTTAATAGAGAATACAGTAAGCTCTTCAAAATTTCCTAGAGAAAAACTTGGAAAAAGTTCAGACCTAATTTAATGTTGTATCTTGTAATATATTCTGTGTGTGTTTCTTTTGTAAATGATGAATCTAAGTTTAGGTATAGTAGGTTCTTTACTTCAGATAGAAAGAGACCTTATATAAGAAGAAAAATCTTTAAGGGAATAGGAAATAAGTGCCTGTTTTATTTGTGTTTTGTGCTGACTCAGAGCTAATAGGTATTTTATTTATACCTTTTTTTGATGGGATCAACCAACCAAAAGAAACAGGCTTTTAAAAAATAAACTTTCTCCAAAAAGACTTTAAAAATTTCTCTTTTTACTCTGTTTCCAACAGTGGCCCTGTTAGATATTGAAGAGATGAGAGACAGATACAAAAATTAATTGAAAAGATTGGAAAAGATCAAATTTAAATGAGCCTATAACTTATAAAAGTATAAAATGCTAAAATTTTGAGAGGGAAAAGCACTTTGCAAGTTATTTTAAAAACAAAATAAATGAACATAATATTAACTGATTTGAAAGAAAATAAAGAAAAAAATTATACCCTGAGCTCTTCAGAAAAGTACAATTTCTATCAAGTGGTTTTCCAGTAGTATAATTCCTGTTATATTCCTGTGCCATCTTGGGCTTTGGCCAGTTCAGAAATAGCTAAATGGTATTTTGGCATTGCCAAAAATAGTTAATGAATACCTTTCCAGCATAAAAGAGATTAAGTTTTTGGAGATAAATGCTTTCTTCTGCAAAGCCATCCTGCTTATTGAAATCTGTAACACCGTACAATGAGAAACCTGTGATGACTGAGGTGTTTTTCAATTTATTTGTCTATCACTTATTTAAAAACTATGTGGTTATAACTAATTTTACTTGTCTAAAACCCCTTAAAGAAACTGATGAATGAACTATGCCTTTTTTAACGACTAAAAAACCAAAAAGGGTAGAGGAATTTAGTGAGTAGAAGAAAGGAAGAGTAGTGTTGCATTAAGTAAATAAGAAACTTTAAGGAAAAATAGATGGTAAAGAAAGTTGGTCTGTTTGCACTTTCAATATAAATTCAGAATTTGAAAGTATAGGCTTTTGGAGTTTTGAAAAAGATTTCAGAGAGGTCTTAATGTCACTGAAGTAGAAAAAATTTAGGAATATTTTTTAAACAATGACTCTTTGATAGTTGATGCATGTCTTTCTTCTCCAATTGATAAAACATTGCAAAATATCCTTCATTAAATACATGTTAATTAATTGATTGCGAGAGAATGATTATATCTCTGCTCTGGTTTAAATAGTTTTGCTCAGAGATTAATAATTTAGAAAATATAAAGGAATTGATTTAGCTCTTTGGGTAACTCAAAGAAACAAAGAAGCAGTAACAGGAAATTCAAAGTGTTGCCATGATTTTTTTTCCCATATAAGCCAACTTTGAAATTCTCTGCAAAATGAAGTTTAGTTGTTGCCGCTAGTCATCGATTGAGTTGAAAATATTATAATGGTGATAAATTAGAAAATTTAATCAATCTTTGTATATACAAAGGGAACAAATATCTCCCAGAATTGTTGGGAGCAATATATAGTTATGAAGGACTTAACACAGTACTTGCTCAGGTAAAAGATGAGCACTGTAATGTTTAAAACTTGTAGGAATATAATTAAGCAAAATGCTATTTCATTTATAAGTACTTTTCCTAATTGGCATGAAATGGTAACAAAATTGAGAAATTGTAGATTAAACATTATAATGTATTAATAAAAACAAGCTTAAGCATATTTCAAGACAGAAAAAACCTGGCACATGATAGGCACTATGTAAACTAGTATGATTAGCATGAAAATGCCAGGGATAATAAGATAAATGACTTTCTATAGATTTATAAGTTTGACATTTTGGTTTTTTAAAAAGCTAGAGAATAAAAGAAGTAGTAGTAGTAGTAGCAGTAGCAATAATTGACTTACTGTTGGAAGAAAATCAGGGCAAAATTCTCTTAGGATATCTTTGTGAAATTCTTTATAATGAGCCCAAATAGTGTAAGTTGGCAGCCGTACTATTTAAGAAACTAAGGCTTCTCCCACCCAAAGTGAAGAAATGAAACTTTGAATAGTAAAGTGAATGACACTGGGGAAAATTTGGAAACTCATGTAATTGTACCTTTTAATGCCTTCATTCTGTACGAACTTGTGGTAAAAAAAGTGGAAACAGCAACATAATGCAAAACAGATTTCTTGGATCTGGAAAGATAAATCGCTCCTTCCCAGAACTTCTATCACTAGATGTACTTTTTTAGTTCATAAGGGGGTGTCATTGTGGAACACAAATTCAATCAAGCAAAAATGGATTATTCCAGGCATAACCCCAGTACCAATTTGTATCATAGTCACTTATCCAGCTTCTGTAACTTTTAATCAGTTCGGTTTTGAAGTCACATCTATAGGTGACCATGTGCTAGCTTATACCCCTGTTTGAGTACTTACCAAAAAAAAAAAAAAAAAAGATTATTATCATGCCCAAGTTAATCTTTGACCAAGACTGAACTATTCCTAATTCTAAAACCAAAGTTCCCTCTTCTACCATATTTTTCACCAAGGAAAATTGTACTCAAGTATGATCCACTTGCTTACATGGACTCTGCTGGGGCAATCTCATATCATTTTCAATCCACTATATTCTAGAAATAGTCTGATTTTTCTCCCTTATGCTTTATCTATAGCACAAATTAAGGGAGAGAGAAATGATAGTCGGAAAGATGATTGTGAATAGTTTAAAAATTCTAAGGTTAATATATGAAAAAAAAAAAAACTACCAAACTAATAACATAAGAGAAAAAAAGAACTACCAAAGCCCAAGTCATAATTAGTGAAATTTTGTTGTTTGAGGAAGGGTCTTTTAGTCTAAGTCTTGAATCCAAGTATAAGTGATTGAATCCTCATAAGGCTGCTATTTCATCAGTCGAGGGAAATGCCATGTGCCCCTGTCATCTAAAGATTGCTGTAAGTAGAAATCTATTCCTGGGAAAATCAAGAGAACGACCTTGCAGTGGTGAAGGATTCTCTTGACCTATCCCCATCTTGATAAATAAGACATTTTCCCTTATGGCTAATTCTAAATCTGGATATGACATCCTGTCATACAATTGGTTGCTTATCACTCATACCTGAAATCAAATGGAATTAATGTTTCTATGACTCTACCATTCTCCTGATATGACAAATTCCATCGAAAAAGACAAACATATTAAAAAAAAATTCCTAGCAACATCTCATCCTTTTAGAGAAGGGATGAACAGCTAAAAAAACAAGCTAGGAAAAAAAATTAGCTAAAGTGATAATGTTTCAGTTGTTTTAATAAATAGTTGTAATAATATTTGATAAATATATATATCAAATGTTAAATTTGGGTTCAGAGTTTTTAATTTTCAGTTATCATTTGAATTTGGTCAACCTAAAAATGTAAATTTTCTGGTAGTTATGTCATATTAGTCCTGTTAAGGTTTGGGCTAGCCCTTATTACCTGAGTTAGAATTGTATTAAGACTGATTTTGTCAAAGATTTTTAACAGAGAAAGGGATCTCTGCAAGTGAACTGGAGAAGTAAATCCACTGGAAGCTGCTTCAAAGTCCTACTCATTCCAGCATTCTTAAGAGGAGAGACCTCCAGAAGATCACAGGATTGCATCAGAAGATGTTTCAGAGACTGAATAACTATATGAGACCCCCCAAGTAAGCATGACTCTTTCTTCATCATCATCATCATTGTCCCTTCCACAAATACTTCCTAATCCACCCCTTCCTTAATATGCAGTGACTAGAACCTTATATCCTCCTTCTCAGTTTCCTGCTTCAGCCTTTGCTCCACCACTGAGAGAAATGACTGATAATTCCTTTGTTTATGGAATTCAACCTCTTTCTTATTTTCCTCCATTCTCTATCCTACAGCTATCTAGATCTTTTGGTGTTCCCTGCAGAGATGTTGCCTCTTATCACCATACTGGGGTGGTTGTATGTCAAAATGGTTTGACTTGTTTTCAAAAATTCAAAAGTCTTTCAAAACTCATGTGAAGAGCAAACAACACTTGCATAGCTGTGCTTGAACAAATGTCCTATGGTCGCCCAATTTACATATCTTGTAAGGAATGTTTTACTAGAGGTACTTGTCCCTCATAGTTCCTGGTTAGTGAGTCACCTCAGACATTATTGAGTTAATGTTTAATCAAATGGAACATAATCAGTATTTTATAAGTTGTGCCCATTTTTCTTTTTCTTTCTTAATATCATCTTTGTGCCTCAGTAAGAGAACTGGCTCTTTCTTCTTTTACATCTCCCATGGAGGATTATCTTCCATGCATTAAGATTGTAACAACACAAAGAAATATAGGGGTCTTTCTGTGGGAAAAGGGGAGGAAAGTGAGAAATAATTAATTTGAACCCCTGCTCTATTCCAATCAGCATTAATCAATTTGATGTGATTCCATAAGGATAGTGATTATAGGTTCTGTATATTAGACCCCAGAACTGTGAGCTGCAAATCTTATCATGGGAAACTAACTAGAGGCCCTGCACTCTTGTTTTTCTGTCTTGGTGACTAAGCCTGGTGTAGCACAGGTGACTCAATTATATGGAAAATCCTCTAATTTATTTTTTTACCTCCAGGCCATTCTTTCCTGCACAGCATGAGCAAATGACCATCTTATGACAATTTATGATCACTTAGTTAGTGGAGATGCCCCCATGCTTCACCCAATCTGTGACTCCCCTGCTAATATGTCATTTTTGATCCTCATGATCAATATCTACCAACCAATACCATTCTGTTTTTACCATGCCTGTTTTTCATATTTGGATATCAAATTCTATAAATACAAGGACCTCAATAAATGGGGAATCCCAGCTCATGAGAAAGCTCTGAGGTCTACTTCATTAGAAGTCCTTGGACCTTTTAATAAAGTGCCTTTTCTCAGATCTCTGCCTTGCTCTTGCTTGTTGTAGGTGGGACAATCTTAATTCCATATGGAAACAGATGTCATTGAGTTCTCTATGCCCCAGAACACTAGACCACAGAAATTTTCCAAAGGATTCTTACAAAGAGTAAAAAGTCATTCTAGTGCCTACATTGGAGAGTTAACTTAGAGCTCATTGGGATGTCAGCTAAAATACATATCTACATTAAAGAAGAGTTTGTTTTTTTAACTTCTAGGTTAAGATGTGTGAAGCCTACATAGGTAGAAAACTAAAGCTTAAGTGATTTGGGAAGACCCTAGGACAAGCACTGTCATTTTGTTGATGGGGAAATTGAGGCCGAGCCCAAGGTCACACAGGTGACAGTTAATCTCTAAATCCAGGCTTCAAGCTCCAAATCCATAGTTCTTTCCAATTCACTGCACCACCTCTTCTGAAGTACCCGGTCCTCATAAAGGATCAAATGTGGGGTCTATTCAGCCTCTGGGTAACCCTAAGGGTATCTCTGCTCTTCACAGGTGGATTTCAGTGCTCCCTGATAGCTCTGATTTTCATCCCATGACCCCATCCCACAATCATAAGCATCTGCAGTGACCCAGTCCCAGCTCTCTTTCTTCCCTCAACAAAGTTCCAGGTTACCTTGGGTTCTCTGTGCCAGAAATGAGACAATGGCAAGGCCAGGAGAATGAGCTTCATGGCTTGTGTTCCCTGGAGAGAGGACCAGCAGGGATAATGGAGAACTGAGAGACTGCCCTGTGAGCTGTGAGTTGGAGCTCCAGCATTTATTACCCTCCTCAGTGGGGTGGGGCCAAGGGTGCTCAACCAGAGACTGAGCAGAATTTTTGCAGCCCAGAGTCATTGCATTAGATCAGACTGCCTACTGTCCATTGATCCCTATTGGGCCTCCTTGGTTCTAAGCTCCATCTCCAGCACTGCTGAGGGAGACATAAGCTGTACTCAATGTAGTTGATTATAGAAATGTAGATTCCTTATTACTGTTCTGTAAGAAATGACCAACAGGATGATTTCAGAAAGGCCTGGAGAGACTTACACGAACTGATGCTGAGTGAAATGAGCAGGACCAGGAGATCATTATATACTTCAACAACAATACTATATGATGACCAGTTCTGATGGACCTGGCCATCCTCAGCAACGAGATCAACCAAATCATTTCCAATGGAGCAGTAATGAACTGAACCAACTATGCCCAGAGAAAGAACTTTGGGAGATAACTAAAACCATTACATTGAATTCCCAATCCCTATATTTATGCCCACCTGCATTTTGATTTCCTTCACAAGCTAATTGTACAATATTTCAGAGTCTGATTCTTTTTATACAGCAAAATAATGTTTTGGTCATGTATACTTATTGTGTATCTAATTTATATTTTAATGTATTTAACATCTACTGGTCATCCTGCCATCTAGGGAGGGTGGGGGTAAGAGGTGAAAAATTGGAACAAGAGGTTTGGCGATTGTTAATGCTGTAAAGTTATCCATGCATATAACCTGTAAATAAAAGGCTATTAAATAAATAAAAAAAAAAAAAAGCTTTTGTAAAGGTCTTGGAGATAAGGAGTCCACTGGACATCCCTAAGGTTGGTAAGTTTGTTACCTGTTATCTCAACTAAAGATATTTTATTCCTCAACTTGTGGCTTTGATTTATTTCAGTATGTAATAAACTCCATCTTTTCAAATAAAAAAAAAAAAAAAGAAATGTAGATTCTTAACCTAGGAGGGGCTTTGACATTTGTCTTTTTATAAAGGAGAAAACTGAGATTCAGAGAAGGGGAGTGATTTGGGCCAGGTCTTATTAGCAAAAGCCTGTTTTAGAAATCATATCCATTGGATTATATCCCTCCCATGCCCCTTGTCAAAGTACAATGAATGCGTATGTTCATTGACTCTCTTTCTTATAAAGGTGTCTCCACCGAGGGTTCCCCATTTCCTTTGAACTCCACTTCTCATCATTAAATTGAAATGACACAGAGAGTTTCAAAAAGGAAACATAAGGACCAGGCCTTTCTGCCCTGGCAAAATTGGAAGATTTGTTTGTCCTTACTCACAGTGGATTCCACTGAAGGCTTTCTCCTTAAAATCCCTCTGGGGCCGTGAGGTATTCACTGTTGTGCAGCTTCTTCCTCCCTTCTATTCAAAACTCCTCTCAAAAAGCCACCAGCTAGAGTTGTTCAGGAAAGGTGAGACAGAGGCAGAGAGATAGACAGAGACAAAGAGAAGGGAGGGAGGAAGGGAGAGGGAGAGAAAGAAACAGAGACAGAAAGAAGAGACTTGACCTAGTGAGTTAGGAGACCAATTCTACTTCTAATTAGCAGTTTGACTGAAAAGAACCTGTCCCTTGTCAGATATCAATTTACTCATATGTAAATTGAAATTAGATTTAAATGATCTTTAAAGGATCTTCCAGTTCTAACATTCTATGTTCCGAAGTCCCTTCAGCTCCTATCTTGTAGAATTCTGGTATATAACTCTCAGATTCCACACCCCACACCCTCTTTAGCCCTCTGGGTGAATTTCAAGTTTTCCAAATCCTCAGGGTATCTGCATTTTCAGGCTGGGCTCTTCATGAATTTCAAGGTTTTTAGTCAGCTAAGAAAGTTTAAGAAGGATGCTCCACCTTTCCCTGAAATTACCTCCCTAGATAGTGTCCTTTTAAGACTCCTTAAATTGACTTCTCCATGAGTGGTTCCCCATGAATGGCTCCTACCCAAGCTGAATGATTTTTTCCCTCATCTTTTCTCAAAGCACATCATATTTTTTTTCTTTGCCCATAATCATATGCTAATAGGTAGTACAAGTATCCATGTCCTTGCTTTCTTTTCCTAACAGGCTATCAATTCTCAGAGACCAGTAGTAGTGTCTTTCTCTCAGTGTCCAAGTATACCAACTCTATACATGATAGTCATTTAACAAATATTTTTTCAATGGAAATCGAACCCAATTAAGGAGTTCAGAGAAGAAAGAGATCTTGGTGGACTAAAACTTCCTGGAGATGATGGGACTAGATTGAGTTTGGGATTCAGGGAATTTAAATGAATACATTGTAAACTCCTTGAGAACAAGCATTGTATCTATAGGCCCAAAGTTCTCTGCACATAGAAGCTATTTAACAATGTTTGTTGGTTGGTTGAAATGATGTGCACAGAACTAGGATATTTAGTCTTAGAAAAACATTTAGATTGGAGAAACAGCATAAGAAAATGTACTTTGGGGAAAAGCTAAGATATTGGTGGCAGGGGCAAAATGTGGACAATGATGAAAATGGATTAGTTGATACCAAGGGTATGCTTTGGGGAGCTTTGGGAGATAAGAATGAATAAAAAGACAGCTTGTCTTTGAAAAAAGTAATTATTTATGGAAAACTCACCTTTTCATGTGAGATATTTTGCACCTTCTATACATTTGAGTTTTTGAAACATTCAACCTTTGGTGAGTATTTGTAATATTTAGTATATCCTTTACCAATATAAATACTTTGTTAAACTTTATAGAGTTTGAGAGCTTGATTTCAGACTGCAAATGTAATGTCAAAAAAACTGAGCAGGATAGAGATTAGAGACCAGTTCAATAGTTTATTAAATGGAGAAATACTGGGACCAATGGATCCCAGGGCTACACAGTATGATCTCAAAGAGTCTAGCCCTGAGTATCAGGACAGCAAGCCTTTTATGAAATTACAAGAACATTGACATAATGTAGAGACCTAGGTGGGGATAACCTCATAGATGGAGGTTACTGATATTCTAATGACATTAAGGAATGTCTATAACACCTTTATCTCAACCATTAAGAGGGACGGTCATAACCTTAAGGCAGAATACAAAATAGGACAAATGGAGGAACTGGTCACCCCATTAAAAGTGACCTTTGGCATTACATTCCTCCTTTTTCTCTTGGAACTATTCAAATCTTTGAATTACCTTCCTCTAGAAGGCCTTAGCACTATAATTTGAACAACCCTATGTGAAGTAAATCAAAATAAAGCTAGACCAATGCAAGGGCAAGTCTCTCTGATAACCCCAGAATTAATCAGCTATACCAAAGTTCCTTATTTCAATTATTTCTGACAATCAATTGTCAGATCCTCTACAGTTAGGGGAGCATGTGGACAGCTGTGGTCATTTATGCATGACTCGAGCCTCTGCTTACGGAGACAGCAGGCTCAAGGCAGTTAGTTGTGTTGCCCATTCAGAGGGCAGCTGGCTCCTGGGAGAAGGGTGAGGCTTAGGTAGCCCCACCTGTCCTGCCCAGAGGAACAAACAGGGCTGCCACTAGAATACAGATTTCCGAGCAGATTATGCAGTTAGACCAAGGCAGGCAACCCCAAACTTTTTAGAGCCTGATATCAACAAGGTCCTTTTAATCTTGAAATACTAATTAAGGACCTGGGATAACAGGAATGAGAAACAGCTCAGAGAGACTGCCAGTTCCAAGACAGGTATCCAATTTCTGTTGTTTCTAAAAATAATCCAAAACTGAGTCTGCCAGGCAATTCCAACAGAATAAGGATTTCCAAGTTAACACAACCAGCAAATCATAGTCTAGTAAATTTAAGAAAGGACAAGGACTTCAATTAAATCTGAACTAGCAAGATACCAGTTTCCCAACTTCCAATTAAATCTGAACTAGCAAGGTACCAGTTTTCCCAATTTCCTATTTCTTTCCTCCTTTTTTTCTTTTGGAAAGGAATTATCAAATGACCATCCCACATATAAATCATACCCATATGCATATACATAACAGACTAAAAGTCCCTCAAACATAACAGCAATAGTTACACAAGTTTAACAATTTCCATTCCAAGTTTTAAACACAGCACAGTAATACAGTGAAAATTTTGACAAGTCAACCACTTTCCCACTCCCCATCAGTCCAAATTACATCAGGAAAAGTGGGCAATGGCTGTCCTTTGCTTCTTCCAAGCAGAACAGGGACGATGCTCGGTCCGCGAGGGGGATGGATCTGTAGTGTGGCGAGCTGACAAACAAATGTTTGATCTAGGTCCCAGAAGCAAGTCAATATATCTGCAATTTGACCACATCTAGAAAGAAAAACAAATCTAACAAACAAAAGTTAGAACAGTCTGAGATAGAAAGACTGGTCCACAAGGACTACTAAAAGATGTGGCCTCTCATTAGTTAAAAACCTCAAAAAAACTTGAATATCCAGGCACAATATCTAGTAACCAATAGATGACCAAACCAAATACTTATTTGCTCAAGCATTTAGGATATAGTGATTATACATAACCAGATTGGAAACAGCAAATGTGACATAATTGAATTAACAATTTCTTATTGACCATTATAGAAATCAGTTACAGGAGAGGAAAAATGTAGTGCATATTAACTACAAAACCAAGATATTTTACCTCTAGTAACAAATCCTAAACAGATATTTACCATAACCTTATCAGTTTGCTGCTTTTAAAAGGTCTGGAACAGTTTAGAGGAAGGGGGGAGAATAGAATTCCATGTGACTACCCTTCCCCAATTCCACAAGGATGGGGAGGGAAATCACTCCAGGCTAACTAAATGGCTCCTATAGCTGAAGTAGCAGCAGTGGGGAGGCAGGGCAGTTTAAATCTTTCAAAAGATCCCAACCCCACCCAACATTTAAAGTAGCAGAAATCAGTGGTGTGTGGGGAATCCCATAAAACCTACATGTCTAGAGAGCTGGATTTAAAGCATATAATCCATTTCTATCTCATTTCAAATAATAAAACAACATGGTTTCTTTCTCTCCTTCTGCCCTTCAGGTGGCCATTATTCCCAATGGACTTCTCCTAAGCCTAGCTTGGCCAGGGATGAAGCTTTCAGAAAAGTCCTTGTTACATACTTTTAGGTAAAATTAGAGGCACATGACCTCTTTCAGGCAGGTTAACAGAACTTCTTTAACAAGCTATTGTTCCTTTAAGATCTTATACTTAAGGAAAACCAATTCATTTCCCAAATTTAGAATCATCTTTAAATTCCTAATCAAATGTTTTCACCAGCTGGAGTTCAGTATTGAAATAACCAATTCCCAAATTTGATCATTGTTCTTAAATTTAACAGAGCTCTTAAGTTACCGAAACAGACAAACAAATTACAATTTCACAAAAAATCACACAGAACACAGAGCACAACTAGACTGTCCAATAACATACAAGACATACAGAACACTGATCACACTTAGACTGCACAATTACAACATTCAATAGGACACTAACACTAAAGCCAAACCAAATGGCGTTTTAAAAACTTTGTAGATAGCCCCCTGAGCATGCAAAAGCGGGAGGGGCCGGCATTACTCTAACACAGGATGACCCAAACAGGGAAACTGAGTCCCATTTTCAAATGTATATACTTCCCACTCGATGGAAGAAGTGGGAGGACCTCTCTTAGAAATGCAAAGGACGGGCCTTTGTCTCTGGAAAAGAGTTGGACAGAAAGAGTTTCCTCAAGCAAAGCATCTGCTCCAGGAAAAGAGTTTTGAGGTGGCGGAGTGTCTAGATTGCAGACAAGTAAAAACTTAGTTTTCCCAACCTTTGCAGCCCCCCTCATATCTCTTTTTAGAGATAGAGCTGCAGCAATTCCTAAAGAATTGTGCCAGAGCTCCCAAGAGCTCCAAATAACCACTGCAGTCTTGATGACTGCAGTGTCCACCACAAGATAAGGAAAGAAAAAGTCTTTTACCTTGTCCAAAATTCCATCATGCTCTAGTAGTGACCTCCTGCATCCAGTAGGCCACTCATCAACCAAGCAAATGGCACCCCCAAAAGGGGCACCTCAAGTGACATCTGCGTCCGATAATTCACTAATCAACCAAACCAACTGGTACCCCAAGAAAAGGGCACTCCAAAAGTGACAACCGTACAACCGTGCAACCCGGTGAATCTGGTTATTCATCAACCAAACCAAACAAACAAAACCACATGGTACCCCAAAAGGTACCCAGACAAACTTACCCTCCTGTGGCCAAAATGGGGTTGTCAACCATCAGGCTATTGTGGCTGGGAAACTGCTCTCTTTCCCTGAGGCTCTGGAAGGAAATCCAGGAGGGCCCGACCTCTCCAGGCCAAGAGTTCAGATTCGCAGTCACCCAGGCCCAAGGCAGAGACCCCAAAGTCTTGTCTCTCATCCTGCTCATTTTCTAATCATCTCGCTGGGGCCTCCAAATGTAATGTCAAAAGAAACTGAGCAAGACAGATTAGAAACCAATTCAATAGTTTATTAAATGGAGAGAAATACTGGGACCAATGGATCCCAGGGCTAGAGGAGACTATCATCTCAGAGTCTAGCCCAGAGTATCAGGACAGCAAGCCTTTTATGGAATTACAAGAACATTGACATAATGCAGAGACCTAGGTGGGGATAGCCTCATAGATGGAGGTTGCTGATATTCTAATGACATTAAGGAATGTCTATAACACCTTTATCTCAACCATTAAGAGGGGACGGTCATAACCTTAAGGCAGAGTACAAAATAGGATAAATGGAGGAACTGGTCACCCCATTAAAAGTGACCTTTGGCATTACACTGATACTCATGCTCCCTTTCAAAAGCATTGCAGTTTTGCTTCTTTCAACATTATGTATGTTTGCTATAAATAAAGATCTGATTATAAACATGAATAGTTTTTTAAATGTTAATTAAAATTCAAAATTCTTTTTTATTATAGCTTTTTATTTTTCCAAATACATGCAAAGAGTTTTCAGCATTCACTTTTACAAAACCCTTGTTCCAAATTTTTCTCTCTCCTTGCCACTATTCCCTTCCATAGATAGCAAGCAATCCAATATAGGTTAAACATGTGCCTTTCTTCTAAACATATTTTGCTGAATTGTTAGATTAAATTTTATTAAATTAAAAGGGAATGAGTAAGCCATCGTGTGTAGAGTATCTTGACAGCAAGACTAAGAACCTGGCCTGTATCTTGTAAATGATACTGCAGGAAACTATCAAGAGGTCTTTACCAATCATTCCAGTAGCAAGATCTTTTATCTCCAAAGCCCCTAGCCATTCTAAAATTCTTAGGTAGCTAGGTGGCACAGTAAATAAGGCTCTGGGACTGGAGCAGGAAGACCTACCTTCAAATCCAGTCTCAGATGCTTCTTAGTTGTGTGACCCTGGCCAAGTCACTTAACCAATGTCTGCCTCAACTTCCTTAATTGTAAGATGGAGATAATCACAGCCCCTAACTCATAGAATTATTGTGAGGATCAAATGGGGGAATCATTGTAAAAGCATTTAGCACAGTGCCTATTAAGCATATAATAAGTGCTTAATAAATGTTTATTCCATTCTATCCCATAATTCTATGATCATTTAGGCCTTGACTGAAAGGATCAGCATTTGAGCTGGGCTTTAAAAGAGGGATAGAATTTTGCCAGGTAGAGATTAGAAAAGGGCTTGAAGGAAGGCAAAGATCAAGACAATTTGAAGGAACTCAGAATAAGTTTGTCTGGAACATAAAGTGTCTGAACTCACCTGGGTATTGTGGGAAAGGAAAAGTGAAAGCCATTTTGAAGAAAGGAATGGCAGGTCTTGGAGTACACTAGATAAGAGTATGATCAACTTGAAGGAGTGACCTATCTGAAGTCAGAGGATGGGAGTTCAGGTTTACCATACTATCTATAGAGGTATGACCCAGAAGAGGCAATTTAATTATTCTGGAACCTTCTTCCTTCATACATGAATGAGACAATTTAACTAGTCAGAGATCTAAGTCTATGATCTGGTGATCTCATAAAGGATCTGGAAGAGAAAGAGAAGTCAAAAGAGAACTTGGCAAAATATGTTTGAAGAATTGCACATGTTTAATTTATAGTGGATTGCTTGCTGTCTAGGGGAGGGAATAACAGCAGGGAGGGTGAAAAATTTTGAACACAGGATTTTGTAAAAGTAAAAAAAAATTTTGTAAGAGTGAAACTCTTTGCATATATTTGGAAAAATAAAAAGGTATAATAAAAAAAGAATTTGGAAGTTTCAAACTCAAGAAAATAGTGGGGCTATGGAAAGAAATGGAATGAATGGGAAGGGGAGCCAACTTCAGGCCAATGTAATAAAAATTTTAAGGGTGTATAATGAAAAGAGTAATAGATTTAGAGGCAGAGTCAGAAAGATTAAAAAAAAAAGGGGACAGAAACAGAAATAGAGATATGAAGAGCTCTTAGATCCATTTATGTGTATGGAAGCCAGCCCCATCTTGATCCTTGATTTCCAGGGCTTTCAAGTCTACAGACTCATTAGAGAGAATCTCCTCTGGGAGAGAACATACATTCTCCTCTGAGAGCTGGTCTTGATCCCAACTGAAGAGCTCATGTATTCTTGTATATTCTTTGACATGCTCTAATCCATAAAACTTCTCTGATTTATGTTTCCTGTATTGCTTAGATAAATGAATTTGCTAGCTAATCACTAATATAGTGATATAAAATGTTCTTTTACATAATGGTGAGAAAAGGGTAAAGACCATCCTTTCCCCACAAAGAGTGATGAGGGAAGTAGATTTCCTTCTAACTCCTAGAGATCATGCCCCTAGAGGAGAGATGTATGAGTGGGCAGATGTAACAATAATTCAATATTTTTCTGCAAAACTGAGAAATGATGGCCCAGTATCAGCAGCCCTGGACTTTATTGGTCCCTTCTCAGAGTGTATGCTGTAACTATCAATGCATCCCTTCTTCTGCTCTCCACAGATGTTCAGCAGACCTCAGATCATATCTATCATTTCATCTTTGAACCTGGACTATATATATATATATACTATATATATATGTATATATATATATATATATATATATGACTTGTATGTATAGTTATATGTATTTTGTATGTATATGCATATATATACTATATATACAGGTAAAAGTTTATTTAGAATAAATATGAAATGAATACAAGGTAATCAGAGAGAGAAGCAAAGAAGTTGTAAGAATCATGAAAGGTTCAATTCCTATGCTGCTGAACAGAGATAGAGGAAATCACCTAACTACCCAATGACTAAATCCACTATGAATTTATGTTATCAAAACTCAACTGGGTCTCACTGAACTAAGTCAAACATTCTGTTCCTCCTCAATTGCTTTGTGCTCCCCACTCCACTGTAGCTCTCTTCCTCAAGTAGCTTCTCATCTCTCTCAAGCCTCCCATGTCACTTCTTTCTCATACATTCTCAGAAAGGCTCTTTCCTCATTTCACCTTCCCAGAGAGACCATTTGATGAGAGTGCTGCCTTCTCCCTCCTCATCAGCATTTAGTTATTTCCTCCCACTATTCCACTATTTTCTCTCAAGCTCTTCTGTAGAAATGGCATTCTTATCATATAATTGCATAAATTGGATGATTATAGGAAAAGTTTTTTAGGAAAATCTTTGGCTTATGTTGTGTCTAGTATTGTTTCTAAGTTTCAGCTATCTTGAAAGATTTCTAAAGGAAAAATGCAGCCAGCTATAAAGACTGCTCTGTTTGAAAAAAAAACAAAAACTTTAGCCAGAAAATCTAGAATGCTAAGGAAGATTAATGAACTTTCTTACCTGTTCTCCCAAGTTTCTGTAATATGATGCTAAATTCTTCATCTCTGTAAGCATGGACTTCCTTAAAGTTTTAGGGGGAAAATCTGTAAGATATTTTCTCTTTGTCACTTCATTCCTGGCTAGTTTGGGGTTATAGAGATAAAGCTAGACAAGCAAAGAAAGAAATACTTTTTCTTGGGTTGTAAAAATTTATGGCATTATAAATTAAGAACTAAATTTGTAAGTAAGATGTATATTTGCTTGAAATTTCCAAATTATGGTTGGAAGATTTTTGTAAATGCTGAAATATTTTAAGAAGAGAGAGAATGTGAGACTTCATTGAAAATCTCTGCAATGGAGCTAACTGAAAGCAGTCAGCTATATAATTCAAGAAACTGGCAGCTAATGATCCTTGGGGAAAATGGCATTTTGAATGTTACTATTTGTGATTATAAATCCAGATTTGATTTGTTTTAGTTTATTGTAAGATTAAATTATAAGATGGTCTCAGTAAAAAGGCACTTGTGTTCTCTTATTGAAATAATTATGACATTTAACCCTTTATAAGGTAGATCAGACCTCAGTGGAAAATAGCTAAAATGATGAATAAGAACTGAAAGTGTAAATTACTCTATTATGTTTATTTTGGGGGATAATTTTTTGGGGGACAATTGTTAATAAGGCTAACAGGTGATTAAAAAGAATGATCATTTGACCATCTCTTTTAGACCAAAGACAAAAACATGATCAAGCATTTCTCAGGACTTATAAGGGGAGCCAATGTGAAAGGAAAAATGGAAAAATGGATGACAAAAGCTTGATGATCAACAGAACAACCCATTTACAGATGAAAGATGCAAAGAAAAAATTAAAAATCTCCCTTCTTCTAGATACATTTCATGCAGTCCTGTGGCTTTAGTCTGTTCTTCCGTTCAGGTCACTTTTAAAAGTTTTCTACAAAACTGATCTCAAAACAATTTATATTGCCAATAAATAGGTAAGATAATGAATATTAGCTCAAACCTTATAGAATCTTTTATTAGACTAGAGAATTCAGTTTTACCTACCACCAATATCCATCATCTGCATCACCTATCTATATCTACAAACAGAAATCAGATTCTAGGATCACAAGATGTATTCCAAAACTAAAATGAATTTAGTGTCTGAAGTTGCCATATTTATCTAAAGTTAATAAAAGGTTCTGGGATGGATACATAAATACATTGAGTAAGAATTTACAGTAATTCAGTTTAAAGTTTAAAACAATCCATATATTATTTACAATAAAATGTAATTTTTTGAATGTAATAATGCCACATTGATAGATGGGTGAAGTCATTTCCCGTTAAGATGATTTAGAAATGCATTCAACTGAATCAATGTTAATCGAATGTGGAAGATTTTGTAGTATTTGAAACATATCTTAAACTATCTATACAATTGTTTATGTTTTTGTTCAGCTTCTATTTTTTCTTATGCTGTGATTTTTGGGGAAATCATCATATAAAAATTGTTTGCTTGAAAAATGATGCCCAGAGGGGGACACACTAGTATCACTGGAAAAGTGACTCCTCTTAGGATAGAGAATGTTGTCATTATGATGTGGGGAGAAAAAGCAACAATCTGTCAAATATTTAGTTGGATATATTATTGCTTAAAGTTAATAACTGATAATAAAATTATTTAGAGGATTTAGGAAAGTATAACTAGGTCTCATGAAATATCTGAAGAGAAGTCTTCTTTGGAGAATCTTTGAGCTAGATATTTTCAGTCTTCCTGGACTTGTCATTCCTGATCTTGGTCTTCCTGAGGTCATAAGGCTAAGTGATGTAGTGGATAGAGTACTAAGCTTAAAATCAGGAAGACTCATCTTCATGAGTTCAAATCTGGCCCAAGACACTTCCTAGCTTTGTGATCCTGAGCAAGTCACTTCATCCTAGTTGCCTCAGTTCTTTATCTATAAATTTAAAATGAGAAGAAAATGGCAAAACACTTCAGTATCTTTGCCAAGAAAACCCCAAATGGAATTACAAAGAGTTGGATATGACTGAAAAAGAACAACAAAATTTCATTAGCTCTGTGAATGATAAGAAATTCTAAAATAATGAATTGGTTTAATTAGAAGCTAGGATCTCTTATTCTAAAATAAAAGGGCTTACAAGTTTATTTCTTAAAGAGTTCTTTAACTCTTTAGGTTGTTGGATAATTATTTAGCAAAATTCTGAAAAAAAAAATTCTGATCCTGGAATAGTATGTTTTGAAGTTACATCTTTGAGCCAACTTGGTATTAAAAGATCCCAGATTTAAACATTGTTTTGGCTTTAGATGTTAATATGCAATTCTTTTAGATATTGATCTGTCAGCCTCCAAGCTTACAGTACTGAGTGTTTTTCTGGGTTCTGAATGAATGCTCATAACATGCTATTATATGCATGATATTTGGCTTACAAATGTTTCCATGAAGGACAATGATAAACGGATAAGTATAAGATTATCTCCATAAGATTTAAATTGGTTTTCACCTTGTGAAGTAGTTACTGGAAAACAATATAATAACAAATTCCTTCCTAGATACTTTAGGATGAAGCCCAGTCCAGATTTTCCAAGAGAAAATGTTTCCCACTGTCAGACAGTTACATGGGACAGGCTGAGACCCAAAATGAAATAAAATGATGAATTGTTATTTCATTTGCAACCTGACTTGGTTTCTCTATAGTCTGCTATAATTGATGGATGAGGTTATGACCCCGCTCAATGAAGTTTATCCAACATTTATGACATCGAAGAAAACATGGGCCTGTAAATTTTTCTTTTTGTCTTTTTTTAACTTTTTGTGATTCTTGTGGCCATATGTGTTCTTTCAGTGTCTGGGAAATTTCCCTGTACTGTATGTGATGTACTTGTTTTCTATAGCAAGTCTAAATAAGCTGATGCTGACTCAATTTGACCTTCTGGCTATGAGATGTCCTGACCCTGTTCCTATCATTCCTTAAAAACATTTTATCAAAGTCTTGATAGGATGGGCAATGAAGGAGATGTTTCCACTGAGTTGGGTAATTTTAAATCCTGACCTGGCTCTCTGCTTCTGTAATTGTGTTTCCAGTGGCACAGGAATATTGAGCATGAAGTTCAAAATGGAGGAACTGTGGGAAAATTTTCTTGCATTGTTTGAAACCAGTCCTCTTTCACTGAGAAATCAAACCTGGTGCTTAGAGACTAGATTTATTTAATGCTTAACTCCATTTTTCACATTATGCTGACCAGAAATCTCTTAGAACCAAAGATCAATGTAAGATGTTCTCTCCCACTAGACACCTGGCCAATTCACTACTGTTTCCTTGTTTCTTTGTTTGAACCCTACATAATATGGAACTCATAGACACTGAAGGAAGTGGACCATTCCCCTTTTCAGCTCTCTGTATTAGACAACTTAATAAACTTCATTTTACATTATTTCTGTTTGGGGCTTTGTTCTCTGCAATACCATTGTGATTATTGTCATATGAGTAGTCAAAAGAAAAGACAACTGGCTCTGGATAATTACTGATACTGATACTGCTGAGGCTTTGTGAAAGAAGCAACATTTGAACTGGCCCTCAGAGAACTTCAAAAACTGGAGATGGCTGAGGGATGGGGGTTGAGTTTTCCAGTGAAGGGCAATTGAGCAAAAAGGAAGAAAGCATTATTGAGAATTTGAAGTACTCCTATTTGGCTGGAACTTAAGGTATATGAAGGGGAGTCCTGTGAGATAAAGCTGACAATTTGGGATACATTCAGGTTGTGGAGTATCTGCATTGTCCAGCTTAAAAGTTTGTTAGGTAAAGAAGAGCCAGTGAAATCTTTTGATTAATGAGTAATCTGATCAAAGTGATGTGTTAAGAGGATGACATGTGTAAAATGGATTGCAAAGGGAAAGATGTGTAATCTCTGCCAATTTGATTGGTCAAGGTGGAAATTTAGAGTGATTTTAATTTGTTTTTCTCTTATTATTAGGTAGTTGGAACATTTTTCATATGGTTTTTAATAAATTCTATTCTTTCTTCTGGGAACTGTCCTTTTATATCTTTTGACTTTTATGCTGAGTTTGAGGTACTTATAGAACGTCCAGTCTGAAATGTCCAACAGGAAGCTGTTAGATGGCTCTGGGATTAGAGTGTTGGTCCTGGAATAAAGAGAACCTGACTTCAAAACTGACTTCAGACACCTACTAGCTGTGTGATTCTGGTCTAGTCACTTAATGCATGTTTACCTTAATCCACTGCAGAAGAGAATAGCAAAATTACTTCATTATCTTTGCCAAGAAAACCCCATGAATGGTCTTTGCCATATTGTGAATCTATAGGGTCGCTAAGAAATCCAACTGAATGACTGAATTCCAATAGTGTGGAAATGGAGTCCAGAAAAGAGACTGGCCCTGGGTATAGAGATCTGGTCATCATATGTTTAGAAATAATGATTAAATCTATAAGAGGAGAGAGACAGAAAGAGACAGAGACAGAGAGAGAAGAGACATAGAAATGGAGCCAAACAGATAGAGACAGACACACAGAGGCAGAGAGACAGAGACACAGAGACAGAGAGAGATAGAGAGAGGGACAGAAACAGAGACACAGAGACAGAGACAAAGAGAGAATATAAAACAAAAGAGTGCCCCAGATGCACCAGCAGTGAGAGAAAGTGAGAGAATAGTGGCAAGGCAAGGGAGTATACTAAGCACTTGCCATCCAAGTAAAAGCAAAAAGAAAGAGTTCCTTCCCTCAAGAAAATGACATTCTATTGTTCTTTTAAAGGATAAGGACTGTTTTACTTTCCAAATTCTTTTCCTCTCTCAAAAGGTAAGAAAAACAAAAACTATCACACACACATAAATATATATGTATATATTATGTATACATACATTTTATATGTGTGTATATATGTATGTATATATATATATAGTCACCTAATACAATTTTCTGCATTACCTTCTGAGAGAAATGATTACTAAATAATCACTTATTGGGGAGATCCAGTATTTTCTTTCCTTTCCTAGATCCTCATTCTCTATAGGCCAAACCAACATCTGAAGGACATTGCTTAAATTGAAACTGGGATTAACTTTTTCTTCAGTTTTGTTCAGCTCCCATCCAAATGAAGAAGCCCATTGTGTTCTACTCAGGCTGAGATGAGGGTAATTTTTTTGCCCAAGGTTGGGGATGATCTGGGAGCAAAAGGGATCAAAATCAAGTTTTCCCTCCATACTGCAAGCCCTCATTAGAATGGTCTACTTCGCATTGTAGTGGTCATTCTCATATTAATTGTTAACCAATCAGATTTGGTTGCCACCCTAAGGAATACCCCCTCTTCCAAGGGTATATAAGTATTGAATGGGTTCCATGAAGGGTTTTGGAATTCTCTTGTGTTCCTAATGCCTTTTATAAATTATTTTCTAGACATGATTAATAAAATGATTAATTACCCAGAAACTATGTTTCTAAAACTTTTCATACAACACATTTTGTCCAAAAAAGCAAAAAGAAAAATGTTTCAATTTGTGCTCCCAATTCATCAGTTCTTTGTTGGGGTGGATAGCATTTTTATACTATAAGTTCTTTGGATTTGCAATGGATCATTCTAGTGATCAGAATTACTAAGTGTCATAATTGATTATTTTTACAGTGTTACTTTTACTGTATACATTGTTCTTGAAGTTCTGCTCACTTTACTCTTCACCAATTTATACAACTCTTCCCAAGTTCTGCTGAAACCATTCCTTTCATCATTTCTCATAGCACAATAGTATTGCATCACAATGATGAACCATAACTTGTCCAGCTTTACCCTAATTAACAGGCATCTCTTCAGTTTCCAATTCTTTGTAACCACAAAGAGCTGCCATAAATATCTTGTACATATTTTCCTTTTATTTTGATCATTCTAATGGGGGCATACAAAAGGGAGCTGAAAAGTGTATTAAGGGGGAGGGATTGATTTGTGGGGATAAGGTAGCAAAGTCTGGACATTCAGAAGGAGAACCAAAATTGAGGCTCCAGAAAGAACTTACCAATGGGGAAAAAAAACAGAGAAGAAAGAAAATCTACAGGAGAGAATAGCCAACAGATGAGGACTCAAAAAACGACTAGCAGATTTGGGAATTGCTAAATTTGATCATTGCTAGCTTTAGAGACAGAGTTTCAAATTAAGTGATAAAGTAAGAAGCCAAATTACACAAAGTTGAAAAATGAGGGGAAAAAATGAGTATTGACAGTTTTTCAAGAGTATGATTCAGAAAAAGTGCTGGGGAATAATTCTTAAGTGACTTAATGAGGGCCACTTACCTATTAGTAAATAGACCTATAGTGCCAATTAGTGTCATACTTAAGACCTCAGTGTCATGTTCTTTCCTCTATTTCTATGTATCCCTGGGGAACTCAAGGCCATATTTTCACCTTTCGATAATCCATACAGTCCTGGATCATTCTACTCACAGAAAGCTGAGCAAAAGCAGAGGTTTCATGGGCTCAGGCCCTCAATGATCATCTTTTCCTTTGTTGAAGGGGGCACTGAATTCAGCTCAGACAGCAATGGCTGTTTGCCTTTAAGCCTCTTCAGTCTCTATCTCATTAAACTCTCCCTTTCCCTGAAAATAACTTTGGTAAAGAATGGGAAGTAGAGAGCACAGTCTTGACTCCCTCCTATCCTTGTCTCACTGGCTCTGATGCTGGTCTTCTGGGAGGAGGTTGAAATTTCCTGTGCAAAAACCATTGTTTGACCTTGAGAACAGTCTGTAAACCCTAGTGCTAGGAACTATCTGTAAGGCTACAAAATCCTCACCCCGCCACGGGTTTACGCCAGGCCACTTCTATTTACTATCTTTCCTGACCCAGCCAACCCTCCATCATAACTTTACCTTCTAGGGATCAAAGGGTTGCCTGATCCTATACTAATCAGACTTCATAAATTCATAGTGCATTGAAGCTATGCCCCAAAAAGCTATGAAATGGTCTATATACCTTTTGATCCAGAAATAGGTCTACTAGATCTGCATTCCAAAGAGATTACCCACTATAGCATCTCTTTTTGTGATAATAAAGAATTGGAAACTGAGGAATATCCATCAATTGGGGAAGGCTGAACAAATTGTGGTATATGAATGTAAGGGGATACTATTGTTTTATAGGAAATGATAAGCAGGCATATTTGAGAAAAACCTGTAAAGGCTTACATGAATTAAATGAATGAAATGAGCAAAACCAGGAGAACAATGTACACAGCTACATTGTGAGATAATCAACTTTGATAGACTTAACTCTTCTCAGCAATGATTTAAGACAATCCCAAAAGACTCATGATGGAAAAAGCTATGCACATCCCAAAAAAGAACCATGGAGTCTGAATACAGATCGAAGCATATGGTGTTCACTTTTTCTGTTGTTTTATCTTTCTCATGATTTTTCCTTTTTGTTCTGGTTCCTCTTTCACATGGTAACTATCTTGGAAACTATCTTGTTTAATATGACTGAACATGTATAGCATAGATCAGATTGCTTGATGAATTGGGGATGGGGGAGGGAAAGAGAAAAAAATTGGAACTCAAAATCTATAAATAAACGTTGAAAACTATTTTTATATGTAATTGGAAAAAATAGAATTCTATTAAGTGAAAAATAAAATTTTTAAAAAATTTTTAAAAAGTTTAAAACAAAAATAAAAGATATTACACAGCCAACAAAATAAATGGAGAGATGGGAAAACGAACAAACACATAAATAAATAGATTGATGGTGTATGGATGAATGGCGACCAACGGAAGATCACGAAAATGCTTTATTGAAGCCCAGAGTTGAACAAGTGCCCTGATCGGGTACCAGGAAGAGGCAGTCTGAGCTCTTTGACATTGCTTTCCACTTATTCTTCGCTCAAATCACCTCCTGCTGCGGGAGCTTGGAAGGGGTAGGGCTTTGCAGGTGGGGGTGCTGCGGCTGGGGGTGCTGCGGCTGGGGGTGCTGGGGCTGGGGGAGCTGGGGCTGGGGGAGCTGCGGCTGAGGGGATTGCTATGCCACTGCCTGCTAGTGGGGTCCCACCCGCTGCAGTAGTCAGGGAAGTATGAGGGGTAAAAAGGCTGGCGTCTTTAGGTGCACTGGTGGTCAAGGTTCCGACTAATGAAGGCATTGTTTCTTCTGACAAAGTCCAATTGTCCTCGGGCTCCTTCGGGAGCTTGTCATGGGGCACACAGCACTTTCTCCTATCGGCGCACGTAGAATGATTGCTCTCCGTCCTCTTGCAGTGGTTCCGACACCGCCCCGCGTTATTCCAGCATTTTTTCTCTGCCCAAGTACCTGTTCAGGAAAAGAACAGAGCACGAAGTGAATGGGGGAGCCTCGAAATAGGAGAAATACAGCCTGCCCTGGCGAGAGATGGAGGTGGGAAGGAGGGGCTGAGATTCTGGGACGCTGTAATCCCCAAAACTTTGTCAGGACAAGGGGCGCGAAGCCAAAGGCGATGGCAGATCTGGCTAGGAGAAAGATGGGGAGGATGGTAAGAGAGAAAGCAGTATAATGAGGAAGGACAAGAGAGAAGCTTGTGTTTCCGGGGAAGGGGGAGCACCTCCCAATCTTTTAGACTTTCTCCCTCAGCAGGAGCATCACTCAGAACCCCTACGTCTCCTCACTCCCCCGAGAAGCCCTCTGGGGCTCTGCTGTGGCAGGGGAGAGGATGGAGTGGAAGATCTTGAGCTCTCAACCCCACCTTATGCTCCGTTCCCTAGGAAATGCAAAGCAAACTTTTTAACATCTGCCCAATCCTTATGTTCAGGAAATAGGTACCAGAAGATAGTTTTAGTTGTTCAGCTGTGCTTCATGGCCCCATTCGCGATTTTCTTGGCAAAAAGTGGTTATCGATTTCCTTCTCCAGCTCATTTTCCAGATGAGGGAATGGAGGCGAATAGGGTTAAACTTACCCAGAGTCATACTCTAGTGAGTGTTCTGAGGCTGGAGTTGAACTCAGGTGTTCCTGACTCTCTACCCCGTTCACCCTCTTTCCCAGCTGTCCTATTCCCAGAGGCATTCCTTTTGCACGCTAATTAGAATCGGGATTCCCAGAGCGGGGAATGGAAGAAGACAATAGGAAGGTGTCAACGTCTTCAGATGCTATGGTGGAAAGAGACATGGACTGAAGAGTCAGAGGGCTAGAATCAAATCCCAGCTCTTTCCATTCACTGCCTGTGACTACAGGAAATACACTTAACCAGTTTCCTCATCCATAAAATGCAGTGGGGAGTGGGGGGGAGTGTTGAACAGAAAATTTCTAGAAAACTAAGCTTCTGTGATGAAAAGGAGGCAGCAAAGATGGGAGAGAGAAGGCTGATTCTGGAGTTAGAAGACATGGGTTCTCAAGGTGCCTCCAACACTACCTATGTGACCTTGGGCAAATTAACATATCTCTCTGAACCTCAGTTTCCTCATCTGTAGGAAAGTGCAAGAGGTTGGACTAGATGGCCTCTGAGGTCCCTTCCCTTTCTAAATCTGATTCTATGCTCTGTAATTCCTCTAATTCTTCATTAGAAGTGTGAGGGATAGAAATCCTATCCAAAAATGATTACTCAGAGACCTCTCAAAGTAAAAAGCAGAAAAGTTGTTTATTTAATTAATTCTCATGAGAATGAGCAGTTTCACCGAGAGGAGGGAAAGAGAGAGAGCTCACGGTAGAAGGGCTAAAGAAGGGGATAAGGTATACAGTCTTTATAGGGTCTTTTAGATTACATCATGTGTTTGAGGAACATTAAGAGGTAGGTGCCCCCCCCCCTTTTTTATTGGATGTTATTCGTACCAAAAACAGCAGACTCCTAGTTCCGGGAGGAACCACACGTCAAGCAACCATTTGTTTAAACATCACTGGTTTGAGCAGCAATAAACGCCATCATTCTAGATTGGATACATCCTTTGAAATTCTTTACTTATCTTTATTGCAGGATGCTGCTGGAAATTCTTTACCTTATCTTTACTATAGGCTGCTGTTGGAAGTTCTTCAATTATACACACACACACACACACACACAGAAGCATGTGAGGGGAAGAACAGCGCCTCTGGGAGATGAGCCTCTGACTCAGGCTGCAGAATATCTAGTCTCACTCTATGACTCTTGCTCTCCTAGGAATATCATTCAGGATTTTCAAGTATCTGCTCAGCCAAAACAGCTTGGAGTTAAATGACTTCCCACAGCAAAGACTTTTCTGCATAAATTGTACTGAGAATTAGAGTAAATAGCTCCTCCTATATTCACTAATGACAGAACTCCTGCTCCAGTCCCATGCCCTTTTCTCTGCCTTCATTCTTCTTGACTATTATAGTTTCTTTAATAATGTTGGTTATACTCTTCATCTTGAAACTCCTATCATCTCCCTTGGGTCTCACACCATTTAGTGATTACTTAGTGACCTAGAGCACTTCTAACTCTCTCTGCTATTGGTTACTCCTCCTCCTGTCTCTCAAAATGTGAGCATATGTGTTTTTTAATAGTATTTTATTTTTTCCAATTATATGTGAAGACAATTTTTAACATTCATTTTTTAAAGTTTTGAGTTCCAAAGTTTCTTCCTGCTCCTTTCATATTCCCAAGAGGGTAAGCTATTTGATGTAAGTTATGTATGAATAAGAATATCTGAAAGGCTTCATTTCTTCACTCTCTCTAATTCACTTTTCACCTTTCATCTTTATGAGGATGAACCCCAAATCTCCATTTCCTTTCCCAGGATCACACTTCCAGTAGCCTATAGATCATTTCCAATTGGTTGCCTTACCAATTCTTCAAGTTCAACACATCAGCAACCAAATTTTTCATCTTCCCTGGAGTTTTTCCTTGAAGTAGTTTAAAATTCCGTCTTGGCTTGGGTTGGGTTAGGCTGATAAGGCCTCTGGAGAACAAAGGAGTTTATGCTAATTGCTTTGAACTCTGACTTGAGAAAACATTTGATTAGGAATTTTAAGACGATTCTAAATTTCTGGGAAATAATTTTCCTATTGCCTTTGCATGCCAGATTTGTTCTGAGTGTTCTTTTGGGCAGGTTTAAAATTGTGGGAAATAATTTTACTGTTGCCTATGCAGGCTAGATTTAGTTATCTTTAAGTATAAGATTTTAAAAGAACAATAGCTTGTTAAAGAAGTTTTGTTAACTTGCCTGAAAGGGGTCACTTGCCTCTCATTAGGTAAAGTAAGGCCTGACTTTTCTAAAAGCTTCAACTCTGGCCAAAGTTGGAGCTTAGGAGAAGTCCATTGGGAATGATGGCCACATAGGGCCAGAGGGAGAAAAAAAAAACTATGCTGTTTAGTGAAATTTATTAATTGAAATATGATAGTAAAAGTAGTTTTATATTATTGGGAATTTAAAGCTGTATTTGATTGGATTTTAAGTTAAAATATAGGTTATTAAAACAAAATGCCAGTAGATTATCTTGGGAGGTTGTGTTCATATCTCCCTACTTAGATGATATGTTGCTTTCTAGAAGTATTGGGTAATTTAGAAACTATGAGTTATGCCTTAAAAATTTGTCAGCCTCTGTTGGATAAGTTTTATGAAATTTGGTTCAAAGTTATTTGCGAATCTTAAAGTTTAAAGTTTTTCAAAAGCGAGTTAAAGACAAAGGACAAGAGAGACTGATTTGCAAAAGCAATTAATAATTGCTTTAATAAAAAGATGGTGTGAGAGGAGCAGGAAGAGAGAGGAAAATGACTTTCCAGAAATAGAGAATAAAAAGGCACAAACCCCTAATGAATTTGCCATTTGCTATGGGAAAGTAGATACCCCATGATGTTGGGGATTGTGTTTAACTGGCAGATTGGATTCTGGGGGAAATGGCACCTTAAAAAGGTTAGCTGTGAGAAGTTGGGGTCTGGAAGCATGGTGGAATGGGGAAAGGGTGACCATGTGATAAGGGACAATCTAATCCTCCTCCCCCAATTAAGATGATGGTGTGTTTTTGTTTTTTTTTTTAACAAACTGCAGCTCCTTGCTGGTTCAAATTTTAATTGCTTCTACTGTTTAGTGGACATTTTAAAGAATCTTTCAGATTCTTTTATGTAGAATTGGGCATTCTGGATAAGTTTAATTGATTGTATCCTGAGGTTATGCCCATCATTTAAAGGGCTTCTGAAAATAATAGTTTTTTCCTTGTCCTTTTGAAAATGTTTCTGTTAAATATGAAAGATAACTCATGAACTTACTGAAACAAATTTATTATTGTTATCAATATAAGGTTATGGTATTTCTAAAAGTTTAATAGTTTTAAAAACCTTTTGGACTCTTTTGTGTGGTATTAGGATATTCTGTATAGGATATTCTAATCTAAATTTTAATTGATTGCATTGGGTCATCCTGAAGTCATTTAAAGAGCCTCTGAAAATACTATGTTTTTTGTCCTTTTGAAAATGTTTCTGTTATGGACAATATGCAATTTGGAATATTTTTCTATGTATTGGGTATTTTAAAGCAAAATGATTGTATGTATCATGTTCATTTATGAAACTGTCTACTTAGATATGAAAGAAGTGAACTTACTGAGACAAATTCTTAGTGTTATAAATATAAGGTTATAGTAAATATCTGTTTAGGATTTATCTGAAACTGGTTAATGGGATTTGTTATTGGAAGTAAAAATTTCTTGGGCTTATAGTTAATGCTATTTGGGAGTTTTAAAGCTCCACCCCTCTAACAGTTAGTGGGACAATTAACTGGAATAAAAATGAATTAAATCTATTTTATCCCATCTTGCTGTAAGTTAAGTATTAACTGCTTTTAGGGTTAGGGTCGGGTTTCAATTATGTCGTATCTTGCCATTTCCAACCTGATTATATGGAATCATTACATCCTAAATATTTGGGCAAATAAGTATTTAGTCTGATCAACTATCTATTACTGGATATTGTGTCTGGATATTCAAGTTTTTTTAAGGTTTCTAACTAATGAAAGGACAAAAGCCTAACTGCCGTTTTATCTATTGGAACTATACCTGATAGCCAAACATTTGCCTGTCCTGTGAAGAAAAAGCACTAAGCTGCTGACCAATTCATACTGGCCTCTTCACTTTTTGTTTCAGTCTGTTCTAACCTTTATTTGTTAGATTAGTGTTTTTGTTGTTTTAGATTTTGGTCAAATTACAGGTACTGACTTTCTTCTGGGACCTAGATCAGCTTTGATGGCCAGCACGCCAAGCCCCACCATGTGTATCCTCTGCATGGACTGAGAGTCTCCTGCCAGTGCCCAGCCTGAAGCAGTTTTGAATGAAGCTTTGTTTCTTACCCTCGATGGACTGATATGGGGAATTTAGGAACCCTGATTGGGTCATCCATTACTGTGTGTTTAAGATTGTTAAAACTGTGTAACTATTGCTGTATGTTTGAGGGATTTTTAGGAAACTTACTGTACTAGTCTGTTATGAATAGCAATTTTGATTCATTCTTGGGATTTATATGTGGAATGGCTATTTGATAATTCCTTTCCATGAGGAAAAAAAGGGAGGAAGAAACTGGTTAGGAAATTGGGGAACCTGATGTATTTTTCTTAGGCACTTCTGCCCTGCCCCTATCTCACTAATTTGGATTGAGTTGGAAATTATTTAAACAATCTTTTCATTTTTACTCCTTGCTTACAATTTACTGAATTATGGTTTGCTAGTTATGCTTTAACTTTGAAATCCCTTATTCTGCTGAAATTGTCCTGGCAGACTCAATTTTGGGGATTATTTTTTAGAAACAACCTGAAATCATACAGTTGTCCTGGGACTTGCAATCTCTCTGATCCGTTTTTCCACTCTTGTAACCCCAGTTCCTTAATTAGTATTTCAGCATTCTCAAAGGACCTTATAGTTTGGTATCAGGCCTCTAATAGTTCGGGGTAACCTGCCTTGGTCTAACTGCATAATCTGCTCAGTAATCTGGATCCTAGTAGCAGCTCTTGTTCTATCTAGAGGGGAGAGGTGGAGCTACTCCAGACCCCATTTTTCCCCCTTTGGAGTCCCTGACAGACTTGGGGTGCCCCTCCCAGCATGGATAGCAGGACTGTCTTGAGCCCTGCTACTCCCTATGTAAGCAGAGGCTGTTAAATGCACAAATGACCACAGTCCTAACTTACAGTGAACTGTCCATCTCAAACTGGATTCTCTGACTGAGATACTCCCCAACTGCAGAGGACCTGAACAGAGAGGCCTGTGTGTCTCTCCAAATGAGGAATGCTGTTTGATGCTAATAGCTCTGGGGTTTTCAGGGAGAGACTGGTCCTTGCCATAAGTCCTTGCATTTTTCTCGTTTTAATTTGGTTTATTTGTTTCACATAGGGTTGGTCAAAATTATGGTGCTAAGACCTTCTAGAGGGAGGTATTCACTGATTTGAATATTCAGAAGAGAGTGTGTAATGTTGTGCCACAATTCTCTTGTATTGTCCTGACTCAGTTTTCCTAATTATCCTGTCTCCCTAAATTGTCCTGCCTTGGTTTATAATTGTTCTGCTCAATCTGCAAAACCACTCCTCCCTCTTAATCAGAATACTTGATAAGGATAAAAGATCTTATATTTTAGAACATCAGAATGCCTCTCCCCATCCCAAGCTATTAGACTATCAGATGCTGTCTTATCAAAATGCCTCTCCCCATCTCCAGGGTTCCTCTCCCCATTGTGTCATCCCATCTCCAGTAGCTCTCCCCACCCTGTCAGAGTTCCTTTCCCACTCTCAGTACCCTCACTCCTCCCCTGTCTCAGTCTATACCCTCTGTGTGAGCCACATGCATATATGTCTTTGAGAACTCACATTTGCCGCTGGATTCTTAGAGACCATAGTCTCATTCAGCCCCAGAACCAAACCATGGATCCATTTATCTCTCCCTTTCAAATAAAATATTAAATACTTTCTAATCTCTATCTTGCCTCAGTTTCTCTGGCATTACAACTTCAGGGCTGGTTCTCCATCCACTGCACCACTTAACTATCCTCCATGCATATGTTTTAAAAAATAAAAAGCTTTAATTTAAAAAAAAAGAAATATTTGTTCAATAGAATTGAATCCAGTTAAGGAGTTCAGAGATTCCTGTGGACTGTAGCAGACACAGAAAATTTCCTGGAGATGATGGGAATGGATTGTGTTTGGGATTCAAGCAACTTAGAAAAATGCATTGTAAACTGCTTGAGGACAAGCATTGTATCCAAAACACAATACTCTGCACACAGAAGCTGTTTAACAAATATTTCTTGGTTTGTTAAAATGATGAGCAAAGAACTAAGGAAAAGATACTTAGATGGGAGAAATAGTATGAGAAAAGATACATTGAAAAAAGGTTAAGATGGTGGGAGCAGGGGCAGAATGTAGACAATAATGAAAATGGGCTGATTGGCACCAAGAGGGTGCCTTGGGGAGCAAGGAGAGGTTAAACTAATAAGATAGCTTATTGTTTTAGAAAAAAAGTAATTATGTATTATGAAATAACTTTTTTATGTGGAATATTTTGCACCATCATACATGTAAGAATTTTGGTAATAGTCATACTTGGTATATCCTTTACTAATTTAAGTAATTTTGTAAACCTTACAGTCTCAGAACTTAACTTCAAATTGCTGATCCTCAAGTTCCCTTTCAAAAGCATTACAGTATTGTTTCTTCTGTAATTATGTATGTTTGCTATAAATGAAGACCTCATTGTTAATATGAATAGTCTTGTGTGGGATAGCAAGACCCTCACTCAAATTGACTACTCAGAGGTGTCTCCAGGTACAGAAAGTTTCTTTAGAATCTCAGAGAATGGGCAGTCCAAGCACTGAGGAAAACTCAGTGCAGGACAAGCACTGTTTAGTATAGCCACTGTTAGTGTCTACACAAGCACTCAGTCCTTGACAAGCACCAAAAGCAAGCTTTTATCATCAAAAACCACAAAAAACACAGTACTTCCCTAACCCACCCTATTTCTAATGGTTTTTAATTTCATTGCCTGGGTCCCTTGCCTGCAGGGAATAAGGAAGCTCATGGACTTCCTGCAAGGTTTTATTCAGGGAATAAGGATGCTTGTGATCTTCCTGCAAGCTTGCATTATTGAAAATGGGTTAGTCATTTTTACTTCTGAGAAATGGAAACTGGGGCTCTCAGACTTCAATTATTTTAACCCTAACCCTAACCCTCTGGGAGACTTTCAATATGTCTCACTCAATCCCTCCTCTTTTATCTAGTAATGGAAGTCTCCCAAGATTGTTCAAGTACTTTAGTAATTCTTCCCACTCTCTATCTACCCTCCCCCTACCCCAGTCTCCCGCACCCACTGGTAACCACCCCATTTCTGGAACAACATCAGCTTAATGCCATCCTTTTCTTGTATTAACTTAGACAGTGAATTCTGAACAATATTAGTGATTAGCTTAACCATGCAGGGTAGAAAAATTGGAAGCAGTATTACCTCACTACGGACGCTGAGTCCGAACCATGAGAGCTGTTTCCACCAGCTGCCCCTAAACCATAACCACCAAGAGGTCTCCAACTCCCACGTCTGTACTGGCACATGCGCCATTTTCCTGATACTTTGGGTTATTTCTTTCACTACTCATCCATTGTCATCAATCTTCATACAACAATTGGATAGATTTCCCACAAACACCTCCTTCTTCTGCTAACAGATCATCTGAAACCAATCTGTGTTCTAGAACAGCTTCCCTGGTTTGGGTGGCCTGATCAGCCAAGAGATCTAGGGCCCTGGAAGTTTGATTGGTTATAATTTCCACCACAGCTTGAAGCCGAATTAAGGTATTCAAAATGTACACTGGGGTTCTGTAGCCCCAACTCCCATCCTGCGCCCAGGTAGTGGGCCCATACTCTGGGATTATTATCCTCTCAGGGGCCAAGTGTCCCCCCATCCATTGGCATCTCTGGCAGAAGTGAGAGAGGTGTCTATACTTCTCTTTTCCCTTTTCAAATTATCATACAATGAGATCCCTAATTGTCCTCCTTCCTGTCCTGGTAGGAAAAGGAATTTAGGCCTGACTAGTCCAAACTAAGCTAACAAAACAGTCCAACGCTTTTCAGCAAGAAAATTACTTAATGCTCCCCACATAAAAATTCCCAGATGAAGTCTAAGCACAAAGTCCATTAGTCCTTTATTTTTGTTGTTAGTTTCAGCTTCAACTTATCACCAGAATCTTCTTTGACGATAGTCCATTCCCTTGGGGCCTCCACAGGGCCTTTTATTCTGGTATGATGAGTCCATCCTCTTTCTTTGGTCCGGACTGCAGTATCAGATGTCTGGAGCATCTGGAAAGGGCCTTCCCAGCTTGGGGTTAACGTGTCTTCCTTCCAGGACCAAGTCAGATCCAGTCTCCTGGCTTATATTGGTATACTGCGAATCCTAGAGGCCTTTTAATTGTAATTCCTTCAAATGAGTCACCAGCACTAAATATATTTCCTTAAGAATAAATCTTTGGTTTCAAAAACTGGATCTAGTTGATAACAAGCATCCCAGGGTACGGTTGACCAAACAACGAATCATAGGGTGACAGTCCTATGTCCCTACAAGGCTTAGTCCTTATTCCCAAGCAGGCAAGAGGAAGGCACTTGGTCCAAGGTAGCTGAGTCTCCAGAGCCAATTCAGTTAGCTTCCTCTTGATTTCCTGATTCATCCTTTCTACTCTCCCTGAGGAAGGAGGGTGACATAGAATATGGAAATCCCAAGTATTTCTGAGGCTCTAGCCAGGGACTGCAGGATCTTAGCTGTCAAATAGATACCCTGGTCTGAGTCAATACATTCCACTACCCCATACCTTGGAATAATTTGTTCAAGGAGGATTTTGACCACAGGTGAAGCTGTGGCTTGTTGAAGGTGATAGGCCTATACCCAGGACATCAGATGGTGCACTATGACCAGCAGATATTTAATGCACCCCACAGGGGGCAATTTGGTGAAGTCCATCTATATGCTTTGGAAAGACCCTGATACCAGGAGGCCGTCCACCTGGCAGGGCTCGTCGTCCTCTGACAGACAAGGGAACTGCCCTCTATTTGCCGAGCCAGTGTATATAATCCAGGGGTTACAAACTTTCTAAGTATTACATCACATTGGTTCCGGACATCTCAGTGACTGCCCTGGTGTAAGTACTGGAGCACATGTCTCATACCTGCCTTGGTCAGTACCTCTCTGCCATTGGGCAAGAACCAGTAGCCCTTTGTGTCCTCCTGGCTCTGAGAGCCTGGAGCTGCTCCTCTGGGGTAGAGGATGGCAGAGGTTTATGATGGGGTAGAACCGGTGTTAACACCATCATTTCCTCAGGATTAGTGGGATCTCTCTCTGCTGCTCACTTTGCTTCCTCATCTGCAAGACCATTTCCTTTGGGCTCAAAGGAATTCCTGAGTTGATGCCCTTTCCCATGGACAACAGCTATAAATTTGGGTAGCATAAGGTTAGTCCACATCTCAGCTATCAAGGCCTCATGTGCCAACCCCTTACCCTTACTGTTGACCATGCCTCGTTTTCCCAAATTTTCTCAAATATGTGCACTACTCCCCAGGCGTATTTAGGATCAGTATAAATAGTTCCACTCTTTTCTCCTAATATCTTTAGGGCCTAGCAAATGATTCACAAGTTTGAGCTGACCAATTGCTGGGTAGGGATCCTGACTGGACAATCGACAATCCATTCCCATCAATGATTGCATACCCATTCTGCCTTTTCCTTTCTACCACCCATGAAGAACCATCTATAAATCATTGAATTCCTGTCAATCGGGGTTCTTCCTGTAAATCCGCCCTCACTTTTGTCTGTAAATTTACTACATTGATACAATCATGTTCTAATGGAGTATGTTCCCCAGAGGAGGCAGACAAAAAACTGGCTGGATTTAGATTTGAGTCCTGTGTGTAATATCAAATCATCTCTTTCTAATAGAATTGTTTCATATTTCAATATTCTAGATTACAGGGGTTCTCAAACTTTTTAAATAGGGGGCCAGTTCACTGTCCCTCAGACTGTTGAAGGGTGGACTGTAGTAAAAACAAAAACTTTGTTTTGTGGGCCTTTAAATAAAGAAACTTCATAGCCCTGGGTGAGGGGGATAATTGTCCTCAGCTGCTGCATCTGGCCCACAGGCTGTAGTTTGAGGATCCCTAGATTAAATCTAGACTCTGTCAGCCACCTCTCAGACCTTTGATTCAAAATAGACACAACTTGGTGAGGGACACTCACAATGAGTCTTCCTCCAAATGTCATTTTCCTACTTTCCTTCACCAAAGTGACTGTTGCAGCCACCACTTGTATACATGAGGACCACCCCCTTGCCATGGGGTTCAGGAATTTAGATAGAAAAGTCACTGGATGTCTCTGCTCTCCCCTTATTTGTGCCAGCACCACCAGTGCTATTCCCTTTTCGGTATTAGGTGAAATGGCTTTTCCAAGAATAGTAACATCAGTACCAGGGCAGACATTAGAGCTTTTCTTAGTTCCTCAAAATTTTCTTGTGCCTCAGGTTCCCACTCAATCTGATTGATTTTTCTTCTAGCAGGTAAGTGTAAAGAGATTTAGTTAACAATGCATATTCATTAATCCAATTTCTACAGTATCCCACCAGCCCTAAAAATTTCCTGAGCTCCCTTTTCATTCTTGGCCTTGATATTTGGAGAATCCCCTCAATTTTTACTCTTCCTTTTATATTTCGGGATTTTATCCCAATTTTGAAGCCGATTCCCCAGAGGACTATTGGCTGATATTCCCTGTCCTCTAGTCTGACTCTTTCTTTGGATTGCACTTTTCCCATAGTACAACCTGGGTCCACACCAGGCTTGGTGAAGTTCACCCTTACATCAGTAGTCACCCAAGAGTGTCCTCAGAGAGCCCTTCCCTTGGGGTTGGAGCAGTCCCAATAATTTCAAGAGGGCTAATCCTTTGGGTCTCCTTGACCCTGCCAACAGACCTTCAGACTCCTGAGTGCTTACCTCAAGCTACACGTGTAGATCATTCCAGACTGCTGCCGGCCATCAAGATCGTTTTTGTTTTCCTTCAGTTCTATCTATACCAAGTTCCTCTGCTTCAAATCACTTGCCCTCTGGGAGGAGGCAGAATTCTCAAAGTCAAAAGCTGTCGGATCAATCTGTCTGTAGATGGCTGCTTTTCACCTGAGACCACCACCATCTTCCTGAAGACCACTGATCCCAGACGAGCCCCCAATTGCCTGGGATGGCTGACTCTCATTCAAAATGACTATTCAGAGGCGTCTCCACATACAGACAGAAAGTTCCTTTATTTAGGATCTCACAAGAAGTTGGTGGCCCCAGCACCAAAGAAAAACTCAGTGCAGGAGGCTGCTTGATAAGCACTGTCAGCAACCTTTTATCATCAAAAGCGACAAAAAAAAAACCACAGTACTTCTCTAACCCACACTGTTCCTATTGGCTTTTAATTTCATTGGCTGGGTTCTTGCCTGCAGGGAATAAGGAAGCTCGTGGATTTCCTGTAAGATCTTATTTAGGGAATAAGGAAGCTTGTGGTCTTCCTGCAAGTTATTTTCACAAAAGCATTATTGAAAATGTGTTAGTCATTTTTATTTCTGAGAAATGAATACTGGAGTTCTCAGACTTCAATTATTTTAATAAGCTGTCTCTGAGAGACTTTCAATATATCTCACTCAGTTGTGTAAAACAAGCATTTTTGTTAAATTAAAAGGAAAAAAAAAAGACTGAATGGGAAGAGTAAGCCATAGTGTGTAGAGTACCTTGACAGCCAAACTAAGGACTTGGCCTGTATCTTGTAAGTTATACAGCAGGAAACTATCAAGAGGTCTTTTCCAATCATTCCAGTAGCAAGATCTCTTATCTCTAAAGCCCCTAATAATTATAAAATTCTTAGGTAGCTGGGTGGCACAGTAAATAGGGCTCTGGGCCTGGAGGCAGGAAAACCTGATTTCAAATTCAGTCTCAGATGCTTCTTAGTTGTGTGAACCTGGCCAAGTCACTTAACCAATGTCTGTCTCAACTTCCTTAATTATAAAATGGAGATAATCATAGTTCCTAACTCACAGAGTTGTTGGGAGGGTCAAATGAAAGAATCATTGCAAAAGTAAAAAATGCCCATTTCTATTCTGTCACATTATTCTATAACAATTTAGTCCTTGGCTGAAGGGATCAGAGCGATAGGATTTTGACAGGGACTAGGAAAGGGCTTGAAGGGAAGCAGAGATAGAAGCAATTGGAAGGGACCCAGAGACAGTCAGTTTGTCTGGAACATAAGGTGTCTGAACTAAGCTGGGAATTAGGGGAATGGAAAAGTGAAAGCCATTTTGAAACAAGTAATGTTAGGACTTGTCAGTAAACTCGATAGAGCATAATCAAGTTGAAGAAACAGTCTATTTGAACTCAGCAGACAGGAGTTAAGGTTTGTCTTCTCCTCCATGCTACCCAGAGATATGACCCAGAGGAGGCAATGTCATCATTCTGAGACCTCCTTCACTCATACATGAAACAAGACAATTAAACTAGTCAGAGATCTAAAGCTATGATCCCATAAAGGTTCTGAAGGAGAAAGAGAAGTCAAAAAAGAACTTGAAAGCTTCTAACTCAAGAAAATGGTGGAGGTATGGAAAGAAATGGAGGGATGGAAAGAGGAGCCAGCTTCAGGGGAATGTAATAAGAAATCTAAAGGTATAATATGGTGGAAAGAACATTAGACTTGGAGGAAGAGACAGAGGGATGGAAAGAGGGACAGAGTCAGAGACAGAGAGGAGCCCTAAGATGCATTTGTGTATGTGGGAGCCAGCCCCATTTTGAACTTTGATTTCCAGGGCTTACAAGTCTAGAGAGGGCCTCCCCTGGAATAGATCATACATTCTCCTCTGAGAGCTGATCTTGATCCCAACTGAAAAGCTCATGTACTCTTATGTTTCCTCAATATGCTATAATCTATAAAACTTCTGATTTCTGTTTGCTGTCTTAGATAAATGAATTTGCTAGGTAATCACTATATGTAATGTTCTTTTGTGTAACGGTGAGAAAAGAGTAAAGACCATCCTCTCCCTACCAAGAGTGATGAAACAAGTGGATTTTCTTCTGAACCCCTAGACATCATAACTCTAAATTAGATATATTCGAGGAGTGACAGATATAATAATGATTCAATGTTTCTCTTTAAGACTAGAGAAAGGTAGCCTAGTCTCAGCAGCCCTGGATTTTACCAATCCCTTCTTCAGAAAGTATGCTGACACTACCAATACATCCCTTCTACTGCTCTCCACAGAGTACAATAAATCTCAGATAATATCTATTGATTCCATCCTTGAACCTGGATTATATGTATGTATATACATAAATGTATTTCTGTGTGTATATATATATATATATATGTATATCATATGCACAGATAAATATATTTAGAATAAATATGAAATGAATATAAGGTGATTAGTGATGGAGAGCACTAGAAGTTGGAAGAATCATGAAAGGTTCCTATTCCTATGCTGCTGAACAGAGATAGAAGAAATCACTCAATGACTAAATCCACTATGAATTTGTGTTACCAAACCTCAATTGGATCTCACTGCAGTAAGTCAAATATTCTATTCCTATTAAACTGCTTTGTTCTTCCACACTCCACAATAGCTATTCCAAATCTTCTCATATCTTCTCAAGCCTCCCATGTCACCTCTTTCTCATACTTTCTCAAACAAGGCTCTCTCCTCAAATTTCACCCCACCCATAGACCATTTGATGAGAGTGCCCCCTTCTCCCCCTGCTCCTCATTACTTAGTTATTTCCTTCCACTATTCCACTATTTTCTTCCAGGCTCTTCTGAAGAAATGGCCCTTTCATCATAAAATCATCATATAGGTTGGATGATTATGGGAAAAACCTTTCAGGAAAACATTTGATGTGTTATGTCTAGTGTTGTTTCTAATTTCTGCTACCTTGAAATATTTCTAAGGGAAAAACATAATGTTTTTATTAACACTGTGATAAAAACTGCTGTATTAAAAAACCATAAAAAACAAAGGCAACCCCCCCCTCTCAAAAAAAAAAACCTGTAGCCAAAGAATTCAGATCTAGGAAACTTTCTGCCTTGAAGTAGTACTTGCAAGTTTGTGTAATATGTTGCTAAATTCATTTTTGTAAATAGAGACTTATTTTCAGTAGGAGATAAGGAAAACTTACAAGATATTTTCTTTTTGTTATTTCATCCCTGACTAGTTTGGGGGTTACAGAAACAAAATTAGACAGAGAAAGGAACATTTTTTCTCTAAGTTGTAGAAATTGATGACATTGTAATTTAAGAACAAAATTTGTAATTGAAATCTAACATATCCAAATTGTGCTTGGAAGATTTTTGTAAATGCTGAAATATTTTAAGAAGAAAGAAAATGTGAGACTGTCACTATAAATCTCTGCAGAGGAGCTAACTGAAACCAATGGACTATATAGTTAAAGATACTGACAGTTAGTGATTCTTGGGAAAACCAAGATTTTGAATGATATCAGTGTGATTATAAATCTAGATTTGATTTGATTGAATTTGTTCTAAGACTAAATTATAATATGGTCTCATTGAAAGAGTGATGTGTTCTCCTCTTGAGATAATTGAGATATTTAGTCCTTTATAGGTAGATCAGACCTCGATGGAAATATCTGGAATTGTATGAATAAGAACTGAAAATCTAATTTACTCTATGGTGGTTCTTTTGAATGTTAGAATTCCACATTGATGGAGGGATGAAGTGACTTCCTATGTAAGATGATTCATAAATACATTCAACTGAATCAATTTAATTAACTGCAAAAGGTTTTGTAGTATTTAAAACATACCTCAAATAATCCATAAAGTTTTTTGTGTTATTGTTGAACTTCCAATCTTTTCTTATACTGTGATTTTTGAGATAATCATCTTATAAGAAATATTGCTAAAAATGATACCCAGAGGATGATACAATTGTACTGTTGGAAAAATAGCTCCTCTTTTGATAGAAAATGTTTTCATTTAGATGTTAAAAAAAACTATCAGATATTTAATTGGGAGTTTGGGAAAGTACCACAGACCTTATAAATATCTGAGAAGTTCTTTGGAGCCATGTCAGATTTTCAGTCTCCAGGATCTTCAGTATTCCTGAAGTCATAAAATTGGGTGGTGTAGCAGATAGAGCACTGGACTAAGAATCAGAAAGACTCAGCTTCATGGGTTCAAACACTTCCTAGCTGTATGACCCTGAGAAAGTCACTTAACCCTATTTGCCTCGGTTCTTTGTCTGTAAAATGATGGGAGAAGGAAATGGCAAACCCCAGTATCTTTGCCAAGAAAACCATAAGTGGGATCCCAATGAATTAGATATGATTGAACAATAACCACAAAATCTTGGAAAGGGAAAAATATATAATTTTTGACAATTTGATGGGTCAGGGTAGAAATTCAGGCTTATTTTAATTTGTTTTTCTTTTTTATTATTAGGTAGTTGTATCATTTTCTTTTTTTTCATAGCTTTTTATTTACAAGTTATATATGTATGGGTAATTTTACAGCATTGACAACTACCAAACCTTTTGTTCCAATTTTTCTCCTCCTTCCCCCCACTCCCTCCCCTAGATGGTAGGATGACCAGTAGATGTTAAATATATTAAAGTATAAATTAGATACACAATAAGTATACATGACCAAACCGTTATTTTGCTGTACAAAAAGAATCGGACTCTGAAATATTGTACAATTAGCCTGTGAAGGAAATCCAAAATTCAGGCAGGCAAAAATATAGGGATTGGGAATTCAATGTAATGGTTCTTAGTCATCTCCCAGAGTTCTTTCGCTGGGCGTAGCTGGTTCAGTTCATTACTACTCCATTGGAACTGATTTGGTTCATCTCATTGCTGACAATGGCCAGGCCCATCAGAATTGATCATCATATAGCATTGTTGTTGAAGTTGTATCATTTTCATAGGGTTATTAATAAATTCTATTTCTTCTGGGAATTACCCCCTTGATATCTATTGACTTTTATGCTGTTTTAGATGTTTATAGAGCATCCAATATGAAATGTCTAATAGGAGGCTTTACAAGGCCATGGTGCTGGTCAGTTTGAATAAATTCCCATACACACACAAGCTTATTTTCTAGGCACAGGGCCCCTATGATAAGCTTTTACCTACCTTGGAATGGCTTTCACACACTCCCACTCTTAGTATGGCTTTCACTCCAATACTGTGGCTTTCATCAATCAGGATCTGATTAGTCTGAACATTTATCTACTGGTAAATGGCTATAAGGCAATAGACAGATATAGACATAGACATAGATGTAGATATATAATATCTGTTTATATATTTTGGATGCCAAATCCTTTTGAAAGATATTTGATATCAAGATTTTTTCCCCATTTAACCACTTTTTATTCTAGATGCAGAATATAGAGAAGTTTTTCAGTTTCAAGTAATGAAAGATATCTGTCTTTTGTAATTTATTTTCTCTGATTTAATTAAGAATACATCTCCTACTTATAACTGTGAAAACTGAAAATTTTAACATTAAGGTTGCATATCCATTTAGAATATAATGGGGAATGTGATATAAGGTGTTGGCCTAAGTCTAATTTCTGCCAAACTGCTTTCCAGTTTTCCCATAAATCATTATCAAATGAGTTTTTTTTTCTAGGTAATTTTTGTTTTCCACTTTATCAAATACTGGGTTATTGAGTTCTGTTGTTTCTTAATCTCCCTGTTCTTTACCCAATCTTAGATGGTTTTGATGACTGCTATTTTATAACCTAAGTTATAAAAATGCTATTCTTCCTTTATCCCTACTTTTTTTCATGATTTCTCTTGATATTCTAGATCTTTTGTTTCTCCAAGTGAATATTGCTATTATTCTATTAAGCACTGTAAAATATCCTTTTGATAATGTGGTTAGTATAGCATTAAAAGCATGAATTAATTTTGGCAATATTGTGATTTTTATTATATTGATACTGTCTAGTCACAAAGACTGAATATTACTCCAACTATTTAAATTGTTCTTCATTTTTAAACAGTCCTTCGGCGTTGAATATGCATAAATCTTTTGTATGTTTAAGGAGGTCAATACCTATATTTTATGTATTTTGTAGTTATTTGAAATGGATTTTCCTTTTTATTATTGCTTCTTGTGCTATTATGTATAAATGCTATTGAATTTGGAGGATTTATTTTGTAACCTGCTATGTTGTTCAAGCTATTAATTGTATCAATTAGTAACTTCACTGATTCCTTAGAAATTTCCAAGTAAACCATCATATCATTTGCAAATAGAGATATTTTTATCACCTTTTTACTTGTCTTTATCTCTTAAATATCTTTCTCTGATCTTATTGGTGTTGATAGCATTTTCAAGAAAAATACCAAATAGTAGTGAGGAAAGTGGGCATCCTTGCTTCACTCCCATATTTATTGGAAAAAGTTCAAATATTTCCCCATTGCATATAGTTCTTGCTTTTTCTTCTTTAAAAAAATGCTTTTAACGATTTTTTAAAAGTTGCTCTATGCCTATATGTTGTAGGGTTTGAGGGTTTTTTTAATCATAAAAGTGCATTGTTCTTTATAAAAGTTTTTTCTGCATCTACTGAATTGATCACATGGTTTTAGATGTTTTGGTTTTGAATATTATTAATCACATTGATTGTTTTCCTAATAATTGAGCCATCTTTTCATCTCTGGGGTGACTCCCATTTGAGCATAATCAAAGGTTTCTTGAATAAATTGTTGTAGTCTGTTTGCCAGGATTTTGTTTAAATATTCATTGAGTCAATATTCATTAATGATATTGGCCTATAGTTTTCTGTGTTTTATCTTTCCCTGTTTTAAATGTTCAGATTATATTTTGTTTCATAAAAAGATTCGGGGGTAGGGTGCTTTCTTTCTCAATTTTTGAGAAACACGGTGGGTACTGATTGTTCTTTAAAAGTTTGATAAAATTTTCCTTTCAATTGCAGGACAAAGAGTTTCTCTCCACACTCCCATTCCCCTACTTTGGTAGTTCCTTTTTTAGCTCTCCCCTATGCTGTCTATTACTCTCCTGTCTATTACTCCCTGATTACATAGCTCACCACTGACCAAAACTTTCCCCTGTTCTTTTCCCCCCACATTTGCTTTGAAATTTCCTCCCTGTGTCTATGTTCTCCACTCCCCAAGCATCATTTGCCCCTATGGATTCCAAGTCTACCCTTCCTAATATAAGATGAATGTTTTTCAGCACCAAATCCCCAAGGCTACACTCAATATAAGATTCTCATCTCCTTTCACCAACTATCTCTCTTCACTCACAGGAGCATTTATTAATGAAACCCCCTACCATCACTAAAGGAAGGCTTCCTTCCTTTCCCGAAGTTTTCAGTCCTCCCTCTTATTCATCCCCTCTGCTGTAGGCTTTTCTTTTTTCTGAGACCATAGAGATTTACCTTCCCCTCATTGATAGTCTTTGATTTGACCCTAGCACATCACACATTCCTCTCTATCCCCATTCCTCTGTTTTTTTCATGTATTCTAACATGTTGTAATGAAGTCTGATAAACACAGGGAATAAAACCCTGTAGACATGGTGTTACTGATGAGGTTTGGCACAGGGCAGGGAGTTGTGGGAACCCCCTTTTAACAGCAGGTCCTTCCTAAATGAATTTACGAACCCGAAAAGTTAAACTGACAAAAGAAGTTTATTATTAAAGATCTAGCAGAGAAATCCTCTAGCAGAGAAATCCCAACAGAGAGGTGAATAGGGTCTTGTAATAAGGGAAATAAGTAAGAAAGCTAAAGAAGGAGTAACGCTGAAAGAGACTGTCATTTTAGTGGGCAGAGGGTTTCAGTTATCCCAAGGGGAGAAAGAGGTTCCTTGGCATGGCATGTTAGATCCTCTGCAAGGGATTGGGTTGAAGGAAGCTTGTTATATGGTCAACTCTTGGTGGGGGCTGGGAGCAGTTTGAATTGAAATCAAAATAGAGAAAGACCTTAATTTAAAAAGGCCAAAGTTTCCCAAAGCATCTGGGGTCATCGCAAGTCATCTTGATCTATATCTTGCCACTGGATCCAGATATCTCCATAGGAGACAGTGAGGTTGGTGACTTTACATAGCTCTCCCCCACTTAAATCCCATTCACTTGCAAGTAATGGTGTCATCATCCTGATATCATGCTCCTCTTGAAGAACAAAAGACAAAAACCATTTTCCTTGTATAGTGAGCATATTTTCTTTAAATCTTATTGATTCTCTACTTCTCTCACTAGATTGTCTTTCACTTCTACATATTTTCATTGCCAATCTATTGTTCTCTCTTTTGTTTCTTTGGAGAGAAGTGTCATTATAGAGTCTAACTATTCAATTCTACCCATTATTTTTTCTATGCATGTCATAAATTTTATTCTCATAATTCTCATTTCTATTTTGAACCATTCAAGAACAGAGGAAAATCAATGTGCCATGGCTTTCAGATGATAAAAAGACAAAAGAGATATAGAAATGAAAAATGATAGATTAGGCGTCCAATAATCTAGATTTGAATTCCATTTCCAGCATTTATTCATTATGTAATCTTGAGCCTGTCAGTTCCTCATTATGAGCCTCAATTTCCTCATTTACAAAATAGATGTAATAAAGTTTCAAGGAAAGTTCTTTGTAAATCATAAAGCACTAAAAATGTGCATTTTCATTATTATGGGTGTTCATTAAATGTTTGTTCAATTTAAATAGTGAAGTCACAATAAAGAATGAGCTTCCTAGAGCAATTTGGAACTATGTCCAAAAAGTTATCAAACTGTGCATACCCTTTGATCCAGCAGTGTCTCTACTGAGCTTATACCCCAAAGAGATACTAAAAAAGGGAAAGGGACCTGTATGTGCCAAAATGTCTGAGGCAGCCCTGTTTGTAGTGGCTAGAAGCTGGAAAATAAATGGATGCCCATCAATTGGAGAATGGTTGAGTAAACTGTGGTATATGAATGTTATGGAATATTATTGTTCTGTAAGAAATGACCAGCAGGCTCATTTCCAAAATATATAGAGAATTAACTCTAATTTATAAAAAATCAAGCCATTCTCCAATTGAAAAATGGTCAAAGGATATGAACAGACAATTCTCAGATGAAGAAATTGAAACTATTTCTAGTCATATGAAAAGATGCTCCAAGTCATTATTAATCAGAGAAATGCAAATTAAGACAACTCTAAGATACCACTACACACCTGTCAGATTGGCTAAGATGACACGAAAAAATAATGATGATTGTTGGAGGGGATGCAGGAAATCTGGGACATTGATGCATTGTTGGTGGAGTTGTGAACGAATCCAACCATTTTGGAGAGTAGTTTGGAACTATGCTCAAAAAGTTATCAAACTGTGCATACCCTTTGACCCAGCAGTGTTACTACTGGGATTATATCCCAAAGAGATTATAAAGAAGGGAAAGGGACCTGTATGTGCACGAATGTTTGTGGAAGCCCTTTTGTAGTGGCTAAAACTGAAACTGAATGGATGTCCATCAGTTGGAGAATGGCTGAATAAATTGTGGTATATGAATATTATGGAATATTACTGTTCTGTAAGAAATGACCAACAGGATAATTTCAGAAAGGCCTGGAGAGACTTACACAAACTGATGCTGAGTGAAATGAGCAGGACCAGGAGATCATTATATACTTCAACAACAATACTATATGATGACCAGTTCTGATGGACCAGGCCATCCTCAGCAACGAGATCAACCAAATCATTTCCAATGGAGCAGTAATGAACTGAACCAGCTATGCCCAGAAAAAGAACTCTGGGAGATGACTAAAAACCATTACATTGAATTCCCAATCCCTATATTTATGCACACCTGCATTTTTGATTTCCTTTACAAGCTAATTGTACAATATTTCAGAGTCGGATTCTTTTTGTACAGCAAAATAACAGTTTGGTCATATATACTTATTGTGTATCTAATTTATATTTTAATATATTTAACATCTACTGGATATCCTGCCATCTAGGGGAGGGGGTGGGGGGGCAAGAGGTGAAAAATTGGAACAAGAGGTTTGGCAATTGTTAATGCTGTAAAGTTACCCATGCATATATCCTGTAAATAAAAGGCTATTAAATAAAAATAAAAAAATAAAAAAGAAATGACCAGCAGGACCAATACAGAGAGGATTGGCAAGACTTACATGAACTGATGCTGAGTGAAATGAGCAGAACCAGGAAATCATTATATACCTCAGCAACGATACTGTATGAGGATGTATTCTGATGGAAGTGGATTTCTTCAAAAAAGACAAGATCTAACTTAGTTTCAATTGATCAAGGATGGACAGAAGCAGCTACACCCAAAGAAAGAACACTAGGAAATGAATGTAAACTGCTTGCATTTTTGGTTCTTCTTCCCAGGTTATTTATACCTTCTAAATCCAATTCTCCCTGAGCAACAAGAAAACTGTTCGGTTCTGCACACATATATTGTATCCAAGATCTACTGTAATCTATTTAACATGTATAGGACTGCTTGCCATCTGGGGGAGAGAGTGGAGGGAAGGAGGGGAAAAATCGGAACAGAAGTGAGTGCAAGGGATAATGTTGTAAAAAATTACCCTGGCATGGGTTCTGTCAATAAAAAGTTATTTAAAAAAATAAATTAAAAAAAAAAGAATGAGCTCCCTAAAGAATAGTTACTATTCCCAAAGGACTATAAAACTTTGCAAACCCTTAGATCCAGCAACACCTTGTTAGATCTATATTCCAAAGAGATTTTTTAAAAGTTTTTTTAAATTAAAAAAAATTTAAAAATATTTATAGCAGCTCTTTTTTGTAATGGCTAAGAACTGGAAACTGAGGGGATGCTGATCAATTGTGAAATGGCAGAACTAACTATAGTATATGATTGAGACAGAATATTATTGTGTTATAAGAAATAATGAGCAGGATGATTTCAGAAAAATCTGGAAAGACTTATATGAACCAATGCAAAGTGAAGTGAGCAGGACCAGAAAAGTTTTATACACAGTAACAGCATTATTGTATGATGAAGAATGGTAAATGATTTAACTATTCTCAGCAAAACTATGATCCAAGACAATCCCAAAGGACTAATGATAATGCACATGGTCCACCTCCAGAGAAAGAACTGATATTGTTTTAATACGGATTGAAGCAATATATTTTTCATTTTTTTTCTTTTGAGTCGACTTATAAAAAAAATAACTGATATGGAAATGTTTTACATGGCTGCTGATTGTTTATTGTCTCAGAAAAAGAATTTGGAATTCTAAACTTTTTTTAAAAATTCAAATGTTAACGATTGTTTAAACGTGATTGGGGAATCAAATATTATACATTTAGATTTTTTAAAGAAAGAATGAGTTACTCCAAAAAGGAGTGACTACAAGAACTGAGTGCAGAAGCTCAAAACCCTAAGGAACACCTATAGTGAAAAGTGAAAAGAAGGAGAAGCCAGAAAAAGCAACAGATGGCATCAAAGATGATTATTTAGTCAAAAGCAATCAAAGATATTTTAGCCAGAGAAGCAGGGAAAATCTGATATCAGTGCAGAGTATCAAAAGACTGAAATAAAAACTAATAGTAAACTATATCAAATGTATCAAAGAAGACAAAAAAGAAAGACAATTGGATTTGGTAAGAACAGAGTAATTGGTAACTTTGAAGAATGGTGGGAGAGGGAACCAAATGTTGTGTATCTATTAAAAGGGAGATTTAAACCCAACCTCTTACTGACTCCCAAGTTCATTGTTTTTTCTATCATTTTCTTCAACTATACAAATATTGACCTGTGATTCATTGGATCTTAGGGGTAGAGCTGGAAGGAGTCTTAAAGGTCACCTAGTCCAATCCCCTCCTTGTCAGGTAAAAAGTAAAGTTATTTGATCATAGTCACATAGGTAGAAATGGCAAAGCTGAACTAGAATCTGTTGTGCCACAGTTTCCTTATTTTACCTCAGTTTCCCTAATTGTTCTACCTCAATTTCCCTGAATTGTTTTGCCTGGTTGCAACATCCCCCCTCCCAGTCATCATGATCCAGATAAGGAGAAAGACCTTCTATTTTAGACATCATTACCCCCAGACTTTCACTACTTATCAGAATGTCCCGTGCCTCCCCCCACCCTGTCAGAACCATTTTATAGTCCATTCCCACTCTCAGTGCTCTGACTCCGCCCCTGCCTCAGTCTACCCCCTGGTAATTTGGATCCACGTGCATATAAACTTCATGGGAAGCACGCATTAGCTGCTGGATGCTTTGGACATCAGCCCTGGGGGCAACATACCCTCAGCACAATCTCTCCTCAGAAATCCAAATAAAATATTAAAAACTCTCTAATCTCTATCTTGCCTCAGTTTCTCCGGCATTACAAACCCAGATCTTAATCTAAATTAAGTCCCCTTTCCACTGCTCCAAGCTCCCTTAAATAACAATATACAGAGGAATCTTCATAACTTTCTTGGAGCCCAGCTCATCTTCACCAACAAGAACTACCATAATATGGGGACCACAATACCGCAAGTGAAAATCATACTTTACAAGGACCAAGTACAGAAGTGGGTTCAGCCCTGGTCCTGACTGAAGTGTCTCTCCTTGCCTCCCTCAACCTCCCCAGCCCACTCACTGATAAGGATCACATTCCAATACTGTTATTCTTCATCTAGAAGGAACACACAGTCTGTTCCTGCCTCCGGGCTTCTGTTCATTCTGTTCTCCACCCCATCCCTCCATAGCCACAGTCCCCTCCTTCTTGGAATACTCCCCCAACTTCTGTAAGGCAAAACTGATTCTTGCTCATCTTTCAAACCCAAATCTCACCTCCCCTGGGAAGCCCTCTCTGACTAACCCTCCCTAAATTTATCTCCCTCTCCCCTAATCCTGATCAGCCAGCAGAATTGGCAAAATTCATCACTTTATTGTTCATAGCCCTTCCATATTTCCCTGAGGACTACTGGGAACCATTTCAGGTTTTTTATCTTGGTAGTCTAAGTATTTTACAACTTGGAATCGCTCTACATTTTTCACGTTATGTGAAAATAAAAAGGCAAATTGAGCACTGGATGGCAGTAGCAGATAGTTTTCTTGAATACAGACATTGGATTCAAGTCCAAGTGGGATCAACTGCTTCCAGGACTTCTGACACAATTTGACTGTAAAACACCCTCCCAGTTTCCCACTTAATACAGTTAACATCTTAGTGCCCCAGGCAACTAAAAGTTACAAAACACAAAATTATCTGCATAAGATAAGTTAGTTTCCTGACCTTTTAGTTCAATAAATCAATGAAATCACAGATCTAGACCAAAAACAAAAATAAAACAAACTCATAATCCAAGTTATGCTGTTTATTCTACCTATTCTTCTAACTTCCTAATTAAACAAAGCTACTCCCCACCAAGGGCTTGTGTGTGTGTGTTCATCTCCTATTTCCTAGTTATTATTCTAGTAGAAGCTCTCATTGCTACAACCTAGAATATTTTAATCACTTTCTAACAAGTCTTCCTAGTTTTATTCCCTCCAAACTGCCCTTCATAATCTCTCAGACATCTTCAGTATGTATTACTCTGCTTATCCCCATTCAGGGTCACCTGCAATTTGGATATTCAATGCTCTCTATAACCTCATTCTAACTTCTAGGGGAAGAGTCGACTCAGCAAAATTTGGTAACTAATTAGAAATGAGGGGAGAGGAAAGAATCCAAGGAGATAAGAGGGATTTTAATAGACATGAATGGTGTACATGGAGGAATACATTATAATTTGGGTGGATGGTGGAAAGGATTATTTATTACACAGGTATCAAACACTTATTAAGTTCTGTGCTAAGTATTTTACAAATTCTATCTAATTTGTTTCTCACAACAACCCTCCAAAGTGGGTCCTATTATTATCTCCATTTTAAAGTTGAAGAAACTAAAGAAAACAAATTAAGTCAATTATCTAGATCACAAAAGATGTGTTGGAAGGTACATTTGAACTCAGAGCTTCCAAATTCCAGACCAAATGCAATAAAGCTGGAAAGAAAGGCTGCTCTTGATGGGGGTGAGGCTTTAGAACAGAGGCATTTAGCATCAACTTCTCTATATTCTCTTTTTTCTCCTTTAGTGACAATTGGGGGAATCCATTATGTAATCTAGAGCCTGGGTGAGAATGGACAGACCTGAATCCCCACCTAAGTTGTAGTTTGGGGCTGGGGTAGGTGGAGGGGAGAGGATAAGGAATAAACAAATCTCCCTTAGACCCACCTGGGTGACCAAAATTCCTTCTGTTAGATTATCGCTCTCTAGAATGACAGATTTAGATTTGGAAAAGACTTTTGAGTTCAGATTTTCCCACCCTAGTAAAGCTCTTCAGTTTAGACAAATGTTTGTAGTAAAATCCTCTAAAATTATTATTATTAATACCTATTGACAAATAATATCAATTCTCTTCTTCACTTGCATAGAGACCTTCAAGTTATATGTAAGTGGAGTAAGATTCAGAGAAACCTAACCTATTATTCTTCCCTTTGAAGTGATCCAGGAAAGTACCTTTTGTTCTAATCCTTCAAAAGATAAAGAATCATTCCCTAGGTTACAAAATTTAAAGTGTGATCGAATTCTATGCCAGTATCTCTCATGGCAAGAAGATAGCAAAAGAATAATTGATAAGTATCTAGATCCTACCTTGCCATCTTGGGGTTACTAGTGATGCAGCCTGGGCTCGCCATCACTTCACAAAAAGAAGAGACAAGGTGGAAACTGAAACCTCCCTTTGGAGACATGGAATAAGATTTTCCATGTCACATATGGCCAGCTGTTTTATGTTAGACACATCCATAGTTAGGATAAAGACTTTCCAGAGTCTACATGTGGGTACTTTTACATAACATTTCCTGACTGTATTTCTTGAAAGAAGTTTTTTTTAATAAATGTTAAAAATTTTAATGGTAGATTAAAGTTTCAGTAAACTATTTTTGTTTAAGACTTTCCCATTGTCTTTTTCTGAGAGCTGATGAGTGCTTCAAATTAAATGACTCTGGTCTAAGATCTTATCCTTAAGTAGACCTATATCTTAAAGCCTTTAAAATTAAATAATTGTATTGCCCTAGGCTTTAATTTTAAGAAGTCTATTGGTATGGGAGTTGGGTTACATAAAAATAACACCAAGTTGAATAATTATTTCATCCAATTCACTCACCTATGAAACTCTTTGATCCTGTGATACCACTATTTGACCTGCTTTGACCAATGATATCAAAAAAAGAAGAAAAGTAATTAGTTGTACAAAAATATTTATAGCAAATCTTTCTGTAGTGGCTAAAAACTAGAAATTATGGGGACATCAATTAGTTGAGAAGTACCTAAATAAATTATGGCATATGAATGTAATATAATACCATTGCACTATAAGAAATAATAAAAGGGACAATTTTTAGAGAAAAATAGGAAGACTTTTACAAACTGATGAATGATATAGAATATATATATAGAATACATACAGAATATGTATATATTCTAGTTCTGCTTAGTATTTTTGTGTGTATATATATTATGCAAAATATATACTATATATAATACAAAATATATATTATACAAAAACATTGTACAGAGCAACAACAAAATAGTGTGATAATAAACTATGATAAACTTGGTTTTTCTCAGCAATTCAGTGATCCAAGGCAATTCCAATAAACTTTGGGTAGAAAATGCCATCCACATCCAGAGAGAGCTATAGAGACTAAATGTGGATCAACACATACTATTTTCAGTTTGTTTCCTTCTATTTTTCTTCTCATGGTTTTTTCCTCTTGTCCTGATTTTTCTCTCACAGCATGACTCATATGGAAATATATTTTTTTTAAAATGAATGTACATTTATATCCTTAAAAATTTAAATAAATAAAAAGGAAAAAAAAAGAAACCAGATTACCTATTCTTGTATCCTGATTTGTTTTATTTATTTATTATGCTAATTGTTCTTAATACATAGAAACCTTTTCTTGTGTTTCAGGGTTTGTTGTCAAGCTGAAGAGGCCTAGTCCCAATTTGTTATGCTATTGGAATATATTGGTTAATAAATCCGTATGCTTGGAAGTTCAAACCTTTCATTTTCTCAGTTATTTCAGTCCACAACAGAACCTAGCCTATAGTAGGCACTTAATAAATATTAATTGATATTTCTTTAATTCTTGGTTTCAAAGTACTCTATTTTTTACATTCAAAAGAAGTTTTTAACACAAAACATAATCAGTTAGGTATGGTACTATATTAACTCCAAAGTTATACAGTTTTTAATATGCAAATATATTTCTGTCTCAAAACATTAAAACAAATCTGCCTTCCAGAACCCTAAAGCTGACTTTTGCCCCAGTAAAGTGAATTGTCAAGGGTCAATCAGCATATACCAGCATCAAGCCAATCCAGAACAATGAAAAAATTAATTATATTCTAGTTCCATTTGAAAACTCCAATCATTAATTTAATCTATATTAAAAAGATTTGCTACTGTAGTTCCTGAATTTCTAGTGGCCTGGGATTTAACCTTTTAACTATACTTTATAGTTAAATACTTCATATCTGACAATTCTTTCTGCATAACTGTTCTCCTTTGCACTGAATCAGATTTCTATATTTACTTATCCATGACTTTATTGATGCTTGTGAGAAGAGTTCGCTAATCATCCTTAATCTCAGTGCCTGCCCTTTAAAATAATTTCCAATTAGTCTTGCACATAAACTGTTGGTACACAATTGTTTGGACAGCTAGTTGGCTCAATGGATAAAGTACTGAGCCTGGAGTTAAGAAAGACTCATCTTCTTGAGTTCAAACCAGTCTCAGACACTTACTAGTTATATGATCTTGGACAAATCAATTAACCCTGTTTGCCTCAGTTTCTTCACCTGTAAAATGAGCTGAAAAAGGAAATAGCAGACCATTGAAGTTATCTTTGCCAAGAAAACTCCAAATGAGGTCACAAAAAATTAGAAATTACTGAAAAAAATGACTGAAACTGAACATAATTGTTTGTATCTTGCCCCATCCTTCCTCTCCTCCCTCCCTCCTTGCACCCCACACTCTGTCCCAGATACATTGGACTGTGAAATCCATAGGAACAGAGGCTACTTTTTGTAGTGGCAAGGAACTAGAAATTGAGTGGATATTCATCAATTGGGGAATGTCTAAATAAGTTATGGCAAATGAATGTAATGGAATATTATTGTTCTATAAGAAATGATGAGCAGACTCGTTTCAGAAAGGCTTGGAAAGACTTACATGAACTGATGCTGTGAAGTAAGCAGAACCAAGAAAATATCATACATGGTAACAAGATTATGTGATGATCAACTGTGATAGACTTGGCTTTTTTTTAAACAATAAGAAAAAAACAGAAAAGGAAAACCAAACAAAATAAAACAAAACAAAACAAAACAAAAAAGAGAACATTGTCATGTGCCCAGAAGAACATCAGGGATGATTCAAAATATGTAACAACAAATGACCAGCTCAAGAAAGTATATATATTAGCAGAAAAAAATATATTCATGAGTATCCATCTTTTCTTTACTTCTTTGTAAATTATTCTTTTGTTCTCTGCTGAACACCTTTTTTTACTTTATTTCCCCCCTTTTATCTCCCTCACTAAGCAGGCTATAGTTAAGAAAGGATATATGTATGTATACATATACAGATATATACATATACATACACACACATCCTACCGCACTCCACCTACACAAACACATATCTTTCCTATCGCTAGTAACTCTTCTACTTTAATTTTGCTCCTTAACTTGCCTTGCTATTACTTAATCTCCTTCTACCCATGGATCCCTCTCTCATCTTTTTTTCCTTTGCTTCCCCATATGTCCATCCCTCCTATCTTATTTCTTTATAGATTTTGGAGGGTGCTATATACTCTTCATGGTGTATGTGTGTGTGTATGTGTGTGTGTGTGTGTGTGTGTGTGTGTAGTGTTGTCTATTTAACCCATTCCCAGTGTGAGTAGGTTTTCAGAACTGTGATCTCTCCTCCCTTCCTCTGATGCCTCTGTGCCTCTTCTTCCTCTGCACCTCATTTGTATAATATTACTATTTTTACCTTAACTCTGCCCTAATCTTTCTTTTGAGCTACCCTATGTTGATGTCAATCTTAAACATATGATATATATTACTGTTAAGAAAAACATAAATAATTTGTTCATGTTGAGTTTCTTGAAATTGATCTTTGATATTGGCTCTTATACATCAAACTTTCTATTAAATTCTGATTTGGTTGATAGAAAGTCCTGAAAATCTGCAAGTTCATTGAATGTCCTTTTTTTCCTCATTCAATATTATAGATAATTTTGCTGGAGATGATATTTTTAGCCACTGATCTAGTTCTATTGATTGCTGGTAGCTATGATTCCCAGACCCATGGTGGTCTTTTGTTGTGGCTGCTGATAAGTCCTGTACAATTCTAATTGTAGCCCCAGGATATTTGAATTGCTTTTTTCTTGTTTCTTGCAATTTTTTTTCTTTGATCTGGGATTTTGAAATTTGGCAATATTCCTATGTGCTTTCCACAAAGGATCTCTTTGAGGTGGTGATCAGTGGATTCTTTCTATTTCTATTTTCTCCTTATGTTCTATCACTCCAGAATAATTTTCTTGGATTATTTCTTGCATTATTGTGTCAAGGCCCTTTTTTTTGTCCCAACTTTCAGGCAGTTCCAATCATTTTTTTTCTTGATCTGTTCTTCAGATCTTGTTTTTCTTATATTTCACATTCTGTTCTATTTTTTCATTCTTTATCATTTGTTTTGTTATTTCTTTGTTTCTCATAGCTTCACTGACTTCTCCTTGCCCAATCCTAATTTTCAAGGAGTTATTTTCATCTTTGAGACTCTTTATCTCCTTTTCTGAAATGGGGTTCTTTTTTCTTAGTTAATTTTTTTAAAATAGGAAGTATAAGTGTAAGCACCTCTGATGACAGAGTGGGGGATGGTGCCTCAAAGCTTCCCTTCATCTCTTGATAATGCTTGCTGACTTGATATGTTGAATACATGAGATGAATCAAACTCTCAAGTATATACTAAACCTGTAATAAATACTTTGTCAAGTATTTTGACAAAGCCAAAATTTGTCTTCCCCCCTTTTATCTCCCTCACTAAGCAGGCTATACTTAAGAAAGGATATATGTATGTATACAGTCAGTATATTTATTTCATCATTCATCTGAATGCTTACCTCTTTCATTCTGGGTACTATGGTTTTATTAATTCAATCTAAGAATGAAGGAAATACAATATTATTTTCATTGATGATCTTGCTATTGGGAATTCCTGGGTTTAAGTCCCACTTCTTATACGTAGAAGCAGTGTGACTTTAAGCAAGTTTCTTAATTTCTCATTTCCAAGGCAACTCTTTAAAAGAATAAGTTGCAGAAGTTGCTAAATTTTTAAAAAGGAGCATCCTCATTGGGACTTCCCTACAGAAATGAAATCTGAGGACCAGACTGGGGGGGGGGGATGGGGGAGGGAAGGAAAAAAGAAAGAAAGAAAACAGTAGATTTTTTTCTCTTCTTTTTCCTTTCCTTTTCTCTTTTTTTGCTTCCACATCAAATTATTGACACATATAGAAGTTCTAGTCTGTTGATCCTTTAGGTCTTTTTCATAGAAATGATTATCTTATTACAACTTCCTTCTTCTTATATTTACTTAGGCTGGCTACAGAAAGATAGTACTCCTATCATACATCTATATTGTATTATTATCACATATTATATTATCTATGACCTTTTCATATACTACATGGCCCAATCATACTGTCTTTGCATTCCTCTCAAAAAACATTTCATTTCCTGTCTTTACAGTAGCTCCTGGAATGAACTCCCTCCTCACCTCCACCTCTTGAAATCTCTAGTTTTCTTCAAAACTCAGATCAAGAAATGCCTTTTACATCGAAGCCTTTCCTGATCATCTCAACTGATTGTATCTTTCCCACTCACAAAAAAACAATATATTTTGTATATATGTATATATATTTTTTTCACTTCTAAAACAAAAGCTCCTTGAAGGCAGGGTCTATTTAATTTTTGTCTTTCTAATCCAGCACTTACCACATAGTAGATACTTAATAATGATTATTGAGTAGGGACAAATTATATGATCTCTACAAGAAAGATGTTGAGACATCCATATTGAGACTGACAAAACTGACTGCTGTAATACATAATGTTTAGTTTATATACTACTTTCCATAAAATATAAAAGGATGTGTCTGTTATTCAAGACTATTAATCCTGTAATTATTAGCCTTTATTTTAGTCAATGAATTTCTAAAACTTGCTCAGAATGTAACTAAGAAAAATTGAAAATTTTCCCTTAAGGTCTATGCCTCAGGGCCATTTTGCTGGGTAGCTGATGAGCCTTTAGAAGATAGTCTTCATAGGATATTTTCTTTTCTACTAAAATGAGCAATTTATTGCAGTTACACAATTTTTCTTCCATCCCCAAAGTGGGAAGATCTGATCTTGTTTCCAAAATTAAGATAATGCTCAAGTCAGCCCATTTAGAGATTACATGGATGTGTTAAAACAGGTTCTCCATTACACAACTGTTGGAGTTGTTAATTGGTCCAGCCTTTTTAGAAAGAACTATTTAATGAGGTACCAAAATGTGCACACACTTTAATCTTGTAATCATTCCCTTTCTGACTTCTGAATTTCAAAATCATACCTCTGACAGGAACTTCCCTTGGTGCCTAGGGAATCCTCACCCTCAACATCTATAATACCTTCAACCTTCTCAACTTGGAAAATTCCTCTGTAAGAGCCATGTCCTTCTCTCATTGGTAAGGAATTCATTATGTTAAGGGGCCCAGACTGGTCTCTATTCTCCTTCAGACCCTGTTCCTACTCCAGACCATGCTTCTGCAATAGTTGTCTTCAAGTTCACCCCCCCACACACCCTTTACAACTCCCTTTTGTATATCTTTCCTTACTAGAAGGTTAAGTTACTTGAAAGTTTTCTTCAAAGTCTTGCTTTTTCTTGTATCCATATCATCAGTGCTTAGCACAATGCCTGGTATGAAGTAAGCACTTAATAAATGCTTGTTTTCTTCTTCCTTTCATGGTTTCGTCACTGAAAATATAGCCCAAAAAAATAATTAATAGGGGAAAAAAATCTAGCTGCACCTGGAAGACATATGTGTGTGTGTGTAAAAAAAAAATATATATATATATATATACATATTATATATATGTTTATATATATATACATATAAATGCACAAAACCAAATAATGTTGATAAATGTCAGCTATTTTATATATATGTGTGTGTACATATATAATCTATATGCTTAATATACTGTAAGAAGAAAAATTGCAAACAAACTAGTCATCTCTTAGGAAATAGCTAAATAAGTTATATGTATGTAACAGAATAAAGTAAAAAACAAAGAAATGTGAGAAGACAGAAAATGTTGGAAAGAAGAAAAAAATCAAATGAACAAAAAGCATATTGATAATAACTATATAGTTAAAAATAACAACTGCAACAAAAATCACATCAGTCATGCAAGAAAGGACAAAGGGATAAATAAAACAAGGAAAAATTGGATACTATTATATTAAATTATATTATTATATAATATCTATGTTATAAATCCATATGTAAATGTATTTAAATATATTTTGGAGGTGGAATTAACAATTAATAAATAAATTACAAATGCATGTCAATAATTAGAAATTTCCATTTTTTGTTAGTGTCATCTTATATCATGTTTGTCTTCCTTATTCTTTTTTCTTATGTTCTTGTTCACAAAAAAAAGAAGAATGATAATAATGTTCTTGTTCCCCCCTTCAAAGACCTACACTGTGACATGGGAAATGACCTCCCTCCCCAGGATCTCAAAGGATCTGCCTGGGTTCTACCATTCTGGAAAGATGTCAAGTTCCAGCAGTTAAGATGATTGGATATATTTTCTGAGGACCAGCCCAATTAAATACAAAAAAAAAAGTCATCCCTAGTAGACTGGCAACCTAGCAATGAATTCTTTTGGCTATGTCAACCCATGGACTAAATATGAAACATGAAACATGAAAAAAATATAATGTCCATCCATCCTCTTTTCACTTCTACAGTGACAATGGCAGGGGATGCTAAGAACCACACAGTTTCCCTGCTGGTATTCTGAATGTGATATCTAACTTTGATAATTGGAAAACAGATATGCATTGGAAAGAATTGTATCAGTCTTGATTTTCTTGATACAAAGAAAAGCAAAAGATAAAAGTTGCTTCTCTTCTTCCCATGAGCTACCCCAAGTAATCATTTAACTTGGTTGATTGGAGAACCTCCCCAAAATTGCACAAATCAAGAAATTCAAATCTGTGTCTATTTCCTATGAAACTGCTCAAACTAACAAAGTTATGCATATCTTAAAGATATCAAGTATTTGAAAGATATCACACTAAAAAAATAACATGTTCCTTTCTGTTGTTAAAATGATGTAGTCAGCAGGTGTATCTAAGCTAAAAAGAAGGCTAGACATAGAGCTATTGACTCTCAAAGAGTGCCAAGTCCTCACATGTTCAAAAGGTCAATGAGAATAATACAAAATTTAAGAGTTTAGTTGTAAATTTTCTCATCATTGAGAAGATCCACATCCACAAGTTTCCTAAAATGGGTAGAGATACTCAGAAAGCACATGACTGAATCCATCTCTACATGAACTGTCCTTGTCATGTTGAGATGATACTTCCTGAAAAGGAATAAATTGTTCACCAAGATAAAAAGGAGGTGGCTCAAAAAGAAAAAATACCCCCACATGAAACTAAAGAAGCAAAAACTTAATGAAACAGGAGCAATTTGTATCATTAATGTGCAACTAAGAGAGAAATTAAAATTTCAAAATAAAAAAAACCCAGAAAACAAAGGGAAGGTACAACTCAATGAAAATGGAGCTCACTAGATAGAGCCAAGATGGCAGAGTAAAGGCAGGAACTCTCCCAACCTTTCCCTCAAACTATTTCAAATTCCTTTAAATAATGACTCTAAACAAATTCTAAAGCATCAGAACACCCAAAAAGATGGAGTAAAACCTTTTCCAGCTGAAGGCAATTTAGAAGGTCAACAAAAAAAGCCTGTGACATTGAAAGTCTGTGATTCCAATTCAGTGTGCAGTTCTGGTCCAGACCATGCCAGCCCAATCCTGGCCCCAACTCCAGCTGCAGCTCCTGCCCGTCTGACCCCAGTGTCAGCAAAACAGGACCCCTGAATCAGTGGCAGTACTGGTGGCTTCCAGATCTCTCAACCCAGAGATATCAAAGAGGTTTTGGAAGATAACAGCAGCCCCAGCCCAGTTCCAGCCCATCCCCAACTTCAACAAGGCAGGACCTCTGAAGCGGTGGAGGTGCTAGTGGCTTCTGGACCTCTCAGCTGGAAGACACCAGGAAGACTTGGAAGATCAGCAGAGAGGGTCTGTGGCATCATGGTGGGAGTCTGGCATGCAGTCCCAGCACAGGCTATGTCAGCACAGCCACAGCCCCAGTCAGCAAAACAGGACTCTGTACCTTTAACACATCAGATCTTACAGCTATAGTGGAAACAAGGACCCTCCTAACAACTCCAGGGCAGAAAAGAAGGCTTATGGTCAGGTGCCTAGAAGAATCTCTGAAAACAACTGCACAAAAGCCCTGAAACTTGGGACAGAGCACACCACCCTGGAAAGAGAGCCCTACTTTAACAAAGAGTTAATATCCGAGTAATAGGCTAGGAAAATGGGCAAACAATAGAAAAGTTACTATGGTGACAAGGAAGATCAAAACACAATCAGAAGATAATAACAAAAGTCAGAGCTCCTATATCCAAAGTCTCCAAGAAAAATAAGATAAGTAAGCCATGGAAGAGGTCAAAAGGGATTTTAAAAATCAAGTAATAGAGATAGAGTAAAAATTAGGGAAATAATTGAAAGGGGTGCAAAAGAAAATTAAAAAAAGCTTATGAGATGAAGAATGCCTTAAAAGCAAAATTAGCCAACTGGGAAAGGAGGTACAAAAGCTCACTGAGGAAAATAATTCCTTAAAAATTAGAATTAAACAATTGGAAGCTAAGGACCTTATGAGAAATCAAGATACAATAAAACAAAACTTAAAAAATTAAAAAAAAAACAGGAGTAAAATATCTCATTGGAAAAACAACTGATCTGGAAAATAGATCCAGGAGAGATCATCTAAAAATTATTGTTTTATCTGAAAATCATGATCCAAAAAAAGTGTCTGGACATCATCTTTCAAGAAATTAGCAAGGAAAACTGTCCTGATATTCTAGAACCAGAGGATAAAATAGAAATTGAAAGAATCCACCAATCACCTGAAAGAGATCCCAAAATAAAGACTCCCAGTAATGTTATAGCCAAATTCTGGAAATCCCAGGGCAAGAAGAAAATATTACAAGCATTCAGAAAGAAATAATTAAAATATAATGGAGCAGGATAACAAAAGATTTAGTAGCTTTTACATTAAAGGACCAAAGAGCTTGGAATATGAAATTCCAAAGAGAGCAGTGGAGTTAGGATTACAACCAAGAACTATTTGCCCAGCAAAATTGAGTATTATCCCTCAAAGGAAAAGTTGAACATTCAATGAAATAGAGTTTTTTCAAACATTTATGATAAAAAGACCAGAGCTGAATGGAAAATTTTATTTTCAAATATAGAACTCAGGAAAAATATAAGGAGGTAATCAGGAAAGTGATGCAATAAGGAACTTAATAAGGTTTATTTGTTTACATTCCTACATAGAAGGATGATATTTATAACTCATTAGAACTTTCTCATTATGCAGCAAGATAATTGTATAAATATGTATACATATATTGGATTTAACATATATTTCTACTATGTTTAACATATATTGGACTACTTACCATCTAGGGAAGGGGGCGAGGGAATGGAGGGGGATTGGAACACAAGGTTTTATAAGAGCTAATGTTGAGTAATTGTCCATGCATATGTTTTGAAAAATAAAAAGCTTTAATAAAGGAAAAAAGAAGAACTTTCTCATTATTATGGAAGTTAGAAGGAGTATATATAGACAGAGGGCACAAGTGTGAATTGAATATGAAGAGATAATATCTTTTTCAATGATAAAATTAAGGGGTGAGAGAGGAATATATTGGAAGAAAGGGAAAGGGAGAAGTGGAATAGTGCAAATTATCTGCCATAAAAATCTATCTTGCAGGAAACCCTGCAGGATGGAATATGAGAAGGTAGGGTGATAAACAAAAGGGCATATTAAAGAAGTGAGTAGTCAGTACCAAAACACTTTTGAGGAGAGACAGGATGAAAGGAAAGAATAAATGGGGAGAGATACAATTAGCAATGTAATTGTAAAAAGAATTTCAAAGCAAGCTTCTCTGATAAAGTTTCATTTCTCAAATGAGTCAAATTTATAAAAAATAAGAATCATCCCCCAATTAATAAATGATCAAAAGATGTGATCTGTGTCCAAAAGGCTATAAATTTATGCATATTCTTTGACCTAACACCATCACCACTTGCCATGAATACCAAAAGAGATTCAAAAAAAAAAAGAAAAATTACCTGTATGTACCAAAAATATTCACATCAGCTTTCTTCTTAAGGCAAAAAAAAGTTGATAATTGAGGAGATGCCCATCAATGAGGGAATGACTCAAAAAACTGATATGTGTTTATGATGTAATATTATTGTTCTATGGGAAATGATGAGCAGGATGCTCTCAGGAAGAAAAAAACTGGAAAGTAATCCATGAATTCAAGCAAAGTGAAATGTACTGCATACAAAGTGATAGCAATGTTCTGGAATGACCAGCTATGAATGACTTTACTATCCTCGGTAATACAATCATCCATGACTACTTTGAAGGACTTACGATTAAAAAAAAATCCCATCCATACCCAGAGATGGAATTGGTTGTGACTGAGGCATTCTCTCTCTCTCTCTCTTTTATTTTAACTTAATTTTTCTTGAGGGTTTTTATTTTCATTAGGGTAGGAGATCTATGTTTTCTTTCACAACATGACTTTATGGAAATGTTTTGCATAACTTCACATATGGTTTCTTAATTGTGGGTGGGAATAAAACAGAAAACCTAAAACTCAAACATTTTAAAAACTAATGTTAAAAAATAGTTTCAAATATAACTTGGGGAAAATATTAAAGAAATAAAAAAAATTTTAAAGGAAATATGACTTACCAACTCTCTTTGGAGAAAAAAATTTATTTTATCATGAATCCAAAATCTACAGGAAAGATTATTCCTAGGGACACTTGGTAATATATTTCAGTACTTATGACAAGTATTTGCAGTTACAGAAGCTGAAATAGAGAAATTCTAACTTGATAATCCTCACAATTAAATCAACATGGACTTTGATGATCTAATGATATAAAAATAAGAATGCAAATAAGAGAAGAAAGAAATACTTCAGAAGATATGATTCAGATATAAGAAAGGATAGAAATTAAGCATTTATAGATTATACAGACATCTCCTACCTATATAGAGAATATTTTCTTAAAAACGGGGAGGCTCATGACATAGCAAGCACCATTACATCAGAAAAAAATGAAATTGCTTATATTTTAATAATCAGAAAATAATGCCTTATTAATATGGCAATAACTCCTGAACTAGTTGTCTGGGTATAGTTACATAAGTGACTAAAGTTTACACCAAATTAAAACAAAATTAATAGAAAGAATGAAAGGGAAAAGGGGAATGAATGTAGTTAAAATGACTTCATCCTGGCCTATTTAAACAATTAATTGATAATGAAAAATGGGAAATGGATGGAGGGATTGACATTGACCTTGTTTATAATGATTTCATAGAGAAATTTAACTGATGGAAATCAAGAGAAACCAAAAGAGAATATTTAACTGATTTAAATATTTAATCAAGAGAAACCAAAAGAGAATAAAAAGTGCCTCAGCAAACAGTTGTTCTTCTTGCCAAATTAAGGATGTGGAAAAACATAACAGTGATTTAAACTATTAGCTCATTTTTTAAAAGCTTAGAACTGGACAGCAAAAAATTGTGTTGCCTTATAAAACTGAAGAGCAGAAAAAATAAAAACAAGGACAAGTAAAGCTTATTAAGAGACCTAACTAATTTATATTAAGGATAGTTAAGTATGACAATAATATGAGAACAATAAATAGTAGAAGAATGGAAATGATTATAAAGATTTTTAATAAACTCTTTCCCCATCAAGTGCACAATAGCTAACACATTTAGACTCTAATATCATAGAACCAATTGTTCTTCTTGAAGAAGTAGAGATAGTACCAGTGAAAACAAAGATAGGAAAAGTACCCGGAATAGTTCAAGTATTTTCTGAGAACTGTCGTGGAACTTGCACTATTTTAAAGCCATTGAGTGGTCAATTCTCACATCGTTTGAAGGAGAAAAAGATGTTGGGCTTCATTGTTCCCCCCAAAAAAAGACAACTGAGAGAATGTTAATTACTACTGAAACATATGCCTTCTTTCCCATCAACATAAAATGTTTATGAAAATCTACATGTACATCAAGGGCATCTTTGATGATGATATTATTAGGAAACAAATGGATTTTCAAAAATGAGATCACAACTTCAGAAAAGGTATTTGCAGTTCCTTTTCTATAGTCTGGCTTCTGATCTCATCATTCCATCAGAACTGCTCTCTCCAAAGTTACTAATTATCTCTTAATTGCCATATCCAGTGGCCTCTTCTCCATCTTCATTCTCTTAACTTCTCTGCAGCCTTCAACACTATTGCTCACCTTCTTCTCTGATTCACTTTTCTCTCTAGATTTACATGACTCCTCTCTCTTGGTTCTCCTCCAATCTATCTGACCATTCCTCAGATTCTTTGCTGACTATTTATCCAAATCAAGCTCACTAACCATTAGAGTCCCACAAGATTCTATCCTGGTCCTCCATACTATTTCATTTAGTCATCTCATCAGCTCCCATGAATTCAATTATCCTCTCTAGAGCTCTATACTCTAATGGTGATTCTCAAACCTATTTATTCAGCTCTAACCTCTCTGCTGAACTCAGTTTTGTTATCTCCAACTGCCTACTGGACATTTTAAATTAGATGCCCCATAGACATCTTCAATTCAAAACCCACAACTGAACTTATTTTCTTTCCCCCAAATAATCACTCAATTTACTATGTATAATAATAATGATAACAATAATCCTTAAATTATTTCCCCATTAACTTCTCCCACTTTCAAAGTTCCCTTTTACTAATGAGGGTACCACCATGTCAATTCCTAAGACTTAAAACCTAGGTGTCTTTCGACATTTCCCACTCTCTCTCATTTCCCCATATCCAGAATGTTGCCAGGTCCTGTCTATTTTACCTTCATCACATCTCTCAATTATATCATTCTCTCTCCTCTAACACTGTCATGCTGCAGGTCCTTATTTTCTCTCGCTATTGCATTTAGCTTGGTGTTTGATATGCTCTCCCCACTCTAGTCTATCCTCCACACAGCTCTCCAAGTGATACTCTCATAACACATCACACACACACACACACACACACACACACACACACACCCCTCCAGTATCTCCCTGTCACTTCTAGCATCAGATAGAAAATCCTTTGTTTGACATTCAAAGCCCTTCATAACCCGGCCCTCTCTTACCTTCCAGTCTTTTTATACCTTTTATACCTTAACCAGACCACATACTCTGTGATCAAGTGACCCTGGCTTTTTTATAAGACACTCCATATGCTAACTCTGGGCATTTTCCCTGACTGTTCCCCATACCTGAAATGCTTTCTTTTCTCATCTTTATCTTCTGGATTCTTTCAAGCTCCAGCTAAAATCATACCTTTTACAATAAAAATAATCTATAATTCCAGTGACTTCTCTCTGTTTATAATTTCCAATTAATTTTATATAAAAGCTTGTGTGTACATAGTTATTAGCATATTAGATTGTGAGCATCTGGAGAATAGATACAAATATCCCCATTACTTAGCACAATGTTTGGCACATAATAGGTGTTTTATAAAAGTTTAAAAATATTTGTTGGTTTGCTATCTTGAAGGTGGAGGAGGTAAAGAAGGGAGGGAGAAAAATTGGAGACTCAAAATCTTACAAAAATGAATGTTAAAAATTATCTTTACATGTAATTGGAAAAAATAAAACAGAATTGAGGGGGGAATTTAGCCATAATAAATAAATAAATATTTGTTTGATGATCCTCTAATTATGAATATAAAATGAGTTATTAGATAGGGAAATGTTTGCTCACCCAAACTGTTCACTCTTTCAAGGAGAAGGTCCAAGAAGAAGAGAGATTTCCTATAATAAAGATCTCAAGATGTTCTTTTTTGCAGATGTCATTATACTGATTACATCAAGTTTCAAAACAGTGGAAAGCCTCCTAAATTATAGCCATAGTCGTTCAAAATAGTTTTCATAAATTATACACACAGGAAAAACCAATTGGATATAGGATGATGACTATCCATTGATACTTTGATAGTTTCATGAACTACATATGTTATTGTCAGTCAGCATTTATGCCTTGAATGGACCCTGCAAATGAACAGTTAAGTTGAGTCAGAATTATAGAAGAATGTGCTTGATTGACTTTACAAAAGCAATTAACTGGTGACACAGTAAATACAAAACTAGGCCTGGAGTTAAGAAGTCCTGAGTTCAAATGGATATTTAAATGATTACTAGCTGTGCAACACTGGACAAATCACTTATATTCCATTGATCTCATTTTCCTCAACTGTTTAAAGGAGATAGCACCTACCTTTCAGGATCAAATGAGGTAACATACAAATTTTTTTTATTATTATAATCTTTTTTTTTCCTGAGGCATTTGGAAGATGAGTCTTTCTAACTCCAGGCTCAGTACTTTATCAACTGAGCTAACAGCTAGGAAATGTTAAATGTTTGAGGTCATATTTGAACTCAGGTCCTCCGGAGTTAGGGCTGGTGCTCTATCCACTGCGCCACCTAGCTGCCCCTTACATACAATTTTTTTAAAAAGAAAATGCTTGATATATATTAGGTGTTATATAAATATTTACTCTCTTCTTTAATTCTTCTTTCCTGAGATGTGGGGGAATCTTCAGTTACAAAGCTCATTTTTGTAAGTTTATTTATTATATTGAATTAAGGCTACATAGGTATTTTTAACATACATGGAATGATCACAAAAAATTATCATAGAGAAGTCAAAGGTAGATAAAAATGTTTTATTGATGTCTTTTAGAAAAAATTTTAGAATCATTTCCCAACCCTTTCATATACACAACCTCCCACATTGAAACCACTCTCACAAGTTAGTCAGTCAACAATGATTTATTATGTACCTACTATGTGCTGGGTTGCTGACCTGGACTTCATCATTGGCTTCAAGCATTCATCTCCTAGCAAGATCAAATTGACTCTGAAACTCTCATCTTCTCAGGCCCCCCTACCCAATGAGCCTTGTCCTCCCTTTGTTGGCAGGTCATTAGAGAGCTCCTCCCATATTCTCTATTTTGGGAATGGGCAAATAGTTTATCATTTCCCAGCTAGCTGTGTTACTTCATCAAGCTCTCTTATTTTTCCTTATCCTTTTCTCTTTTTAAACTTCTTTTTATTTATTGTCTTTTCCCATTCAATTGTGAGCTTCTTGAGAGCAGGGACCATCTTTTGTCTTTTTTTTTGGGGGGGGGAATCCCCGGAGCTCAGTCAGTATGTACCTGTCATATAAAAGCTTTTTTTTTTTTTTTTGCCTTTCTTTTTTTTTTTTATTTTTTTTTTTTTTATTTAATAGCCTTTTATTTACAGGTTATATGCATGGGTAACTTTACAGCATTAACAATTGCCAAACCTCTTGTTCCAATTTTTCACCTCTTACCCCCTCACCCCCTCCCCTAGATGGCAGGATGACCAGTAGATGTTAAATACATTAAAATATAAATTAGATACACAATAAGAATACATGACCAAACCGTTATTTTGCTGTACAAAAAGAATCAGACTTTGAAATATTGTACAATTAGCTTGTGAAGGAAATCAAAAATGCAGGTGGGCATAAATATAGGGATTGGGAATTCAATGGAATGGTTTTTAGTCATCTCCCAGAGTTCTTTCTCTGGGCGTAGCTGGTTCAGTTCATTACTGCTCCATTGGAAATGATTTGGTTGATCTCGTTGCTGAGGATGGCCCATATAAAAGCTTAATAAATATTTATTGACTGACTCATCAGCCACTACACAGCTAAGCAAAACTCAGAAAAACTCTATGAATGATAGTGTATACAACCTTCTATTCATTTATTCTCTGGGATAACTGATATTAGAGATAATTTGAAACTGCTTGCTTTCATTTAGAAAAACAGAACTTTTAAATATTATGTATATGGATTATACTTCAATCCTTCAGTTTTTTTACACAGCTTATTATAAACAAAAACAAGGTGTCTAAGAAAATAAATGTAGCTTCCAACCTACATGACTATCTTCTCCTTGTCTACAAAATCTTTATTAATAATAATATCTAACATTTACATGGAACTTAATATTTGCCAGGACTATGCTAAGCCTTTTATAATTATTATGGCATTTGATCCCTACAACAATCCTGGGAGGTAGCTACTATTCTTATCTTCATTTTATAGCTGAGGAAACTGAGGTAAATGGGTCATACAATTAATAAGTGTCTGAGGCTGAATTTGAATTCAGGTCTTCTTGGACCCCAGGCCTGGGCTCTCCCTACTACATCACTATGTTGGAGGCATCTTTAAAGAAGGTGTAAAAAGGGAACAGGCAAGTTTTCACAAATAAACTTTTTTACAAAATTTTTTTTTACAATTTTTACAATTACTGTTTTTAACACAAATGGGCATTGTATTTTATCAAAAATCTTTTCTGTATCTATTGATATTATAATATTTTAAATAAATATATTACTAATCCAATTAATTACATTGTTTTCCTAATTCTGGGCAATCCCCTTCTTCTTATAACCTCCTTTTGATCATACAAAGTACTAAATATAACAATAAAAAAGTTAAACAAGACCTGGTCACAGACTATATGGCATGGAAGAGGAAGGAAGGAGCTGAGAGATAATGGGGATTGATTCACATGCACTATCTCCTCCACTACAACAGGGAGACAGGGACAACAAGTTGGTGCAGTGGATAGAACACTAACCCTAAAGTCAGGAGGACTTGAGTTCAAATTTGACCTTAGACATTTTAACATTTCCTAGCTGTGTGATCCTGGGCAAGTCACTTAACCCCAATTGCCTCAGCCAAAAAAAAAAAAAAAAAAAAAAAAGAACAGGGAAACATACTCTGAGCGCCTGCTCATGGGTGAGTTTGTTGAGAAGAAGGACTATCATATTTTTCTATTGTTATTCTCAGCACTATGCATAGTGCTTTACACATAGAAAATGCTTAATAAATATTTTATTCATTTATCCATTCATTCAAGAGATTATGAAATTTTAGGAAATTTTTTTAATTTTCCATATTTCTTACTCCAGGACTATGACCCTTTCATATATATAGCAAACCAGCAACAACTATCAGAAACATCACTTCAAATCACTAATAAAAAGAGAAATAGTTAAAATCACTCTGAGTTTTCCACTGACCCTCAAAAATGATCAAAGATGATAAAAAATGGAAATGCTCCCATTTTCGGAGTACTTGTTGGTCATTCTCAATGTTGGAAAAGCTATGGGCTGGTAGAGCTGTCAAATGGTATAGCCTTACCAAGAAAGTCATTAAATTGTTCATACTCCTTAACGGAGCAGTCCCATTATAGGGTATAGTATCCAAGGAAGTCAAAGTCTAAAGGAAAAAGTACCATGTATAACAAAATAGTTGTAGCAGTACTTTTTATGGTTGTAGAAAACTAGAACTAAAATGAGTATATTTATTGTAGAACACCTAGTAGTATCCTAGGCTGGGAACTAAGAAGACTCATCTTGGTGAGTTAAAATCTGGCCATTTACTAGCTGTGTGACTAGGCAAGTCGCTTAACCCTGTTTGCTTCAGTTTCTCATCTGCAAAAATGAGTCAGAAAAGGAAATGGCAAACCACTCCAATATCTCTGTCAAGAAAATTCCAAATGGGGTCACAGAGAGTGGGAGGACAAGGCAATCAAGTGCAAATTGAACAAATTGTGGTATATGAATGTAATGAAATATATGATTATGCCAAATAGTAAATACAAGGAATCCAGAGAATATGAAGAGGCTTTTATGAGCTGCCTGGCTATCTCTTTTTTTTTTTTTTTTTTGAAGAAAAAGAACATGAAGCTGCTGAGCAGACTAAATCATCCCCCCACCACCACCATCAAATATTCCACTATCATCTCTTTGAAAAATCCATCCACTATCAGCTAATCTATCCCTATCAGCTATTTCCCTAGTTATGTTACCCTTGCTGTTCCACAAATATATCAGCTGGGTGAACTGATATCCAGATACCTTTACTATACTTGCTCACTTTCCTTACAGAAATGACTCGTTTTAAGGGAGTGACCTTATGACAATTAGGTCACTAATTGTGACAATTGACAATTCCTGATTGAATTCAATTTTGACCAGGGGAACTATCTCTAGCCTTGATTGCTCTATCTTCTATCTCCATTTTTCTACTCCTCTTATCTCCTCTTGTCTTCCTGGCTTAGAATGAAACCTATCCCTTGTTCAAAAAACAAGCTCCTTGAAGGTGGAGACAAAGATTAGTATTATCTCTAAAGATAGTAGGTAAAAGTCTATATAGCATGGTAGCATGGCCCCAATACTCCTCTAAATCCAGTTCCACAGACAAACTGGTCCTTGAAAGTCTATCTTCAGAATTGGAATTTTTTTTCTTTTTTTAAAATTTTAATGGTATTTTATTCTTCCAAATACATGCAAAAATTGTTTTCAACATTTCCCTTTGCAAAACCTTGTATTCCAGATTTTTCTCCCTCTCCCCTTCTCAAGGCAGTAAGCAGTCTGATATAGGCAATTCTTCTAAACATATTTCCATATTCACCCATGCTGAACAAACAAAAAAAAAAATCAGACCAAAGAAAAGAAATCACAAGAAAGGGGAAAAAAACAAGTAAAACAATAAAGAAGGTGAAAACACTACTCTTTGATTCACATTCAATCTTCACAGTTTTCTCTGTGGATATGGATGGTGTTTTCTTGTTACTAGGTACAATGTTTCCTTGGTTCTGCTCATTTTGCTTAGCATCAAGAACTTGAATCTTTTTATTTAGGACTTTGTTCCAATGAAGAAGATTTGGGTGGAATCCTACTAGAAACTCTTATGAGTTAGTCATCCACACCTCATCATTCAATTCATTCTGCTACTTAATATATATACCTTTTGCTTTAAAGTAATGTAGTACAGCTACATGATGCAGTGAATACAGCACCAGGCTTGTAGTCAAGAAGAGTCCTTGAGTTTAAGTCTGGACTTAGACACTAGCTATGTGATGCTGGGCAAGCCACATCTGTAAAATTAGGATAATACTAGTGTCTTACATGGTTGTTACAAAGGCCCAATTAGAGAATACAGGAAAAGCATTTTTCAGAAATTGAATCACAATATAAATATGAGCTACTTACACCTTAAAATCCTATAAAAACATAAATTATCATGATAAAAGCTTCTTTTGGTGAATCTCCAGCTTCCCACTACTATATTCCCCTAGAATGGTGAAAGACCTGAATTCCCTAAAATTCCCATTGACATCCTTGCTTCTCCCAAGAATTCTAGACAGTCCAGCCCCCAAGCCCTCCAGTCAATAATATGTGGAGAATTCCTATTCCATTCTCATAGCCCAGGATCATTTTGACTGTCCATGGGCTAATAAGCCTAGAACAGTTGCCTAGAAGAATGGAGGGGATGGGAAGCTCTCTCTAAATTGTAGTTGCCACCATCCCTCCCCCATCCAAGGCTCCTCTGCCTAATAGCCACCTACTAACCCTGGCCACATTCCCCAACTGCATCCATACCACGTAGTAAACAGAAACAGCAGACAGGGAGATGCTTTTTATTAAAGCCAAGAATATGCAGAGATTTAAGGTCCTGAAGTGGAACTGCTAGTCTGTGGTTGCATTGTTGTTTGTTCTTCATATGTAGAAGGTGAAGATGAAGGGTATAGCAGGGTCTCATCAATTACCATTGGTGGAATAGTTTCAACTTCTGGGGGCAGGCAACACTTTTTATGATTCAAGCAGCGGGTGAAAAAGATCTCATCCGATTTGCAGAGAATTCTACAATGTCCTTTCCCACTCCAGCACTTCTTTATAAACCATGTCTCTCCTCCAAAATATAATTATTGAGCTCCTGTAAGTTTCCCAAGAACTGGGACCCATAGTGAAGATAGGGAGAGCAGTATTGGGCTTAGCCATGGAAACACTTCATATCTTTTGGATATGTAGAGTCCAGGGGAGGAATAGCTCCCTGTGTTTAGACCCCTGAAATCCCTTCCCACTTATGAATCATACATTGACCAAAAGTGTTTCCAGGGAAAGCTACTATGGAATTGATGGAGGAAAAATACTAAAAGACATTTTTCAAACCCCTGCTTGCAACCCAATCCTGTTGCCCAACTTCAAGTCCATCCTATCGCACAACCCCTCCTAGACCACCAATTCTTCCCCCACTCCAAATCTCAACTCTATCCACATTCCAGGTCCCTCCCAATCCAACATCCAGCCCCCTGTTCCCCTCCTCCCCCTTCTCCATTTCAATCCACTCTCAGACCTTCATAATTCAACTGCAACCCAGTCCCCCAAAGGCAATAGCCAATCTCAGCCCCTCATAGACCAATTCCTTCTAGCATCAACTGACTCTCAACTTACCAGCCCCTCCACAACAGATCTAGAGGCTACACTTAAATGCAATTAGCAATAAGAAATCCTGAGGGATAGAGCGCTTAATAGCTTCTGCTCTTTGAGGAAACCAACTTGCCAGCAGACATCAAGACTTCTGTGACCTGGTTCTCTTTAGGGACTTTTGTCAGTCTTGCTGGCCCTTCTCTTTTGAACTCTTCCCCCTCCACTCCAACTCCCAAGAGATCCAGAATCATGTTTTTCCTCCCTTCGGCACCATCCCTGTTCCTTCTGGAAATTATTAAGATGGTTAAGTTTACCTAGAGGTGCTTGGACCAGGATCAGGAAAACCGAGGTCAGGAAAGCCACCTTCATGGCTGAAGGAATCGAATGTGTTTCCCACGATCTGGAGCTCCTGTCTTATTGTCCTTGCCTCCCAGAGGGTCAGAGGGGTAGACTCAAGACTGAGCAGCAGGGAAGATGCCTGTCTCACTCTGTTCCCAGCCTCCGATTTTACTCCCAGCTAATTGTCATGCTGAAGTCAGCCAAGCCCTGAAGGGCATGATCTCCATTCCCACCCCTCACAACTTCTGGGGGATTGGTTGTATAATTGCCAGCAGTACCACCCTTCCCTGCCCACCTTCCCCACATGTTCCCATCACCTCCACCACCATCTTTTTAGGAAGAGCTCTCTGTACTGGGACAAAACAATCAGGAAACTTTCATCCAAGGCCAGAGAGACATTCTGTCCCCAACTGAGCACAAAGGAATTTTCAACACAAAAAAGGAAAGGACAAAAATGGGAGCAGTAGCAGAGATTTTCCTTTCTGAACTGCTAGGCGTGCAAAGAGTCTGAGGGATCAAACACAGCATTTTCATTTTGCTTTTGACCTCGTCTCTCCATGTAATTACCAACAATTGGATTAAATTAGATGCTGGACCCTCTATCATGATCAGCTCTTCCTAAATATTCATAGAGGTCAATGACAAAGGATTGTGGGGAATGTATATAAGGTTGGGGCAAGATTTTAGCCCTTCCTGGAATTCATATCAGTTAACCAATAAATATTTACCCATCACTTACTAGATTATAAATCCCTGTATCCTATTCTGTGGATTCCCAGAAATAAAAGTTCACATTCTTAAAGTGCTTAATGCTTTTAACACAACTGTGAGAAGATGCATCAGTGGCAGTGAAAACAACCCAGGGAAGAATTGATGAATGAAGGACTAAGCAATAGAAAAAGATCAATTAGTTTTCTATAGCAAGAGGAAGTATATATTTTCATTATATTAGTGAAAAAAGCAATAGAACTTGGAAGTGAATCACAGCTTTGACTTAACTGCTATGAGTCTCTCTTTGCTCATCCATAAAATGGGGATGATAATATTTGAAATACCTACCTCATAGGTTTGTGGTAGGAAATGTATTTTATAAGTAATTCTGCTATTGGGAATATGGCCCAAGGAAGTGAAAAATAATAACCCATGTGTAGTAACATATTCTTTAGAGCTCTTTTGTAGTAGGAAAAAAAAATCAGGGAGTACCAATCTGGGAAATGATTGAACAAACTATGGTATGTGAAAGCAATAGATTATTACTATTTCTTAAGAGAGAATGACTAAGTGTCGAAATGGATAGAGAACTAGACTTTGAGGAAGACTCCCCTTGCTGAATTCAAATTCAGCCTCAGACACTTACTGGTTGTGTGACTTGTCAAATTACTCAACTCTGTTTTCCTCAGTTTCCTCATCTATAAAATGAGCTGAAGAAAAAAAAGGCAAACCACTCCAGTCTGTTTGCCAAGAAAACCCCAAATGGGGGTCACCAAGAATAGGACCCAACTGAAAAACAACTGAACAATAGTAACAACCTTAGGAATCTATGAATTTGAAGAATGAGAAGAAACACTGGAAAATGTTAATGAACTGATAATAGAACAAATAAAGCAGACATCAAGTCATCAACAAACACATATTAAGCTCTTTCTGTGTGCTCGACATTGTACTAAATTCAGGTAATATAGTATAAGCAAAAAGAAAGATAGCCTTTGCTCTCAAGGAACTTACATTCTAGTTGTTATTTGTCCTTAATTTTTTTTTTTTTTTTTTTTTGCTGAGGCAATTGGGGTTAAGTGACTTGCCCAGGGTCACACAGCCAGGAAGTGGTAAGTGTCTGAGGCCAGATTTGAACTCCTGTCTTCTTAAGTTCAGAGCCAGTGCTCTATCCACTGTGCCATTGGGCTATCCCTTCATCTTTAATTCTTGAAGAGGTCCAAGATTTCAGAAAAGTGATGCCATTACATGCAAGTGAACTGGATTTAAGTGAGCCTCGATTTCTCTTCTAGAGTCATCAGGGTCCAGTGTCAAGATATAGATTAGGATAACTGAAGATGGTCTCCCCAGATGCATTGGGAGACCCTATAGGTGTTGTTGTTGTTGAGTTGTTGAGTTGTATTCAATTTTTTTTTTTTAGGCTAAGATCTTTCCTAGGTCTCAATCTGACTGAGGCAATGGTCATTTAGTGAGTAAGGCCAGGTAAGAAATGAAGTAAAGAATGGCCAGGGGCAGCTAAATGGCATGGTGACTAGAGTACCAGCCTGAAGTCAGGAGGATATGAGGTCAAATCTGGTTTCAGACACTTAACCTAGCTGTGTGACCCTGGGCAAGCCACTTAATCCTAAATGTCTCACCAAGAAAGAAAGAAAAAATGGCCAGAGAAGTACTTGGGGACCAGGGTACCTGAGAATGGTTGATCTAGTGTATAAATACAATTATGTCACCCCCTCACCACCCACCATTCTACTCAGTAAATTCCAGTGACTCCCTATTGTCTCTGGGATCAAATACAAAATAATCTTTTTTTGGCATACCCTTCATAATCTTTCATAACCTAGCCCCTTCCTATCTTCCAGCCTTCTTATATCTTAATCTCTGACATATTCTTTGATTCAGTGACAAAAGGCATTTTCTCTGGTTATTCCTCATGCCTTCTCATCTCTGCATACTGACTTTCCTGGCTTCCTCCAAGTCCCAACTAAAATTTCATCTTCAATAGGAAATCTTTCCCAATCACCTTTATATTCCTAATAGTTATTTCTCAACAAGCTACAGCCCTGAGGAATACCTACAATTAGGATGATTTGGAAAATGATTAAACAAAAGAAATCATGTGACAGGGGATTCAAAAAGTTAGCTAAAAGACTTATAAAAAGTAATTCTTGGATTGAATCTTGAAGGAATCTAGAGATTCTGAGAAGCAGAGGTGAGAAGTAACAAACTGTATAAAAAGGTAATGATATGTTTACAGATATAAAGCAGTAAAACAGACATCAAGTCATCAACAAACACATATTAAGCCCTTTCTGTGTGCTAGACATTGTACTAAAAATACTAAATAATATAGTTAGTATAAGCAAAAAGAAAGATAGCTTTTGCTCTCAAGGCTTGAGTTGTGCTCCACAGAATCAGAGCCAGCCATACCATCACATGTTTGCAATCCTTGATCTAGGAGGGTAGATCTAAGTTTACAGATACAAAGTGGGCCATATGCAAGGGAATTATCCTTTTAAGAAATTTAATATGTTTCAATGAATAAAAATATATTTTCTCTATCTCTTACCTTTCTTTTTACATTGAAAAAATAAGAAAAAATGAAAAGAAAACTCTTGTGACAAATATATCAGAGTCAAATAAAACATGAAACCTTAGTTAGCTTAGCTCCTTCAGTTGCTGGTACCATGAATCTGTTTTCTACATATCAATATGTTTGTACATGTCACTATCCAGAAGCTTGTTTGCGGGTGCGGTTTCATTTTTGTCTTTATATCCCCAGTCCTGCAGTCAAGAGGATCCAAGTTCAAATCCAGGCCTCAGACACTTACTAGTTGTGTTACCCTGGGAACGTCACTTAACCCTGCTTGCCTCAATTCTTCCTCTGTAAAATGAGCTGGAGAAGGAAAATGCTCTATTATCTTTGCCAAGAACATCCCCTCAAAATGGGATAACATAACTGGAATTACTCAATGACAAGAACAATAAATGTCTATTGAGAGGAATTGAATTGAAGTACCAATTGGGTACTTATTGGGCAGTTAGGTGGATCAATCAGTGAATAGAAAGAACATCAGGCCTGAAATAAGGAAGACATCTTCATAAGTACAAATCTGACCTCACCCACTTACTGTGTGTACTGGCAAGTCACTTAATCCTGTTTGCCTCAGTTTCCTCATCTATAAAATGAGCTGAAGAAGGAAATGCCAAACCCCTCCAATATTTTTGTCAAGAAAATCAAGAACAGTTGCATACAACTCAACAACTCAGCAACACCTACTGGGTATCAGTAACACTGGCTACATACTGGCCATGTCCAAAAATATAAGTCTCATTTTGTACCTTGAAATCAGAAAATATGTCAAAAAATAGACTGTATAATTCATCATCAGTCCTTTTAGGTCATCTCATTTATCAAATTTCCTAAAACTTTTAAAGCTGATTTCCTTACAATTGTGGGGATTTTTTTTTTTGCATAAATAGTTATCCTGGTTCTGCTAACTTCACTTTGCATCAATTTATGCCTTCCCAGGTTTCACTGAAACCCTCCTTTTTATAATGCTTTATGGCTCAATAATATTCCATTACATTCATATACCATAATTTGTTCAAGCATTTCCCATGTCACACAGGCATTTTCTCCAATTCTTCCCCATTTCTAGAATGCTTTCCCTTTTCATGTTCAAGTATTCTCTTTTCTGACTTCCGTTAAGTCCCAATTAAAATCCCACTTTTTACAGAAAGTCTTCCACCAACCCTTAATTCTAGTGCCTTCTTTCTATTCGTTATTTCCTATTTCCCTATGTGTAGTTTGTTTGTACATATTTACTTGTTTGTTGTCTCCCATGTTCGATTGGAATGCTCTTAAGGACAAGGAATTTCTTTTGCCTCTTTTTGTGTTACACTTAACCACAGGCACTTAGCAAATCTTATTGATTGATGGAAGAAGTCTATTCCAGATGTGGTAGGATGCTTATGACAATGAAAAGTGAGTCAGGGAGGACATTAAGAAATAGCCAGTTGGACAGTTTGCCTGAATCATAAATGACTGGATTATGAAGTGAGACTGTAAGGAAGTTTGGAGCTTGATCTTAGAGATCTAGATTTTAGAAGTTTGAGGTTTCTTGGCTCAAAAAACAAGCTGAAAGAAAAGCTTATAGTTTATCTCAGAGAAGACAAATGGTCAGACCTGCACATTAGGACAAATCCCTTTCTTTCTCCAAATCTGTTTCTAATAAGAGCACTGGACTAGAAGAGATAACTTCTAAGGTACCTTCTATCTTTAAAATTCAGTAAGTCTAATAAAAATATGTCACTGAATGGACTAGACAGAAACACAGTCACTCACCTTAAACGGACTACAAAATATATTGTTGGATATTAGCATGCAAACCCCTAGTGGATATTTGCTTCTGTAAAAAACAGGAAGGTTTTGCATAAGATCATAGCATCAGACTAGGAAGGAACAAGACATGTACATGCTATCTCCTGGTGATTTCCCCAGGATAGGTAGCTGAATACAAATCAATTGATATTTTTAAATGCCTACTATGTTCCAGACACTGGCTGAGCTCTAGAGAGCTCACATAAACTAGAGAGCTCAAAAAACTCACAATCTAATAAGGCAGACAACATGCAAACAAATATCTATAAAGCAACTATATATCGGACAAATAGGTAATAATTAACAGAAAGAAGGCACAGGAATTGAGAGGTTGGGAGAATATTCCTGTACAAAGAGGAATTTTTCAGTAGGGATTTTAAGGAAGTCAAGCAGATAGCTGGTTACAGATGCCTGACCCAACACTAGGGGTCTGAGTGTTTTATTTTAAAGTAGACCAAAAGAGCTAGAAAGTTGTATGGTCACATCAATTTCCAGGAGATTCAGATCCAGAATTGGCAGAATTCCTTTGGCGTTAGGAACTTCACTCAACAATATTCATCATGAAGCTACTCTAATTATCTCTGTGCAGATCTTCCCTCCACCAGGAGAAGAGATCCCATCTGATTGTATCCAACTATATCAATATTAGCCTGACCAATTAACTGGCAGTTAGCTTTTGAGAGACTTTCTTACTGCATTTGGAGTCCATCGGATCTTTCTACGGGTACAGATAACATTATCCATCATGAATCCTTTGTAATTTCTTGGTTCATTGTATTGATGAGAAGAGGTAAGTCATTCATAGTTGATCATCACACAATGCTGCTGTTAAATGTACAATATTCTCCTGACTCTGTTCATTTCACTTTGCATTAGTTCATATGTCTTTCCAGATTTTTCTGAAGGCATCCTTCTCATTATTTCTTATAACATAATGATATGACATCACAATCATACACCACAAGTTCAGCCATTTTCCAGTTAATGGGCATCCCATCAATTTCCAATTCTCTTCCACCCCAAAAAGACCTACTCTAAATATCTTTGTAAATATGGGTCCTTTCCTTTTTTAATCTCTTTGGAACACAGACCTAGTAGTGATATTGCTGGATAAAGGGGCATGCTGGCCTTTCTATATCTTCTTCCATTTTATTCTTCTTTCTCTGATCTCCTCCTCTCTTCATCTAACTTTTCTCCTTCCCTCCTTCAACCTCCCTGCATCAGGCATTTTTTTCTCCCAAATTCTGTTCTCTGTTCTACATCTTTTCCTGGTCTATGGACACCAGAGGGAGCCACTGTTCTTTCTTTCACATTCTTGCCCTCATCTCAAATATAAATATCTATCCACTGAAAGGTTCACAGCTCTCAACAAGACATATCCTCTTCTTGGATCATTTTCTGAGCTCCTTGACTCTGTAGACATACACAGAGCTACCAATCTCTTAGGTTTGTGGGGGGAGGGGACAGAAACACAGGACAGAATATAGAATCTTGTAAATTTGTATTTTGTACACTTATCAATAATCTCACCTCATAATGTCTGGGAAAGAAGGAAAGGAAGAAAGAAAGAAAGAAAGAAAGAAAGAAAGAAAGAAAGAAAGAAAGAAAGAAAGAAAGAAAGAAAGAAAGAAAGAAAGAAAGAAAGAAAGAAAGAAAGAAAGAAAGAAGAAAGAAAGAAAGAAAGAAAGAAAGGAAGGAAGAAAGAAAGAAAGAAAGGAAGGAAGGAAGGAAGAAAGAAAAGAAAGAAAAGGAAAGGAAAAAAGGAAAAGGAAAGGGAAGAAAGAAAGAAAAGGAAAGGAAAGAAAGAAAGAAAAGAAAAGAATTATCATCTTTTTAAATAGGAAGAACATTGAGGGTCAGAGAGAGGAGATAATTTGCCCAGTAATTTTGTTAAGATATTCTGAAGAATTTGAATGAGAGAAAGAAAGAAGTAGAAAGGAGAAGGAAAAGACAGAAAAAAATCTGAAAACTGGATCCCAGGGAACTAAACAGTATTATTGATAGAACTGAGATATTGGGAAAAGGACACAGTTCATGGATGATCACAAAATCATAGAATCTCAGAGCAAAAAGTGACCCTAGAGATCATCTCTCTTATGCCTTATTTGGATCATAAATCTTCCCTGGACAGCATTCCTTATAAGTAAATGGTCATCCAACTTCTGATTGACATCTCATATGACAGTGAGCTACTTCTAAAGGTATTCCAATTTTGTTTGGGGCAATTCTAATTTTTAGGTATAGCTTCTTGATAGTGAAGTAATGGCCTCTATTTTGGAAATGTCATATTGAAAGGGAGCTATCCAGTAGGACTGGAACATGGTATAGCAAAATGGACATATATGAGAATTTAAGTGACATGGAGAAAAGAATTAAAACTGGCAAAGTAAGTGAAGAAATGTAGAGGGAGAAAAGGAGTGGGACAAGGGATTTTATTCAAATGAGTTCAATAGATATTTTGGGAGCCATCTTTGGTTTATTCCACCACCCATAACATAACCCTTTTTTCTCTAAGAAATAACCAGAAACAAGAGGCAGACAAGAGAATTTTAATGGATCAGCAGTCTAATGACCTTCCTAAAGATGAGGGACATGAAATAGGCAAGATATCTTTCTAAGTCTTTTTCTTCATATCAGATGTTCCTCCCAAGATATCATCAGGTATGTAAAAAGGCTTCACACAGCATCTTTTTCCATTTAGACAGAAAATGTAGAATCTCTCTTTATTATGACACCGCCCTCTGCAAAATCCTTTTTTATTCCAGCATTTGCTTTTGCCTTTCACTGCAAAGAAGGGAAGGAGTATCCATCAGCAGCAGGGAATGAAAAAGGAAGGAGGACACAGAAGATGAAGGGATATAGGAAAGGTCAGACATAGCTTAGTGTGGTAGAAAGATCCTGGGCTGAGAAAATGGACTGGGATGATCCAAATCCCAGTTCAGCTAAACACTAGATGTATTACCTTTTCTCAAGTTAATATTTCTGAGTCTCAGTTTATCCATGCCAAATAAGGATATCTTCTAACCTGCCTCTCTCCTAAAGCAGTTGTGAATATTCATTCTATGGCTTGTGAAATTATTTTATAGCCTGTCAAGAGCTCCATAGATATCATCTGTAGTAGGAATTGCCATTGTTTTTACAACTGAACTGGGGGAAAAAATATCTCTGAAGGGAGAAAGAAAGGTAAGTGAAGATGAGATCAGTATTAGAAGGGCTCTTCCCCCTGAGAGGATCAAATCCAGTAGATCCACTCATTTTCTCAACCCACAATCCAGGTTAAAGAGTTGGAAGTCATCTAAAACTTAGAGAACATGTGAGCAGAGCTCCGCCTGGGCTCACCATTACTTTTACTGAGAAACTTCTTCCCAGTAGAGTTGTTTTCCCCAAAACCACTTAAGGAAATACCCTTAAATGAATCCAGGATGTCATCTCCCCCATGGGAAGCAAAAACCTGTCATCCATACGCAACCTGGACAAACTTCTTTTCCTCCCAACCAGTTTTCTCTTTTGAAAAATGAGGAGTCCTTGGCCTCTGAAGACACTTCCAGCTCTAGATCCAGGAGTCTGGTTCTAGTTCTAACTTGGTATATGATCCTGGGCAAGTCAGGAAAGCCTGTGTTTCCCTAGAGAACCTGGGATAGATGGTGTCTGAGATCTGTCAGCTCTGACATACTCTATTCATTGAACACAAGCTCCAAGAGGGCAGGGATTGTTCACATATTAGATCTTTAATAAATGATTGAGGGGAAGAGAACTTAATTCTAAATTCTTTTGGTACTAGCAACATGATTTTTTCATGTTTCCCTCCTTTTACTTAAAAAGTGGAAAAAAGGAAAAAATTATCCCTCCCTCGGCTACCATTATCCTTCCCTGCCCCTCCAAGTTGAAAAAATATGGACAAAACCTTTGTCTCTGCTACTAAGTCTGTGTGTGATCTTCAGCATCCATCATCTGGGATTTTTTTTTTTCCTGTAAGAATAATCCTAATTCTATCAGTACAACTTTAATCCCACCTCTGTCTAGAGAGATCCAGAATATACCCAAAGTAAAGAAAAGAGGTTTCTTGAAAGCTCTTTCCAGAAATAGGCAGTTGGGTTGATGAAGATTGGAGTGCTCCATTACTATTAACCAGAGTTCTGTCACTCAGTTTGTCATAGTGGGGCAAGGCTAAGGATTTAGGGGTGATTCAAGAGGAGTTAAATACTGTGCCTCCAAGAGGCATGAGGTCAAAGAAGCAGATGGGATTTCAAAATGAGTATAAAAGTGTGTGCATATTAGCTTCCCCATCTTTTGGGAGTTACAGTATAATTGAAGGAAAGGGGGAATGAGCCTTGGAAATGCCCTGTTAGAGGAATGAAAAGACCCCAAGAAACCAGTGAGAAGTTGCTAAGCTTTCCATATGTTCTCAGAGCATATGTAGAATACAGGGCAGGTAGGAGGGGGGACCTCAACCCAGAGTCCGGAATGGTTGCTTCCTATTTTAACTTATTCTTACTACTGCTTGCCAAACTGCTATTTCTGTTCTGTCAAAGTACTGCATAGGCTATCAGCACATTCCAAATTCAGTGCTCTGGAAGAAATCTCAGGTTGCCTTACCTTAGTTGTGATTCCAAGACAAAAGCAGAAGTGGAGATGGAGAAAGAGATAGAAATGAAGAGGTCAGAAACAGAAACAGAAAGGGTGAAATGGAAAGAGATGAACACATAGAAAGACAGAAAGAGATAGAAATAGAGACAGGCATTGACTAAAAAAAAAAAAAAAAAAAAAAGGAAAAATACAGAATAGAGAAAAGGTAGGTTTTTAGAATTTTCCAGGTACATTATAGGTAATTAATGAATGAAATGTTGAATTGAAAGGAATCCAACTGAACTGGAGAAGGCACAAAAAAAAGAGACCCCCAACTCCTAGTCCCTTTCTTCCCAAACTACCTTGATATAACCACTTCATATTTATTTGTCTATATTCTCTTTGTATTTGTTTTATATCTACTTATATATGTTCTTGTTATCCCCACATTAAGAATCAGAATTGATTCATCTATTGCATTTGTATCCTCAGAATCTAATAGTGCCTGACATATGTGTGGATTGATTGAGACTGAGAGCACTAAAGATTAATTTACCATCTCCATCTCTTGAAGTAGTCTCAGAAGACATCCAGTCCAATGCAACCTAGGCACAAATTCTCTTTGTAACATTATTGGCAAATGGTCTTTCAACCCCTACTTGAAGACTTCTAGAGTGGGGAAACTTATCAGCTCCTGAAAAGTTTATTCTACAATAGGATGTTTCTGAGTTTTAGAAAATTCTTCATGGTATCTTCCTCCTTGCAACTCCCACTCAAGGAAGAAAATTCAGAGAACAAAGCTGAAAGAGGATACTCTAAATGGTAATAAATTCCATGTCAATGATCTCTTCATTGAACCCTGAGGCAAGTCTGGATTCAACTCCCACTGGGAACATCAAAGGAATTGAGACTGTGTCATTCTAATGACCTGACCCTTCCCCCTTCCCAACATAAATACATAGATGTCCTCTGCCTGACATATCCCCCCTCCCTTGGCCACAGGCAATGCATAATCTGTGGACCCTTCCATATCCTATGAGTCTCTGATGTGCCAAAGAAATAATGAGGACCATGGAAAGGGTAGGAGAAGGAAATTATAGAGACAAAGTTAGATGGGAAAGACAAGGTTAAGGCAGAAAAAGATGTGAAGGAAGAAATGGTAAGCAGGAGAATAAGGATGGGTTTGAAGAATGGAAGAAAAGAGATAGAATAGGAAAGAGGATGGAGATGGGAAGGGAGAAGGCAGATGAAAATGAGGAGGAATTTTTTTTCAGGATGGGGAGGAAGATAGAAGGGCCAGCAGAATTGGAGTGGAGGAGTAGATGTGGTAGAACAGGACAAAGCCTACCAATCCCTATGGAAAATAGACCTATGAACACCTATAAGAACTAAATAGTATAACCTCTGAACCTATCTCCCTCTATCTATCATCATGGGATATATGAAAGGCAGCTGGCAGCCCAGTGGATAGTACTCTGACCTTGGAGTAAAGAAGTCCTGCATTCACATTCTGCTTTAGACACTTATTAGCGTGTTGTTCTGGGCAAGTCACTTAGCCCTTTGCTTCAGTTTTCTCAACTGTAAAATGGGTATAATTATAACATCTAACTCATAGGATTATTGTGAAAATTAAATTAGATTATATTTGTCAAAAATGCTTAACAAAGGTTTTTTTTTTGTTTGTTTTTTTTTTTTTCCCTTCCCCATCCCAGAATAGAGGAACAGACACAGGAGCCAGAGGCTGGTGCTTTAATGGAATAGAATAAGAAAACTAGGACTGGGGGATGAGGCTAGGACCAGGGCTGGGCTAGGATGGAATAGGTGGCCTAGCTATTCTCAAGCTTAGGCTCAGGCTTAGGCTCAGGCTTAGGCTCAGGCTTCCTCGTCATGAAGGAATAGACGCAGCACATGGAGTTGTCTTTGCAGAAGTGGAAGAAAATTTCCTTCGGTGTGCAGAAGTTTCTACAGGTCCCAGTACCTTTCCAGCAATGTTATAACTCACAGCTCACTGTCAAGGAAGGAGAATGATTGCCCTAACTTGGTCCTCTATCTCCACAGAGCCTAGCTGGCTGAGGGAAGTAGGCAGCTGTGTACCAAGTAACTATCTACTTCCCAAAAGTTGTGAGGTAACTGAAAGTTACTGGTAAATAACTGAAGACGGAAGAATGTCTTCATATCTCGCATTGCACCCTTCAGGACTAGCCTAAGATGAAAATAAATAGGAGAGAAAGAGGGATAAAAGAAGAAAGAGAGAAAGAAATGAGAAAGAGGGAGAGAAGTGACCTCATCCCTGGGGGTATTCAAAAGAAAGTTGTTCAATATCTCTCAACCAAATAGTGAAGAGGTAAATCCTACACTAGGTGTAGATATTCCCTAAAAGGATAGGAAAGATATTGAATAAAGTAGACCCTTAATAAAGGTTGAATTGAATTGATATCAGTCACTGAAATCATAAAAAAAGAATTGGGAAAGCTCTATATCTTTTTCAGTGACTTGTTATGTGAACTTTAAAAAATCACTTTTCTTCTTCCTGGACTTCCTACTGATGAAAAGGTGCTTTGGAAAGTATTTTGTTCCCTACAATAAATGTTCAGGGGATTTTCCTTTGCACTACCACAATCCTGCCTTTTTTTCTTTGAATAGAAACCTGACTGCACTGGTTAAGATGAAGGTTTGGACCTAATGCTGGATTTCATTCAGCTTAACATTCTCCCTTCCCACAATCAGAGCCACAGCATGGCACAGCTAGAAGGAACCTTGGAAGACAGAACACAGAATATTAGAACATAGAATAAAGAAGGCTAGAATTTAGAATCCTAAATGGTTTCATCTCTCTTTTCCTCGCTTCCATCTCTGATTTACATGTCTTTGCACTTGCCATCCCTTTAGCAGGAGTGCCTTCTCTCCTCACTTCCTTCTCATACAATTCCTCACTTTCTTCAAGATTTAGCTGAAGTACCACCTTCTATACAAAGCCTTCTTATTCTCCCTTCTGCTAGTGAATTTTCTTCTAAAAAATATGTATTTATTCCCTACTTAACTTAGAACATAATATTGTTTCCTCTGACAGACTGCACATCCCTTGAAAGTATTATTGCATTTTTTTTTTGTCTTTGTATCCCCAGCACCTAAAATAGTTCCTGACACATATTTGGTGCTTAGTAGATATTAATTTTGTATCTCTAGTGTCTAGCAATACCTTGTTGGAGATAGCTAGGTGGCTCAGTGAATAGAATGTTGGGCTTAGAATCAAGAAAATTTCTATTCCAATTCAGCTTTAGATACATACTAGCTGTGTGAATTTAGGCAAGTTAATTAATCTTTGTTTGCCTTAATTCACTGGAGAAGGGAGTGGCAAACCACTCTAGTGTAGCTTTGCCAAGAAAACTCCATGGACAGTGTTGGTTTGCTATAGTCCAAGGGGTCATGAAGAAATCAGACACAATTGAACATAGGCACTTTACAAATATTATCTCATTTTTTGACACCTAGATGGTACAGTGGATAGGCACTCAACAGGGAATCAGGAAGACTCATCTTTCTGAATCCAAATCTAGCCTCAGACACATACTAGTTCTGTGATCCTGGACAAATCACTTAACTCAGTTTCCTCATGTGTAAAATGAGCTGAAGAAGGAAATAGAAAACTATTCCAGTTTCTTTCTTTAAATAAAAAAAACCAAAAGGTACCACAAAGAGTCAGACAGGACCACTCAAATAACAATAAACAATAAACAAACTCCATGTTAAATTATAGAATATAGAATATTAAAGGTGAAAGGGATCTTAAGACAGAATGTTAGAGGCAGAGGGACCTTTGAACATGGAACAAAGAATGATAAGAGAAGTGTCTCAGTACTTTAGAAGACAAAATATTAGAAGATCAGAGTTGGAAGATTCATTAAAACACAGGACATGAAATGTTAGAATATGAAATACGAATTTTAAACAGAAAAATAAAAAGCAAGGACATACATATCAAAATTGGAAGGGACATCTTAAAATAGAATTTAGAATGTCAGAGCTAGAAGCTAGATTGAGACACAGAAGAGGGAGAATGTACAATATCATAGTAAAAAGGGACTTTAGGACATAAAAACATAGAACATCAGAGCTAAAAGGGACCTTAAAATAGAATATAAAGGAGCAGAGTTGGAAAGGAACTAAGATCAGCTAATCTTATCCCCTTATTTTACAAAGGAGGAAAATGAAGTAAAAGGAAAAGTGACTTGCCCTACTGAGAGAGCTAGCCTACAATTGGTAGCTCAATGGATGGAGCTCCAGGCCTGGAGAAAGACTCAATTTTATGAGTTTAAATCCAGGATCAGACACTTACTAGCTGTGTGACTCTGGGTAAGTCATTTAACTTCTGTCTGTCTCAGTTTCCTCCTCTATAACATGGGAATAATACTTCACAGGGGTTGTTGTGAGAGTCAAATGAGATAATATTTGTAAAAAGCACTTAGCATAGGGCCTGAGACATAGTAGGAACAATATAAATGCTTGTTCCCTTCCCAACACAACCAGAAGTAAAATTTAAGTTTACTGACTGACGGTACCAATCTTTCTACCCATCAATATTTTCTATGATTCTATTAATGCAATTTGGCCTCTGTTCATGGAAGTTCAATACCATCTGTTATCTTATTAGTTCATCATCAGAATATTGTCCCCTTCCTCCTCCCCATTCTAGAAAGCTCCAAGTTACCTGGGGAGCCCAACACCAGAAGCAGGACAATAATCAAGCTCGGCAGAAAGAGCTTCATGATTGAAAGTTTTCCCCAGAGAGAGGGGCAGCAGGACTGATGAGTAACAGAATGTCCTCTATGTGGGCCCAAACTCCCTCCTTTATTGCCTTAGTATTCAGGGCTGGGCCAGAGGCAATGAAGCAGAGAAGAGGTACATAACCCCATTTCAGAGCAATAATGTCAGACAGGCAAGGGTAGTCAACCATATAGTGAGCTACCCATGGTGATGGCTAGGGGTAGAGGAAGCAGAATGCAAATAAGTAAGCCATAAATTTAATCATAAATTTAAATGTTATAACCCAACTCCTACATTTGAGGCCCAGAAAGGGGAAGTGCTTTTTCCAAGACTACACCAGAAAACATACTCTATGTCAGTGTGGAACACAGGACCAGCCTGGCTTGTATTTGATGCCCCTAAATCCTCTCACTGTCTCTGGTTTCAATCCCAAATTTTTTCAGGGGTGGGGGAGTAGGTGGGTTAAGTGGCTTGCCCAGGGTCATACAGCTAACTATCAAGTGTCTGAGGGAAGGTCCTTCTGACTCCAGATCCGCTACTCTATCCACTGTGCCACCAAACTGTCCTCTAATCCCATTCATAACCTCTCAGATTTCCACTTCCTTCTAAAATGAGAGCGTTGTACTAGATGATCCCTTCCGGTTCTAATATTCTGTGTTTTATGTTCTTTCCAAATCTGCATTGCCCTAAGTCTATAATTCATGGATAGAGAATAATAATAGTAGTAGTAATAGCTATCATTTATATAGCTTTTCCTATTTGCAAGGCAATATGCTAAATACTTTATAATTATTATCTCATTTGATCCTCACAACAACTCTACAAGGTAGACACTCCTATTGTCTTTGCTTTACAGTTGTGGAAACTGAATCAAATTGAGTTTAAATGACTTGCCCAAGATCATACAACCACTAAATCTTGGAGGCTGTATTTGAATTTGAATCTTTCTGGCTCCAAAGCTGATATTCTATCCCCTGAACTACCTAGTTGTCCTCAGTTCAATTACAGAAAAATGGTAGAAAAGCAGTACCATAAGAAAGACAAAGGATATGGAAAGGTCATGGTTCTCACTGCACAGAAGCCTTCCCTTCCAGCATAGATTAGAGGTGGGAATCAGCTTCACTCTGAAGCAGTTATACTTTCATCCAATTCTGAAATCCTGTGTTCTATGAATCCTTCCAGTTCTGGCCAACTAAGCTTTTTTTTTTTCATCTAAAATTCTACTACAATGGATTTCTTAAACAAAGACAAGATCCAACTGAGTTTCAATTGATCAAGGATGGACAGAAGCAGCTACACCCAAAGAAAGAACACTAGGAAATGAATGTAAACTGCTTGCATTTTTGTTCTTCTTCCCGGGTTATTTATACCTTCTGAATCCAATTCTCCTTGAGCAACAAGAAAACTGTTCGGTTCTGCACACATATATTATATCCAAGATCCACTGCAATCTATTTAACATGTATAGGACTGCTTGCCATCTTTGGGGAGAGGGCGGAGAGAGGGAGGGGAAAAATCAGAACAGAAGTGAGTGCAAAGGATAATGTTGTAAAAAACTACCCTGGCATAGGTTCTGTCAATAAAAAGTTATTAAAAAAAAAAGAGAGAAGTGGAAATAAAATGATAATTGTTTGAAAAAAAAAATTCTACTACAAGAGGTTGCTTTGAGGATCCTCTCTAACTCCCTTCAAGCTGAACCAAGAAGGACCAGATTCATGGTGGTTTGAGATACTTAAATTTCTATCCATGTTGTCCTGCTTCCAGTCTCATTCACATCTTTGCCTACCATGGTACAATCTGCACTGACTCAACACCACAACACACTCCATTTGATCTTTGCAGATCTGTATTGCTTGGGGCAGCTAGATGGTGCAGTGGGTAGAGTGGGTAGTCGGTGGACTATGGACTCAGGAGCACCTGAGTTCAAATTTGAGTTTTGACACATAGCTGTGTGATCCTAGGCAAGTCACTTAACCCTAATTGCCTTACAAAAAGCCAAACAAACAAAAAACCATATCCCTAATAATACTAAGATGATTTTCTATCCACACAATTGCCACTCAATATTGTGACTGTTACTTCTTACCTGGATTTTGCAATGCTCTCTTTATTGACATACTTACCTTTAATCTCCACCCTTTCCACTTCATTCCTTATGTCTAATTCCTAGACCACAAATCTTACCATGTTACTTGTTGTGGTTATTTTCTAGAGGTGATCTGTGATTCCTTTAAATTATTATTTCTTGCAAATTAAGACAACTCTGAGATACCCCCACATACCTGTCAGATTGGCTAAGATGACAGGAAAAAATAATGACGAATGTTCTAGGAAATGCGGGAAAACTGGGACACTGATGCATTGTTGGTGGAGTTGTGAACGAATCCAGCTATTCTGGAGAGCAATTTGGAATTATGCCCAAAAAGTTATCAAACTGTGCATACCCTTTGATCCAGCAGTGTTTCTACTGGACTTACACCCCAAAGAGATACTAAAGAAGGGAAAGGGACCTGTATATGCCAAAATGTTTGTGGCAGCCCTCTTTGTAGTGGCTAGAAGCTGGAAAATGAATGGATGCCCATCAATTGGAGAATGGTTGGGTAAATTCTGGTACATGAATGTTATGGAGTATTATTGTTCTGTAAGAAATGGCCAGCAGGATAAATACAGAGAGGCTTGGAGAGACTTACATGAACTGATGCTAAGTGAAATAAGCAGAACCAGGAGATTATTATATACTTTAACAACAATACTGTATGAGGATGTATTCTGATGGAAGTAGATTTCTTTGACAAAGAGAAGATCTAACTCAGTTCTAGTTGATCAATGGTGGACAGAAGCAGCTACACCCAAAGAAAGAATACTGGGAAATGAATGTAAACTACTTGCATTTTGGTTTTTCTTCCCCGGTTATTTTTACCTTCTGAATCCAATTCTTCCTATGCAACAAGAGAAACTGTTAGGTTCTGCACATATATTGTATCTAGGATATACTATAACATATTTAATATGTATAGGACTGCTTGCCATCTGGGGGAGGGGGTGGAGGGAAGGAGGGGAAAAATCGGAACAGACGTGAGTGAAAGGGATAATGTTGTAAAAAATTACCCAGACATAGGCTCTGTCAATAAAAAGTTATAATTATTAAAAAAAATAAATAAATTTTTAAAAACAAATAAATAAATTTTGTCATTTTAAAATATATAATTATTTCTTTTTTAATGTATATTAGCTCTTCCATTGTTTCTATGAATACATCTGCAAGATCAATAGATCTGGGAAAGACTTTAACTTAAAAAGGCCAAGATCTCCCACTGCATCTGGGGCCATCTCCAGTCATCCTGATCTGCGTCTTGCCACTGGATCCAGATGACTCCAGAGGAAAGAGTGAGATTGGTGACTGCATAGCCCTCCCTCACCTAAATCCAACTCACTTGCAAGTCATGATATCAGTTTCTTGGTGTCATGGTCCTCTTTGAGAATATAGGAAAAACAACCTATCCAAGAAACCTTGGTGACTTACTACTTCCCCTAATATAAATACAAATTCCTCTGACTGGCATATAAAGCTTTCTACAGTCTGGTTCTAACCTGTCTTTAAAAATGAAGATCTTTTTTGTTATTAATTCAACAAACACAAACATTTTAATGTTCATAAAATAGAAATTAAATATGAAATCGTGAATTTCATTAATGTAGTTAATGCCTTCATTGTCTAGGGCTGCTTTTGTTCTCTTCTGCATATTTTTAAATGTTACATTGATTTTTTTTCTTCTTTTTTTTTTTTGCTTCACTATTACTACCTACAAACTTGATCCCTCCCCCTCCCACAAAAAATGTTGAAGCCCTCCTTGCATGAGTAAGTATAGCCAAGGAAAATAAATCACCATATTGATTATGTTGTATATATATGTTTCCAGGACATTATCCCTCTGAAAAAAAGTAAAGAAGCAGACTTCATCATCAGCCTTCTGAATTATCACTGGTCTTTCTATAGATCATTGCTCTGGAGCCTTCCAAAGTTGTTTTCTTTTCTATTACTTGGTCATGGTAACAGTTTTTCTCCTGGTTCTACACGCTACATTGGCGATACAAGTCTCCCCATGTTTCTCTAAATCTAAATTGTAATCATCATTTCTTATGGCATAATAATATTCTGTTATATTCATAAGCCATAGTTTGTTCAGCCTTTCCCTAAAGCAGAAGTTGATGGGCACCAATTCTTTGCCAACATAAAAAGAGCTTCTATAAATATTTTTGCATGTGTGGGTCTTTTCCATCTGTCTTTGACCTCTTTGACAATATAGACTAATCTCTGGGGAAAAATGTCCCAACTACTAATTAGAGAATTGAATATTAAAACAACTCTGAGTTTTGATCTCAGAGAGAGAGACAGACAGACAGAGAGAGAGAAAGAGAGAGAATATAGGCTAAGTAGTATTATTTAGGTTCAATAGTTGATGCACTTTAGTGACTTTTTGAAAAAGGTTCCAATTTATTTTCTAGAATGTAAAACCTGTCTTTCCAGACTGACTTCATATTACTCTCCCTCATGTGCTCTATATTCCAATTAAATTGGTTGACATTGTTATCTGTGCTCAATAGTCTACCTCCCACCTCATCACTTTTGCACAAATGAACTCTTTTCCCCATGCTGAAAATGTACTTCAGTCTCACCTCTCTACCTGTTGGAATTCTGAGTTTTCTTCAAGGACCAGAGGTTCAAGAGCAACTTCCTCCAAGACCCTTTCCCGACATCTCAGTTGCTAGTGCTTTCCCCCACTCCTAGGTACTGCCTCCTGAAATTTATTTTATATGTATTTCATAAGTATTTTTCTGTGTACATTTACTTCCTCCTAGTAAATACAAATTCTTTGAGAGTAAAATAATTTTCATCTTTTTTCAGTTTTTGTTTCCTCAGCATCTAGCATAGTGCCGAGGAAACAAGGACCCTTGCAGATCCCATTTTCTTTGAACAGGATGAAATTTCCCAGGGTAATTCAGTAAGTTATTGGCCATACTTAAAACCCAAGTCTCCTTTCTTTTCTGGCATTCTCTGGCTCTATTCCTCTTCTATTGCTTACCGGTTGACTGTGCTTACACAAGTCTATTGCTCTCTCAGTTCCAATTTCCTCAACTACACAATGGAGGTAATCATACCAGTGCTGTTTTTTTCTAAGTTTCAATGGTTTGTCTGTTTATTTTTTTTATTTCTGCAAAATGGTTGGAAAAAAATGTGACATATCAGAAAGAGTATAACACTGAAAGTCAGAGGTGGGAAGGGAACAAAGGCAGAAATAAAAACATTCCTAACTTTCAAAGAGCTGACATCCTACTAGGAGTTAAAAGATCCCTTTTGAAATACTGACTATGCTACAAACCACCGGTGTAATCTTGAGCAAATCACCTAACCACTCAGAAACTCATTTTTTCAATCTTGCAAATTGATGAAGTTGGAATGGATGACCTCTGAGTAGAGCCAGAGTTAACAATATTTGTGCTTAGGGCAGCACAAATCACTCTGTATAGGTATACAAAATACAACCTCAAACAAGCCTTCAAAGTAGAAGAGCTTGGTGCTGATTAATGTTAAGCTACTATAGATGTCGACACACTTTGGGAATGGAGGGAGGATGGGACCCATTAAAAATTCCTTCTCCCTCCTGAGGAGAGGTGGAAAGCACCTTCTCATCCCAAGGCATCAGAGGTGCCTGCTCCCAACATCTTTGGGCTTCAGCAGAGGATCCCCACCCTTTATTCACTTTCGCTGGGCCAAACCTCACCCACTGTCATTAAAAAGGAGAACAGACAGTTTGATTCACTCATGGATTCATAAAAGTGAAGAAAGCAATAAACTGGGTGGGAAGGGGCTATATCATACCTTGCTTTCTTATTCAAACTAAACCTCCCCCTGAAATGGGTAACGAACGAGCTGGGTGATGTCTTCATGCCCAGAGACCCCTTAGTCTCATCAGCCCTTCTTCGGAGAGGGGCCAACACCGAGGGAGCACAGGAGTTCCATGCTCCTTGGTGCCCTCTCAAGACAAAGTGTGCCAGTTTCCTTCGGCTCCCTCCAAACACGCAAATTCCGGGTCTGGGAGTTGGGAGGTGGGATGGGAAAAGCAGTACTACAGAGTCTTACAAGACCCACTAAGTCATCAAAGACAGATTTCTGCTTTTCCTGGAGAGGAGGAAAAAACGATGAGAGTATTAGGGACTGGAAGCTTTGGGAGAAAGCCGAAAGGAGGAAAACTTCCTCTTTACAATTTTGCGTTTGGCTTTAGAGTTAAAAACTGCTAAGTGGACAGAGATGGCAGAGTAGGACCCTTTGTCAGGGTTGGACTGGGAGGGAGCAAGGCTGAAGTCCTCTCTAGCTGGGGCCAGTGCTCTGGGCGGGGCCGGGGGAGGGCTCCAGAGGTGGCTGCTCCTCCCTACCTCAGGCTGGGATTGTGGGGCTGCTGGGCGGCTCACCGCAAGCAAGGAAGAACGACCCGCCCGGGATTCGACGATACCGGCAGTGGCAGCTGCTCGGGGGGTGCCACAGAGGCGGAGCGGAGCCCCAGACCCCCAGCGCCGGGGTACGGGCGCCAGCTGGCGCAAGGCGGGGATGGGGTGGGCGCTAGGGAGAAGTTGGGGAAAGTTGAGTCAGAGTTGGCCTGGGCACTCCCGCCCCTGCCCAACATACACAGTTGCAGGCTCCCGGCCTGAGAGGCAGGGGCAGGGCGCACAGTGATGGAGCGGAGGTGGGATCTTGGAATTTTTAGGGAGGGGGAACCCAGTTCCTTCAGTCAGGGGAGGATCCCAGAGCCTGTAAGGTTTGGGGGTGGAGGAGGTGGAGTTCTTAGAGCTGGGGTTTAGAAGTGGGATGGATCCTCCAGCCTCAGCTAGGCACCTTTCTGAGTGCCCTGAATTTCTGGAAGAGTGGAGCTGGTGGTGCTAGGGGCCACCTGGCCCTGGTCCTATCCCAGGCTGGCAGAGGAGCCATCTCCCCGACTCCCCGCATCCGAGTTGGCCAAAGACCGGCTCCCTCCCATCTCCAACAGCTGGAGGCCGCCCCATGGGTCACCCCGAAGCCTAACCAGCTGCTCCTGAATATTTTACACGGGCGGCGGTCGGGGACGCCGTTCCCATGACACTTCCCGTCTCCTGTTACCTGTCCACTAGCCAAGCCTTGCTCCCTGTTACCCGTTTCCCTATCCCCTATCCTTTTCTCCCAAAGAGATTCAGAACTTAGGCCCAGGTCCCTACCAAGTCTAAGGCCCCTTCCTTAACCTCCAAGAGGCTCAATGAATTAGGACCTCTGCTCTACAGTTGGCTTCTGAAAAGTTGCCCCTGACACTCCAAACAACCCCTCACCCCCCATCGCAGAGCAGCAAAGTCTGAGAATTACTACTAACTTCCCACTCCTAAGCTGGATCAAGGTTCAGGGATCTTTCTCCTTCTTTTATTTATATTTGGACAAAATAGAAGGGAGAATATGTGAAAGAGCTACTTGTGTGATGACTTGGATCTGTGCTCTTGTGTCCACAAACCTTCTTGTGTGAGGCACTCACAAGTTTTGGTTCTGGGTGTATGAAAGTAATTGTAAATGTGTGTCTCTGTGTGTTCAGAATCTTATATGTATGTGTTCTTTCTGACTACATGGGTGTAAGTTTGTATATCTGCCTGAATGTATGCTCTACTCTTTGTGTGAATAAGTACATTCTCTGCTTCTGGATGCTGTTACTGTACAACTAAGAAAAGGCACTGATGAATGTATGTTTTCTGGGCCTGTGGCTAGAATAAATTCCCTTAACTCAATGCCAGGTGAAGAGACTTCTCACTCCCCTTCTATTAGAACAAAATGGACCACAAAGAAGGAGTGACCCCTTTGCCCAGTCTTTCATTCACAGGAAACATGTCGCCTGTTTTCTCCAAGATGACGCTGAACACCCAGCAGGATTCCCAGACCGTTCTGAGAAGGCGAGCCAGCACCCCACTATCCCTAAGGCCAAAACCTAGCTCAGGTCTTTTGGCCCCAAAGCCCTCCAGGAAACCGAATCATCCCCAACTCTCTCAGTCATCCTCTCTCAATCCTCCTATTCGACCCCCCTCGCCTGCCCTGGACAACTGGTCCTCTGACTCCAGCGACTCTGGTGATTCCTTATACCGGGTAGTCCTACTTGGAGACCCCAGGGTAGGAAAGACCAGCCTGGCAAACCTTTTTGCTGGTATACAGGAACGAGATCTACAGGATCATCAGGGAGGTAAGATCTTAAGAGGGTAGAATAAAAACTGTGATGGTTGGGGGAAGGGATGATATTTGTGTAAGTTTTAAATTTTAATAATTTAAAACTTGCCCAAACTTCTGGAATAAACACCTTGCATTTGGATACCGAAAAAAAATTGAGTTTGAGATATGTGCTGATTATAAAATTAGATGAAATTGATGAATAATAGAGTCTTTGTTGATCTCAAATCTGAATAGTAATTCCTTCCACAACTTCCCTGACTGTCCCTGATCAATTTGTCATCCAGTCTCAGACTTGAACATGGTAGGGGGCTCACTAACCCCAGGGACAAGTCATTTTATTTTGAGACAACTCTGAATGTTAGGAAGCTTTTCCTTCACCTAAGCCGAAATCTGCCTCTCATCCATTCTGTTTTGGCCAGAAATCCTGAGGGTCTTCCCTCAAATTGATTTTTTTTAATTAGGCAAAAGAGGCCATTCTTTGCCTCATTTCTTACCTAGCCTTGATGACTGGTTGGGCATTGCATCAGCCAAAATGAAACCTGGTCTCATCTATCTCTTGGCACTGGACTCAGCTGGCTCTGGAGGAGAAAGTGAGGCTCATGTCTTTGTACAGTCTTCCCTCATTGAAATCCAGTTCACTTCCAAGTCATGATGTCGTGATCCTCTTTGAGAAAAAAAGACAAACAACAAAAAGTTTTGACCTTACCATTCTACAAAATAGGTCTAGTCTCTCTTCCATATAATAGCCTTTCAAATATTTGAAGACAGTGATCATTTCTCCTCAAGCCTTCTTTCCTCCAGACGAAATATTTCCAATTCCTTCAACCAATAGCCTCTAGTTCTCTCGACATCTTGGCCATCATCCTCTGGACACAGTCTGGTTTATCACTGTTCTTTCTAAAATGTAGCATTCAGACTTGAACACAATCTGGGAATAGTCTGACCAGAACACAAAAGAGCAGAAACTTCACCTTTCATTCAGAACCCTCCCTCTTACTATAGTCTAAGGTCACTTGGCTAGTTTTAGCTGCTAGGCCATGTTATGTTATTGGTTCTTAACAAGCTACAGTTCTCTAAAACTCTGGTTCTTTTTCATACAAACTTTTGTCTAATCATATTTCTCCCAACCTAGGATAGTTGATTTTCTGAACCTATTTGTAGGCAACATTTTTCCCTATTCGATTTATTAGATTTAGCCCACCATTCCAGCCTGATGAGATCTTTTGGGAGCCTGAGTTTTGTTCCACTTGTTAGCTATACTTCCTAGCTTGATACTATTTGCAAATTTGAAAAGTATGTTATTTATGTTTTTCTTCAAATCATTAGTAACAATGCTGTTCAGCATAAGGACAAGGAAAGATTCCTGAGACCTTCCTCTGGTCTATTCTTTGGGTCCAGTTCTGAACCCATCTAATTATATTGTCATCTATCTTATATCTCATTGACTTGTCCAGAAAAAAATAGCATAGGAGAGATTTTGTCAAATTCCTTTATGTAATAATTGGATTGATATGTTCACAGATAATTTTGTTGTTAAATCAGTCATTTCCAGTTGTCTGACTCTTCATGACCCTCTTTAGAGTTTTCTTAGCAGAGATATTGAAGCAGTTTGCCATATTCCTCATTTTATAGATGAGGAAACTGAGGGAAACAGGGTTAAGTGACTTGTCCAAGGTCATATAGCAAGTATATGTGTGGAGACCAGATTTGAATTGAGGAAAATGAATCTGCCTGATTCCAGACTTGACACTTTATCTACTGTGCCACCCAGATGTTCATGTAATAGGTGGGAAATTAATAAGTTTGTACATGATGATGTGTGATATAATAAATTAATATTAATAAAAGGGAGCCACCCAAGTATCCTTCACAATTCTAATTTCTCCAGGCTAGGGAACAGCTTTGTCTTAGCCCAGCAGGATGGAAACAAAACAGGATGCCTCTTTGCATACTCCCCTTACTTCATTTGAACCATCATTTTATTAAGTGGAACAGTGTAGTATAATGAGAAAAGCACTGAAGTTGGTGCCAGGCAAGTTGGCACACACTTTTAATCCCTGCTGTTAGGGAAGCTGAGGCTGGTAGATCACCTGAGCTCAGAAGTTCTGAGCTATAGGTATCCAAAGTAAGCAACCACAGTGTGGTAAGCTGTCTGGGAACAGGGAGTCACCAGAGTTTAAGGAGGGACAAATCAGTCTAGGTAGAAACAGAACATATCCAGACTTTCACGTTTTGAATGCACTACTATGAGACCAGGTCCTTGAGTGGTTAATGAACATCCAGCCTAAGCAAAATAGGGAGACCTAACTCCAAAAAAAAAGATTTTGGTTCAAGACCTGATCCTGACATACTAGATATATGATCTTGAGCCTCTTCTTTCTACCTCAGTTTTACTAACCGTAAAATAGGGGGTTTGAACTAAATGATTTCCAGTCTACTGCCTTGATTCTGGTACATATGATAAGTTCACTTGTAAGAAGCAGAGTTGCAAGACTATATTCCTGATTCATCTCACACATGTGGATGTTGAAATCATTTTCAAGGATCTCCATGTCCTGCAGTCCATTGGCACCTAAACCAGGATCTGAATACAGACCTTCAGGTGCCTTTCTCTGAAAGAAGGCTATCAAGTTGTATAATCAGAAGAGAGGGCTAAGGAACCCATAGTCCAGATTGGAGACACTAGTGCTAAGAAACCCATAGTCCTAAATGGAGATACTAGTGCTAAGAAGTCCTTGTCTGGATTAGAGAAACTAGTACTAAAAAAACTCATAGTCCATTCTGTAGACACTAGGGCTAAAGAACCCATAGAATAAATTGGAGCCACTAGTGCTAAGAAATCCATAGTCCAGACTGAGTCACTAGTACTAAAGAACTCATAATCCATACTGGGGACACTAATGCCAAAGAACCCATAGTCCAGACTAGAGACACTAGTGACCCAGGAAGCTTCATGACTAGAACACTTGTATCCTACAAGTGATTAGAAGCATAAATATAGGAATTGAGAGTCTATTGAGAATCAGTAGTGAGAGGATCTCAGATAGGAATGAACTCTCTAGCCCTTGCCCCCAATCAAAAGGAAAGAATTTTGAAGGAGGAGGCGGGAGACTGAGTTTTGAGTCTTAATTCTGCTATGGACTTAAAGTATTACCTTGGACAAGTATTTTCCCTTATCCACACCTCAGTTTTCCCATCTGTTTTTCAAGATATCTTCTAGCTCTGAAAATTCCTAGAGATAACTGACAGGAAAGTACTTAGAAAATGTTTTCTTTTAATATTCAATTTCTGCCATGGAAACCAAGAGTTTCTATCTCTCCCTCTGAGTTCAGCATCACCCTACCCCTCAACTCTACTGACTCCAATCTGTCCCCTCTATTCCAGAGGATGTATATGAGAGGACCCTATCTGTGGATGGAGAGGATATGACACTACTGGTTATGGACACCTGGGAGTCAGAGAAGCGGGTATGGCTCAGAGAACAGCCCTATGGGAAGCCCCTTGGGAATTCTAGAAGTCCAGGAACCCCAACCTCAGCAGAGAAGCCAGAGAGGTCCCCAGATGTCTGAGTACTCAAAATGGAACTGTCATAGAATCTTTTAATATTTGCTGGACCTTAAAACATAGAATGTCTGAGCTGGAAGAAACTTTAGAGACCATCTAGTTCAACCCCCTCCTTTTACAGGGACAAAAACTGAGGTTAAGAGGAATGGAAGTGACTAATTCAGGGTTGTACAGTGAATCTATGACAGTCCCAGAATGCAAGCCAGGTCTCTGCTCCTGAGCTGAGCTGTTTCCCCATATGCTATAAGCCCCTCAGAAATATCCATCCTCTCCCTTCTTGCCCAAGAGAATGAGCATCCTTCTCCTTTACCTGGGGCCTCTGGGAGGGCCTCAGAAAAAATGGCTTCACTCTCTCCATGCAGGATGAGAAGAGCTGGCACCGTGATTACTGCCTACAGGTGGGCAATGCCTATGCAATCGTGTACTCCATCACAGACCGAAACAGCTTTGAGAGTGCCTCTGAATTACGCATCGAGCTTCGAAGGACCCGCCAAGCAGACAATATTCCCATCATCCTGGTAGGGAATAAGGCAGACCTGGTGCGCTGTCGGGAGGTGTCTATGGAAGGTGAGGGCAAGGGTCTCAATCCACCTGGTCTGTCCTGCTCTGCTACTACTTCCTCTTCCATCCTTTCTCCTGTTACCACCCTGGAAGTACAATGACCCTGTTCTCCTGGGCTTGACTAAAGCTAAACTGAAGTAAAACTGTCCCACTGTCAGCCGTAACTAATGTAGGGTTGTTGGGGATTTGCCAATGACAACAACCAAAAAAATCTGTGGATTGTCAGGCATGGTCCTCCCAGGTGACTATCCCCCAGCTTTCTTCCCTTGGGTCACAGTCTCCCTAGCCAGCAGCCTTATAGTGTCTTGCAGAATGTTTCTCCTCCACTGGACCTTGTGTACAAGTTTCTCTCCCCAGTCATACCCTTAACTGAGCTTGTCTTTAAATGCATATCTGGGGGCATTTTTTTCTTCTGTTTGCCCTCTGAGCATTTTTTGTGAAATTTGCCCTGGCCACAAAAATTGATTATAGATCTACCTCCTATTCTCCCCTCTCTACCCTTCTTTCTTTCTTTACCTTCATGGAATAATCTCCACCCCCTACTTTCTCTATAACCACCTCTTTCTTCTTCTTCTCCTCTATAACCACTTCTTTCTTCTCCCACTTTTCTTTTGATTTCCCCTTCTAACTTCTCTTTTGAACCCTGCCCATACTCATCTGTCTTTTCTCCTTTTTCCTTTCAACTTATCACCTCATTTCTCTTTTTCCCTTTAATGTCCTCTCCTTTTTCTCTTTCCCCTTCTTTCCTGACTTTTCCCATTCTCTCCTTTTTTTCTTCCTCCCCTTGCCTCCTCTCTTCTCCATCTTCTCTCTATGGTCCCCTTCCTTCTTCTCTAGAGGGTCGGGATTGTGCTATGGTATTCGACTGCAAGTTCATTGAGACTTCAGCAGCCCTGCAACACAATGTAGCTGAACTCTTCGAGGGCATCGTGCGCCAGATCCGCCTGCGTCAGCTGGGCCAGGAGGCAAATGACTCCCGTCTCGCAGCCCCTCGCCCCAAGAGCCTCAGCCAGAGGGCCCGACGGTTCCTGGCCAGGCTGGCCACAAGAAACAACAAGAAGCTAGCATTGAAGGCCCGATCCAAATCCTGCCATGACTTGTCTGTGCTCTGACACTAGATTGTACCTCATTGGGCTCCAAGAACAGAAAAGGGAGAGAGGAGACACCATCTAGCCTGGGACCAGTCCCAGAGATTCCCCCAGCTGCCACCTCTCCCCTCCATATAGTCACTTCCCTGCTGCAGTGAACCAAATGTCTTCTCCTCCAGCTATTGTTGTGTTTAACCATAATGACTCCAAATTGGGAGGAGGGGGATTCCTAGGCCTGAAAAGCAAGAAGCAGGTGGAGGTCCATCCAGGATGGACCAGAAGTACTGTCTAATCTCATCAGGCACTTCCCTCTTCATACCCACAAACAGGGAAGCCGGTGTAGTCTGAGTGGTCCCGAAGAACACAATACTGGCACCCCTGCTGTGACTATGAATCAGGATAGAGAGTGCAATGGTGGACAAGAGATCCAAGTGTCAGCCCTGAACCCCCAGGGACAGTGGGTTGGCAGAAAGCTAAGGGAGGAAGCTGCTGGATGGACAGCCCAGGTAGTAAAAAACAGAACCAGCAAAGCCATCCTTTGGGGGTAAGGTGGGAGAAACTCCCTTGCTAGAGATAGGGTGGGCAGACTTGGAGGAAGAGATAATGCTGCCATCTATACCTTTTCATGCTACCTGTCTCATCACCAAGCTATCCAGCCAACTATGGTCCTAAAAGCTCCCACAATAAACCAAATCTAAGAGATGCTCCATCCATCAGTTGCTGTGTCTACTCAGAGTCCACTTTTCCTTCTAAGTCAGGGCAGAATTTTAGAAAGAAAGACTCAAATTCAATGAAAATATATAAAATATATATGTATATATGTACATATATCTAGAGAGAAGATATGTATATATATATATATATATATATAAATATATAAATATAGTGTGTGTGTGTGTGTGTGTGTGTGTGTATCTTAGGGAAGATTAAAAAACTGTAACATGCCAGCTGCTGTCCTCAAGGAGTTCTGGCCTATACAATGCAATTTTATTTCAGTAACCAATTTTACAAATCAGAAAAATTCAAGAGCATGGTAGAACCATAAGAAGCCTCCGAGTATAGAGTGTTAGAACAAGAAGGATAAATAGAAAATAGGATATCTAAGTTGAAATTATCCTGACCCCTCATTTCATAGAGAAGAAAACAAACTTAGAAAAGAGAAGGACATGCCTGAGTTCACACAGCAGCTTTGTGGCCGAGTCTAGAATACCCAACTCCTAGAACCATGCTTTTCCCATTATATTATGCTGCCTATCTCCCAATCCTAAAGGAAGGTTCTAGGGCTCCCCTCCCTGACTTAGCCCCAGATGTGGGGAAGATTGGAGGCAGCCCAACATCTGGCTGGTGGGGGTTGGGGAAGGGAAGAAAGGACCGGGCTCTGGGCCAGGATCCAGCTGGCTTGCTCAGGTCAGGTCAGGAGTTTCCAGTCAGAACAGATTTGAGAGGCCCCATGAATTATCTGTCTTGTTATGGTAGGGGGGAGTGGAGTGTGTGATATTGTTTGGGTACTGACTGTAATCCTGTCTGCAGTGCAAGATTCCTTACTCACCCATATTTACCCACACAAAGAGAGAGAGACAGAGACAAAGAGAGAAAGAGATCCCTTCTAAACATCCTAGACATCTTCTATAAAGGTACTTATGCTAAGTATCTTTCCTGTCCCTGAAATGGTACAAGGATCCTGGCAGCTGCATTAGATATCCAGAGTCCTTGAATGGTATCCATCCTTCTTTCTCATCCCCCTCCTCATGCATACACAATAGAAATCTTAGACCATAGAATGTTTATGACAAAAGGAGCTTTAAAACAGAGAATGTCACTTTGAAGGAAACAGACTATAAAAAGTCAATAATAGAAGGATCCTTAGAACATAAGATATATGCTGGAATATACTTCAGAACACAAACCATTAGTGATAGTAGGATTCTTAGTATGTAGACTGTTAATGAGAGAAGTCTTTAGAACATAAGATATCAGCTAGAACATCAGATATCAAACATGAGAAATAGAAGGAGTTTTAGAACCTAGAGTATCACCTCAGTTGCACAATGGATAGAGTATGTCAGAGTCAGGAAGACCTGCATTTGAATACTATGTCAGATACTAGATGTGTGACCCTTTTCTGTAAAATGATAATAATAGCAATTATCTCCTGAGTTGTATCAAATGAAAGAATATATGTAAAATACTTTGAAAACCTTAAAGCCTCATAAAAACAATGACTATTATTATTATTACCTGGAAGGAAACTTAGAATATAGAATGCAAGTCATAAAAGGGACTTTGAAACGTGGAATGTTAGTAATTTAAAAGATCCTTAGAACATAGAATGTTCATGAAAGAAGGGTCTTTACTACATAAAATATGCATGAGAGAAGGGTCCATAGAACATAGAATGTTAGTAATGAAAAAGATCCTTAGAACATAGAATGTTAGTGAAAGAAGGGTCCTTAAGACATAGAATGTTAGTGAAAGAAATAGCCTTAGATCTTTAGAACATAGAATTTTAGTAATTAAAAAGATCCTTAGAACATAAAATGTTAGTGAAAGAAAAGTCCTTAGGACATAGAATGTTATTAATGAAAAAGATTCTTAGTTCATAGAGTGTTAGTGAAAAAAGGGTCCTTAGGACATATTGTTTGTCCTTTGTTCTCAAAGAGGACCACCACTTTAGGCAGGTGATGCTATGACATGCAGTTGAATTGGATTGCAGGGAGGGAAGGCTGCCCAAGGTTACTTTCCTCACTTTTCCCTCCAGAGTTATCTGGGTCTAGTAGCAAAATATAGAGCAAGATGACTGGATTTGGTCCTGTTAAGAACTTCAACAGGTCTCAGTTTGACTAAGGCTGTACCCATTCAGTGATTAAGACTAGGTAGCAATTGAGGGAAAGAATCTCCTCTTTTACCTGATCCAAAAAAAAAAAAAAGAAAGAAAGAAAAGAAAAAAATCTGAATAAGTGAATGAATCTGGGAAGGGAAAAACCTAAGGGTTTCTGGCCAAAGCAAAAACATAGGACATAAACTGTTAGTGAAAAAAGGGTCCTTAGGACATAGAATGTTAGTGAAAGAAAGGTCCTTAGAACATAGAATCTTAGTAATTAAAAAGATCCTTAAAATGTTAATGATAGAAAGGTTCTTAGAACACAGAAGGAAGAACATTAAAGCACAAAATATAGAAGGTAAGAGCCAGAAGGGACTGTAGCATGTTGACCACAGGACAGAAGAGCTGGAAGGACCTTTAGAACAAAGAATTATTGTTCACCTTCCCTGCCCCTCCTCCTTCCTGGCCCAGGCTGGCCCATGCAGGCAGCCTGAGTTAATAGGGCAGGAGCCTGAGTGAGCCCTCAGCCAGATGGGTGGATCCCAGCTGTAATTGTGGAAAGTTGGCAGGAAACAGCCAGCAGCAGCGGGGAGAATGGAAAGAATGATATCAAACCCAGAAAAATGTAACCCAGATAATAAGCCCAGCAGATCCTGCCTGAGATGAAGGAAGGAATGATGAGCCAACCCACTGGTGACTGAAAAGAGATGAAAGCAAAAGAGTTTTTGAAGCTGATCAACCTGTCCCCTACATCTCCATCAGGGGAAAGCAGTTTTTGAAAGGATCACTGTCCTGGGCAGTTTGTCCTCACCTACCTGGATCTAAGGGAAGATGTAAAAGCCCCCACTTTCTGCTGGGCCTTGACCCTTCTCTGAGGGGATTTCTGGGTTTTTGAAAAGGCCTAAATCCCAAATAAACCAGAAATTGCCCTTTTGTCATCACGGTCACTAGTCCCTATCCCACTTCTGGAAACTCCAGATCCCCTCAACTCAGTTGTCCTATGTGAGGCCAAAAATCCTTCCCTTAAAATCCCTCTGATGTAGTTTCTTTTGAAACTAAACTTCCCTAAAGAATTATGAGGGAAAGGGACATTAAGAGGATACAAGGTTTACAATGGTTTAGTGATCTTTTGTTTAACCCTCTCTAATTCCAGCTTTACTAGAGACTTATTGTGTTCTCCTCTCTGGAATTTAATTTCCTTATCTTCAAAATTATGGGATAAAGCACCAATCCTGGAGTCATGAAGACCTGAGTTGAAATCTAGCTCAAGACATAAATTAGCTCTAAGACCCTGGGCAAATCTCTTAACCCTGTGAGCCTCAGTTTTCTCATCTATAAAATGAACTGGAAAAGGAAATGGCCAACCACTCCACTATATTTGCCAAAACCCCAAATGGAATCAGGCAGATTTGGACACAATTTTCCAATTGTCTATGTAACTTCAAAGTCCTTTCCATTTTGTTTTAACATTTTGTGTTCAATGCCCTGGCAATTTACAGTCTAAGGTTCCTTCCAGTTCTCACATTCCATATTCAATAAAATTCTCTTCCCTGTGCTAAGAGCTGGGGCTATAAAAAGAGGCAAAAGATATAGTCCCTGTCCTCAAGAAGATATAGAAGCAGTGACATCCCTAATATTTAACATATAGGGAAGAAATATAAACTTTAAAATGTCCTGTAATTATATATTAGTAGTAGTAGAAGAGTGTCCTCGTTCAGTGCTTACTACCTTTATGCTGACTACTTTTGACAAGTCACTTGACCTAAGGCTGAATTTCCTCATCCATAAAATGGTCAGCATGATCCTTATAAAAACAATCTCAAAAAGTGGTATGAAGGACTTTGTAAACCTTAAAGGGCTAAAAAATGTGAACTATTGTTATTATAATAATTATTATTATCATGTCATTCTTATCAATGCTAAGGTCCCCATTAAGGCCCTGCCTTGGTTTTCTCCCTAACTGCTTGGATCCGTCTGGCCCTGTTGAAAACAGTTCTTTCTCCAGTCATGATTCTTCCCTGTAGGATCCAGCCAAAGAACTGTGCCAACCTAAGCCTGACCAAAGGGAGACACTGGCACCCTGCCCACCACCCATCCCCAGTGATAGCAACTCATATTTTTCTGAGGTTCCTTCCTTTCAGGGGACAGAACCTGGCCACCTCCATCCCGAAATGCAAGGAGCTAAAAATGTCACACAGCTATAAAATCTCTTGCCTCCATGATCCTGTAAAGGTGTCTGCAATTCTACCCATTAGTCTCTGGCTTTAGATTAGGGGTCTGAAAACCCACATGCAAATATATTCGATGGGAATGAGATTGAGAATGGGGGTCATCAGACACTAGAATTTTGGTTCCAGGTTTGGCTATCACATAAACGTTAATGATAATGATGACTCCCATTTCTACAGAGCACTTTGCAAAATATTTTCTTCACAACAAACCCGTAAGGGATAAAGGAGAAGTGTTACTATTTTCATTTCCTTTTACAGATGGGGAAACTGAGTTTTTGTTTTAGAACCAGATCTCCAATCCAGTTCTCCTGACTCTTGAATCCAAGACCCTTCTGGAAAGGCTGAACATAGTACAGAAAAATGAGCCTTAGCCTTAAGATTCAGGAGTCCTGAATTTGAATCCCAACTTTGTCATTGACTGGGTGACTTTGAATAAGTCACTTCGTCTCCTCTCTTTCTGTCTCTTCAGCTATAAAATCAAGTCTTGAGCTAGTTCATCTATCCTGGATCCCTCCTTACTCCAACAACTTAGGTTTCTATAAGTGACTCCCCATCTCTCTGAGCCTCAGTTTCCTGTCATACAAAATGGAAAAAAAAAAAAAAAAAAAAAAAGAATGCTTTCACTACCTAACATACAGAACTGTTGTAAGGAAAATATTTTTCAAACTTTAAAGTGTGATAGGAATATAATCTGGCATAGTAACAGTGCAGTGGTGGTAGTAGTTGTAGCAGTAATAATTTTTTACTCCATCACACTGCCAGAACCTGGAACATGTCCGAAAGGGGAGCTCTCAGAATGAGGAAACCGAGGGCCAAAAAGAGGGATACCCTCAACAAAGGAGACGTAGGAAGGAGGAGGCTTTTCCTCTTTGGGGTTCCAACTTTGCACTTCAGCAAATTCAGAAGGTTCCATTCTGCATTCAGGCTAAGGGCAGGACTTTCCATCTTGAAGGGATAAGAAATGTTATGGAAAAAGTGATAAATCTCTGGACAGCCGAATGTCTCCCCAGGGCCCCACATACGCCCCAGAGCCTGCCTCACTGCTTGCTACTGGGGAGAGTTTGCACGTCCTCAGCAAAGTTTCTAGCGCAGTCCTAGTGAGGTTTGGATTTGGAGATTCAGATCACCCAGCTCCACCCTCAATTTCCCAGAATAGGGAGGATAGGCCATCAGAGATCCTTGAAAACAACAAAGGATCCCAAACCCTCTACTAAGACATCTCATTCTTTTCACTCCACCAGGGCACTTTTATTATTGGTCCAGCTCTGGCCTCTCCCCAAACCCCATTAACCCTAAAGTAGAACAAGTCCTGGACTATCCATAGTCGAAGGGACCTTGGGTCCACAGGCTTGGTAGGGAGTTGGAGATCAGAATGGAATCCAACAAAGGAAAAGCAAACAAGCGAGAAAAATCTATCTCCCATCCAATTGTCCCAGGAAGGGCTGACAGAGAGCCAGAATGGAAAGTTTGCTGTTTGGGGGAGGGAGCCAAGACTGGAGAATCTGTTGATTGAGAAGGGGATTGAGAGTCAATGGAAAGAAGCAGCAGATAAAAGGCAGTTTTCACCAATTCAGCCTTGGAGTTTGTGGAGGGAAACAGAGTCCACTGAGTTTGCCTTTCTGTAGGAAGATACCACTTCCTTGCCTAGCCCTTTGCTCCTCCCCCTTTCCTCCTCTCTCTAGCTCTTCTGAACTCTTTCCACTTGTCTGGGAATCATCAGCTCCTGGATCAGAGTGGTTGGCAGCTTCTGAAATTAAGCATGGGCAGGATTTGAGATGGAAAGACATGCAATGCCATAGAATCTCCCAGATTCTGTGACTAGCTATAGGAGAAAGATAAAGTTTATTGAAAAGAACAACAAGAGACTGTTATGCCAAAGTTCCCTTTTAATGTTCTGACCCAGTTTCTCCAATTATCCTATTTAGTTATTCTGATTTAGGTTATAATCTTTCCCTCTTAATGTTTGAGATAAAGGTTTTATAGACATTCCTTCTTAATGTTTGACAAGATAAAGGTTTATCCATTTTAAGCAGAACCAGGAAATCATTATATACAGCAATGATACTGTATGAGGATATATTCTGATGGAAGGGGATTTCTTCGACAAAGAGAAGATCTAACTTAGTTTCAATTGATCAAGGATGGACAGAAGCAGCTACACCCAAAGAAAGAACACTAGGAAATGAATGTAAACTGCTTGCATTTTTGTTCTTCTTCCCAGGTTTCTAAATCCAATTCTCCCTGAGCAACAAGAGAACTGTTCGGTTCTGCACACATATATTGTATCTAAGATCTACTGTAACCTATTTAACATGTATAGGACTGCTTGCCATCTGGGGGAGAGGGTGGAGGGAAGGAGGGGAAAAATCAGAACAGAAGTAGTGCAAGGGATAAAGCTGTAAAAAATTACCCTGGCATGGGTTCTGTCAATAAAGTTATTTAAAAATGAAAAAAAATAAAAAAAGATTTATCCATTTTAGATGTCATTAGAATATCAGTGACCTCCCTCCATTAGGTTATCCCCACCTAGGTACCTCCATTATGTCACTGTTCTTGTTGTTCTATAAAAAGCTCGCTGTCCCGATACTTGGGGCTAGACTCTTTGAGATGATAGTCCTCTTCTAGTCCTGGGATCAACATGGATCCATTGGTCCCAGTATTTCTCTCCATTTAATAAACTATTGAATTGGTCTCTGATCTCTTGTCTTGCTCAGTTTCTTCAGCATTACAAGACCCCAGTCTGAGTAAAATCTTTGTCTAACTGGCAAGGGTGCTACCAAAGACCTCTCTATCACTTTGGGCAAGTAATGCTGTTTATCTTAACTTCAGTGTCCACATTGTCCTGCCTTCCTCACATGGCAAATGAACCACTTTTACATGAAATGTGTTGTCAACATAAAATACTATAAAAGGCCATAAGACTTTAAAACAAATATAAATGTCAACTCTTATTACTCACTCCAGAAAGACAGTTAATGTTCAGTTCCAACTTCATATTTAAAGAGGATGACTCTGATCCCTTGAGAGTCATCGGATGTGCCTTATTCACAATGACCTTGATTTTTGCCTACATTTTCCCACACTCTCTATGAAATGACATTGAGAGAAATGATTATTAATAACCGATTAATGGGGGTGGGGATTGGAATCCAGGATTTTTTTCCTTTCTATTTCCTCATGTGAAGGACAAGACTGTTTATGAAACTGAGTTAACATTCTCCTCAATCTTGAGAAAGCTTAGTTCTGATTAAAGTTTAAAGACCATCTTATCTAGGTAAATTTCAGCCTATTGTTCAACTACAAAACTGGTCTGATCAGAGGATAAAGCCTTTTGTTTAGCTTGCAGGAGGTGGAATGATCTGGGTATGGAGATCTCTTTGTTCAAGAGTGATCCCATCAATCACATTCCCCAGCCCTCATTAGAATAATCTCATCTCTCATTATAATATTCATTCTCATTAATTTTAACCAATCAGAGTTGATTTCCTCCAGTTGAGAACATCTTCTCTCCAAAAATATTTAAATGTTCAGCAGCCCCCAAGGCTGGTCTTTGGTTTATAAGAGAAAACCTCTGACCTCAATCTATTAATTATTTGCTAGCCATAATTAATAAATTAATCATAAATTACTAGAACCTATGTCTCTCAGACTTTTCATTCCTCACAACACTGAATAGCTATGTGAGCTTGTACAAATCACTTTCCTCTCTAGGCCTCAATAGCAATGAGAGCTGGAAAGCAGGAGAAGGCAATCCCTTTCTGTCTGTGTATTGGAGGCAAGAGAAAGAAAGAAAGAACAGAGTTCCTTCTTCTTTCTTAGTAGGCACTCTCCACAAGACTGTTGTTCAATCATGTCCAACTCTTTGTGACCCCATTTTGGGTTTTCTTGACAAGAATATTTCCTACTCTAGTTCATGTTACAGATGAGAAAATTGAGGCAAACAGGAGTGACTTGCCCAGTGTCACACAACCAGTAAGTGTCTGAGATCAGATTTGAACTAGCTGCCCCAAGCTTCTAAGTTATCATAGAAAATGTTCCCACTTCTCCATATTAGCAAACTGGAAAGAAACTATATAGGAAGCTAGCTTTCCATTTCTGAGCACATCATGCCTTTTTGTTCTTTGTAAAACTATCATGTTGAGCTGGATAGAGACAACTGCAAAGGCCTGTTCAACTTTGTCCCATTTAACCAGGAACAAAATGGTGAAGATTTTTTTCCTACTTGCTGCCTTTTTATGCAGCAATTTGACTCTATTTGGCATAAGTTCTTCCACACAAATATTTGTGAAACACAGATCTAGGCATTCTGTATCCTCCTGACTATACTAGGCCATCTCACTGCCTTCTCCGAGTTCAAGTCTCCATGTCTGGACAAGCTTCATGCCAGAGCACTGAGCGATCTGGCAGATGTGACTATAGAACTGTTGTCACTGATCTCTGAAAATTTATAGGTAACAGGAGGATTCCAGGATTAGAGATAAATAAATCCCCAATTTTTTTATAACCTTTTTATTAGGATTGTAAAATATAATGAGGTTTCTAGAGACAATAAGATTCAAACAACTTCATTCTCTGTATCATTAAAGAACAAACAGACCCATAAGTTGGATGGCTTGATATTAGGAAATGTTCTTCTGAAATTAGAAAGCAACACCAATGGGTATACACATGATATCAAATAGCATTCAACTGATAACATTTTATATTATTGCCACAAATTTAAAAAAGAAAAGAAAATCTAAGTAATCTAAGTAACTTAGAGGCATCTTTGTCAATCACTCAATCAATCATTAAGCATTTTATAAATGATATAGTCAGGCTCTGGTCAGGCAATTTTGATAATATCAAAAAAAAAAACATCATAGTTAGAAAACTGGATTTGCTGAATGTGTGAGAACATGGAAGTTACACTTGATTCAATATAATCATTTATCAAATATCTACTATGTAGAAGGAAGTTCTAGAGAAAAAAGAGTAAAATATAGCAAATTCCTTGCCTTCAACATATTTAAATTCTACTAGGTATGTGAAATATCATAAATAAGGGTAATACAAACTGAGGAGTGAAGGATGTTTAGATAAATTAACATAGGAAAATGTGAGGGAAAAAAAATTGTTATGAGACATCTTGGAAGTCTTCAAGGAGGCCTTTAAAAAAAGGGTTTTAAAAGAAAAAAAGTATTCTCAAAGGTTGAGTTGAGTCGAATTCCCAGTTTAAAAAAATATATAGTTGATGCCTTCAAACCATTGACTTTGATTTCACCTCTTGGTAAAATTCTAGAATGTATTATTAAAGGGATAGTTGTTAATGAACTTACAAAAAAGCAAGTAGTACTGAAACACAATGAACATGGGCTAATTATAAATGATGGCACAGTGGAGGACCTGAGTTCAAATCTAGCCTCAGACACTTAGACTTCCTGGCTGTATGACCCTGGGCAAGTCACTTAACCCCAATTGCCTCAGAGAAGAACAAAAAATAAAAAGTATCATGCCATACTAGTCCTCTTTAACAGGGTTATTACACTCCTAAATCAGAAATGCCATAGGCAATTCAAAACCTGTATTTCAGCAAGGTTTTTGATAAAAATTCTCAAAGCTATCCTCCTGGACAAAATAGAGCAGGTAGAGAGTAGTTCAATGCAGTCCAAATGATGGAATGACCCGATTTATACTTTTCAATATTTGCTGAAAGGATATAACAAGAACAGGAGAAGCACAGCCACCCCACCCTCCCAAACCAGAGGCACCCTTTCTCTTGGATATCTTTACCTCCTACACTCTCTCTCACCAAGGGAGGGCTCAGGGATTGCTACATAACATTTCCCCCATCAAGTTTACTCCCTCCTGCAAGGCATTTGCTTCCTTGTTTTGACAGCAGGACCCCTTAGTTTACTCCTCCAGTATTCAGTGGTGCTCTGGGCTAAGTTTCTGCAAACTCTGGAATGGACTCTTCTCACTGAATCTCTGGTCCTCAACCTATTAAAGGTCATAAACTCATTCAATCTCCAAAGCTTTAACCTAAAAATAGGGAAGAACAGACGAAAAAGAGGCAGAAATGACAACAGAGATCCGTCCTCACAGACCACAATCCAAGCACTAAGAGAGAGCCCATGGCCCCTCCCTAACCCACAGGACAGTTGAAAGGAGAGAGAATGAGACTGTTGGCTCATGCCTTTGTATACATACTCGGTTCCCACTCAGCAACCAATCAAAAAGCTCTTTTTGTCACACTGTAATTGGACAGGAAGTAATCTTAGAAAACCTTTGCATGTTTCGAAGCTCAGGTATGAGATTGCATCAGCCTGGCAAGCAGCACATTTTCATAAGGTCTGGACCCTTATTGTCCAGTACATCATTACAGATGAAGAAGATTATAGATTTGGAGCCAGAAGGCTCCAAAATCCAGGGAATAACATGCCATAGGTGACACAATAAGCATCAGAGTCAGGATATAAACCCAGATTATGTGAATCCACAGTCAATCTACTTTCCACTACACTAGTCCTTCTCTACACAGAAAAGCAAGGAACACGTAGGGAGGGACAAGGGAAGAGGAGGAAAGACAATATGTAAAATGAATACAACAATTAAAATGGAATAATATCAACAAAAACTAAGCGCTATGTAATTATAATTGCCCGGCTTGACATTTAAAAAAAGAAAAAGAAAAACCTCACTTCTCTCCCTTTTTTGCAGAGGTGGAATTCTATGGTGTGGTTTTCTTGCCCCCACCTCTCAAACTCCCACTGCTTATAGTATCAGTTTGTTCCTGTGTTGATGTGTTTTATTTAATTGCTTTTTTCTTCTCTTTAATCCTTTGCCCTTGAGATTCTTTGCCATTGCTTTGAGTAGGGGGACAGAGAGGAGGGATTTATTTGCAAATGAGGATCATGTAAAAACAAAACATGTCAATAAAATATACAAAAAGAATAACAACATTATTTTAAATGGACTTTGGCATCGGGAAACAATTTGGGAAAATGGAAAGTACTCATTTATGAAATCCAACCCAGCCCACTTTCTCTCTCCAAATCTGGGCCCAGCTTATTGTATCTCTTCAGAGTCAATCCAAAATGTCAATCCACTTATAAACTAACTTGGTGGGTGGTCCATCCAATTGTAAATCAAAATCTGAATAATAGTCGTTCTTCATCCAATTTGTTTTCCAGTGTGGATTTTTTCTAATCTTTTTTGAGTGGCTAGGATTATCATTTGGAAGGCCCTCTTTTGATCCTGTTTTGAGGCCAAATAGCAGTGTAACAAGAAGTGTCACGTTGTTTCCCCATTTTACCAAATGTGACAACACCAGGGGAAAGTTTAACTTCCCCTTCCTATTTCCTTAAGGGCAGCTAAGAGGCATCAGACTGAAGAAAGCTTCCTGAGCACAAATCTGGCCTCATACTTTTTAATCTGTGTGATCCTGAGCAAATCACTTAATCCTGTTTGCCTTAATTCCTCATCTGTAAAATGAGCTGGGAAAGGAAAAGACAAATGATAAGGTTGGGAGTTGGCAGAATGAGAAAATCAAATAACTCTCACAAGTAATTGTAATAATTCATTCAGCATCATATCCTAGCTTTATTCTTTGTTCTAATTTTACTCTAGATCTTCAGCTTGAAAGATCCCTTTGTTCCTGTGATTGGTCCATTTCTCCTGAAACCTCCATTTTAAGGAAGTCTTCAAGTCAAAGGCAAGTGAGTTCATTTCTTTTACTTTTTTCTCTGCTCCACTCTTGGATCCTCAGATTTCTTGCTCTACATGCTCCCAACCAGGTACCTTCTCCTCTCCACCATGTTTTATGTGTTCTCTTTTCCATTAAAATGTAAGCTAGAGGAACTGTCTTTCTTTTTGCATATATTTGTATTCACAACACTTAGCACAATGCCTAACATCTAGCGCTTAATTAATGCTTCTTGATTTCATTAATTTTGTTAATTTTTTTTATTATGAATTTGACCAACATCAACAAACATGAATATTTTCTTATTCAAAGATCAAAGGGGAAAAGATTATATAGAAAACTAGATCTTTTTTATATAGTTTGATTTTTTTTTTGTAGATCTCTATTAAACTTTAAAAGACTAAAAAAAATCCTTCCTACTTCTCAGTCTGTGTTCTTTTCTGAATTTCCTGTTCTCTTCTGTGATTAAAAAAAAATGTTTCAGTGGAATTCTTTTTCTTTTCTTTTGAAATATTGATATTAATTTTTACTTCTGCCTGAGGAAGTTACTGATGTGCATAAACAACTAATTTTGAAATGACTCTTATGACCATAACTAATCATTTCCAATCTCCTAGAAGAGTTCATACCATTCATATTCATAGTTATGATTACTACCTGTGTATTTCCCTCCATCCTAGTCTTCCTATTTGTCCTCTCTATTTTCATCTTTCCTTCCTCACCAGTATTTTGATTCTGTCTACCACCACCCCTGATCTGCCCTCTCTTTTGTCAGTTCCCATCCTCTACCCCACCTTTATTTAATCTCCTCTTCTGCTTCCCTGTCAGGTAAAATAGATTTCTGTGCTCAACTGATTGTCTATATTATTCCCCCTTTGAATCAATATTGATGAGTAAGGTTCAACTAATGTTCATCACCCACCCACCCCCATCTTCCCCTCCATTGGGGAAGTCACTCTTATGCTTGATTTTACCAGATAAGTGATTCTTGGTTGTAGTCTTAGCTTATTTGCCTTTTGGAATATCATGTTCCATGACTATTCTTTAATGTTGAAGCTGTCAAATTCTATGTAATCTTGATTGTGATTCCCTGATATTTGAATTATTTCTTTCTGGCCAATTGTATTTTTTAAATTTGGCCTGATTGTTCTAAAATTTGGGCTACAATGGTCCTTGGAGTTTCTATTTTGGGATCTCTTTCCTGAGGTGATCAGTGGATCCTTTCAATGCCTATTTTGTCCCCAAGGTATCAGAATAGTTTTTTCTTGATAATTTCTTAAAAGAAACTGTCCGGGTTCTCCTTTTGATTACGGTTTTCAAGTGATTCTAATATTGTCTCTCCTGGATCTATCTTCCAAGTTAATTATTTTTCCCATTTGTATTTTAAATTTTTATCATTCTTTTGAATTGTTTAATTGATTCTTGATGCCCCATAGAGTCATTAGCTACCACTTGCCCAATTCTATCTTTAAAGGTTTTGTTTTCCTCAATTAGCTTTTGTACTTTCTTTTCCATTTGACCCAATGTACTTTTTAAGGAGTTGTTTTCTTCAATGGATTTTTCTACCTTCCTTTTCATTTGATCAAGTCTACTTTTTAAGCAGTTTTTCAAGGTTTTGACCCTTTTTTCATAATTCTCTTGCATCACTTGCATTTCTTTTCCAAATTTTTCTTCTACCTCTCTTAGAAGATTAAGCTCCTTTTTGACCTCTTCCATGAGTTCTTTCTTTACTTGAAATTCCTTCCTATTTTTCTTTGGGGTTTTATCTATGGGTGTTTTGACATTGTTGTCCTCTGCTGAATTTGTCCCTATGTCATCCCTGTTACCATAATAACCCTCTGCAGTCAGACTACTTTTTCCTTGGTTTTTGTTTGCTTGTTTGTTTTTGTTTTTGTTTTCTGCTCATCTGTTTTGTTTTGGTTTGGTTTGGTTTTGGGCCTTTTCCTTTTCAAAAAAATGTGAGGTCTGCATTTAGGGTAGAAGGTGTGCTATCTCAGGCTTCTTGCGTCAGTAGCTATAGGCCGTGATTGTTTACCTGGCATTGCACTGATATTGCCCTGAAGCCAACAGGGAACGCTCCTGTTTGGTACTGTGCTGAGGAGGTATAGTGGAGGATGGCTGGTGCTGCTGGAGGCTGAGGGATTTGGCCCCTTACTAGGTGCTGAGCTGGGGATTCCAATAGCTGTGACTGGAATGTACTGACCCCTAATGTAGTGTTTCTGCATTTCCCTGTGACTACACTGAAGCACGTGGTAGTTCAGGTTGCTGGAGTCCACAGACTCTTCTGTCTACTCCAAGGCATATGGAGCATCTTTGTATTGATGCTCGCCTGCTCCACCTGCTGGTTTCCTGATGTGGGGCTTGCTACTGACTCAGCCTCGTGAACCTTCCATGTCTGGCCATCAGTGTCACCCCTGTACCTGTAGTGAATAGGCTTGCTTCCTGGTAATCCTCCAAGCTTTCTAGGCTAACAGGTTGTCATCCCCACTCACCTGCTGGTTCCTTCACTCCAGGACTTGTCTTATGAGGCTATATTATGGTTCCCCGAAGTGAACATGGAAATAGATATACGTGATGGTCTAATGAACTATTCCCCCTGATCTATAGAGGAAGGTAGAATGTAGGACCTAGGCTTAGAAAATCACTTCTGACATCCAGAAAACTCTACCTGGTTCCCACAGAAAGCTCCCACCTCCAGACTGATCTAGGAATCACATTTGGTCTAAACAATCACCCGTTATTGATTGATGGAAATTCACCCTAATGAAGCCCCTTGGCCCCTGTAAACCATAAAGACTAAATAAAAATCAAGACTCTGCATCCCAAACTTCACCATCTTCCTAATCAAAAAGCACCCACAAGAGAGCTGCTCAGTGAAAATAAGCCCATTTTGCCAAAAACCTGAAAGACTTAGACTGGGAATGGATCAATTCATCACAAAACCTGTGAACATACTGCCTAGGGACCCATAGACTTTAAAACAATGTTAGATGTTAGATTGATCTGCACCTCTCCAAGCAAGAATTCGAGGGCTTACTCCACCATCTTGGCTTCCAAATATTGATATAGTTAGAATACTATTATGACTTTGTAGAAATAGATTGGCAGGTAAATTTCAGAAAAACCTGGAAAGACTTACAGGAAATGGATGCTGAATGAAGTGAACAGAACTAGGATAACATTGTACATAGTACCAGCAACAAAAATCACTGAGGAAAATAATTCCTTAAAAAAAAATATTGGTATTTCCAATGGAACAGTAATGAACTGAACCAGTTACATCCAGCAAAAGAACTCTGGGAGGTGACTATGAACCACTACATAGAATTCCCAATCTCTTTATTTTTGTCTGCCTACATTTTTGATTTCCTTCACAGGTTAATAGTACACTATTTCAAAGTCTGATTCTTTTTGTACAGCAAAATAACGGTTTGGACATGTATACTTATTTTATATTTAATTTATACTTTAACATATTTAACATGTATTGGTCATCCTGCCATCTAGAGGAGGGGGTGAGGGGAAGGAGGGGAAAAATTGGAACAAAAGGTTTGGCAGTTGTCAATGCTGTAAAATTACCCATGCATATAACTTGTAAATAAAAGCTATTAAAAATTTTTAAGAAATAAATTAAATTAATTAATTAATTAACTTAAAAACTGTTAGGGAACTTAAAATGTTTTGTCAAACAGTAGTTTAATAAAGTTAGTAAACATCATAAAAAAATTAGATTGGGGCAGCTAGGTTGGCACAGAGGATAGAGCACCAACCCTGAAGTCAAGAGGACCTAAGTTCAAATCTGGCCTCAGACATTTAACACTTCCTCACTGTGTGACCCTGGGCAAGTCATTTAACCCCAATTGTCTCAACAAAATAAAATAAAAATAAATTTTAAAAAATAGAATTGAGCAAATAGAAACTAATGACTTTATGAGAAATCAAGAAACAATAAAACAAAACCAAAATGATGAAAGAATAGAAGACAATGTGAAATAGCTTACTGGAAAAACAAGTGACTTAGGAAATAGATTCAGGAGAGCTAAAAAAAATTATTCAACTACCTGAAAGCCTTGATTTTAAAAAGAAACAAAAACCCTGGACATCATCTTTCAAAAAATTATCATAGAAAACTGTTCTGACATTTTAGAACCAGAGATTAAAAGAGAAATTAAGAGAATCTACCAATCACCTCCTAAAAGAGATCTCGAAATGAAAACTCCCATGAATTACAGCCCAGTTCCAAAGCACCCTGGTCAAAGAGAAAATTCTTGCAAGAGTCAAAAAGAAACTATTCAAGTATCATGGAGCCAAAGTCAGGATAACATACTTGGAATATGATATTCCAGAGGGCAGAGGAGCTAGGATTACAACCAAGAATCACCTATCCAGCATAATTAAGTAATATTCAATGAATAGAGGGATTTTAAGCTTTCTTGATGAAAATGTCAGAACTAAATTGAAAATCTGATTTTCAAATATAATATTCAAAAGAAGAATAAAGAAGATAAACCAGGAAGGGAACTCATAAGGGATTCAATAAGGTTAAAGTACTCACATTCCTACATGGGAAGATGATACTTTTAACTCTTAAGAACTTTCTTATCATTAGGGCAGTTTGAAGGAGTATATATAGATAAATGATACAGATGTGAGTTGAATATGAAAGATTAATATCTAAAAAAAATTAAGGGGTGAGAGAGAAATGTACTGAGAGAAAGGGAAAGGGAGAGGCATGATGGGATAAATTATTTCACATAAAAGAGGCAAGAAAAACTTTTACAATGGAGGGAAGAGGCTGCAGGTGAAGGAGAATGAATGAACCTTATATCACAATATACATGTTTAACCTAAAATTTTAATTTAAAAAATAAAAATAAAAAAATTTTAAATTATGAGCAGCATGCTCTCAGAAAAACCTGGAAAGAGTTACATGAGCTGAGACAAAGTGAAATGTACTAAGTACAAAATACCAATATTGTAAGATGATCAACTATGAATGACTTATCTATTCTCAGCAACATAATGACCCAAGACAATTCGCAAGGAATTATGATGAAAAATACTATCCATCCCCAGAGAAAGAATTGATGGTGTCTGAATACATATTGAAGCATGCTTTTTAAACTTTCTTTAGTTTTCTTGAAGTTTCTTTTTTGGTCTATATTTTCTTTCATAACATGATTAACATGAAAATGTTTTTCATGATTACACATGTATAATCTATATAAAATTGTTTGCCTTCTAAATGAGAGAAGGTAGGGAAGGAGAAAGAGAAAGAATTTGAAGCTAAAAGGTTTAAAAACAAATATTAAAAATTGCTTTTACGTGTAACTAAAAAAATAAAATACTAAATCAATTAAAAATAAAAATCTCTTTGTGATACTGACCTTGTAATGGTATTCCTGGATCAAAAAGTATAGTTTTAGTCCCTTTGGGCATAGTTCAGAATTGCTCTCCAAAATAGTTGAATCAATTTACAACTTTACTAAGATTGCATTAACATCACAATTTTCCCATATCCACTTCAACCTATGTTTTTCTCCTTTTCTGGATGATTTATTTTTACTTTATAGACATTTTCTGACATTCCTTTTTTCTCTCCTTCTTCATAGAACTCTCCCTTGTCAGGCACAGGCTCTCTCTCTCTCTCTCTCTCTCTCTCTCTCTCTCTGTCACTTTCTCTCTCTCTCTGTCTCTCTATCTCTATCTCTCTGCCTCTCTGTTTCTTCTTCTCTCTTCCTTTCTCTCTCTGTCTCTGTTCTCCCTTTCTCTCTCCTTTTCTCTCTCTCCCTTTTTCTCTCTCTGTTTCTCTCTCTCTCTCTCTCTCTCTCACACACACACACACACACACACACACACATACACACACATACATATATACAGATTTAAGCAAAATGAGAGACAGAGACAGAGACAGAGACAGAGAGAAAGAGAGAGAGAGACAGACAGAGAGAGAGAGAGGAGGAAGAGGGAGAAGAGAGACTACATAATATAGGTGATATTCAGCATTTGTCTTCCCATTAATCTCCATATTTATCATCATCAGTTCTTCACATGTGATTGGCAGTATTCAAAACATTTTCCTCATAACATCCCCATGAAAAGGAGAATGCAAGTACTATAGCTCCCATTCTGCAGCTCTTTGGTGACTAAGGTGAGGCTGGATAACCACATGTTACGTCATTCCCAGCCTCAGATTATTTCTTTTACTCCAGCATGAGTCATCAGGACTGACAACTCTCCTCCCTATCCACCTTCCTCTCTTCCCAAATGCCTCTTTGCCATATTTAAAAGCAGACGTTTAATTTGTTGTTTTTGTTTTGTTTTGTTTGCTCTCTTCTGCAGACATTAGAGCTGGTAAAGACTTTCAAAACCATGTTGTTCAACTCTCTTATTTTACCGACAACAGAAGGGAGGCCCTAGAGAGGGGTGGTGATTTTCTCACAGTTAGGCTGATAGGGAGCATCAGAGGCAGCGTTTCAAACCAAGATCTAACCAACCAACTTGGAATTTTAAAGACGTGCAGAAGATGGAAGCAAAGACAAATAGCAGAAGCTAAATATAAGAGTTTAGCAAAGTTCAGTAAAAAGAGTATGAAAAATGCTAAAGTTCATATAGTGAATATGCTCTGAGTTTACTATCCCAAAGTCAAGCACCTACTTCATTTCCCCAGATTCTAGGGAATTAGGGATATCTCTTCTCTAAAGCCCGTGGATTAAACCCCAGTGATTGTGTCCTCCTCCCTTCACCTTTAGGTACCAAAAATTAGAGCCCCTGTTCTATTTAACCCATTAACATCAATTAGCTTTTACAAAGGGATACTTACTTTGAAGATACAGCAATAACAAGAGAACAAACTTTTCCTCCTACACCTGAAGAGCACACTCCCCTATCCTACTCTTTTCTCAGGGAAGAGAGAGTAGATGCACACTTAACAACTCTTAGATACACCAAGTTCATGTCCAATTGAAGCATCAGTCAGTGCCTGAATGAGTCTTTATTGTAGCTTGCTCCAAAAATTGTTCCTGACACTTCAGATCATTATATACGTTTAAAATACCTGGCATACACTGTCCTCCCAAACTCCCATAATACTGGATTCCTGGACTTCTGGAACTTTACTCTCTTGATCTTTTAAAACTCATAAAGTCAGAAACTACAGATTAAATTCTCATGTTAAATGAAATGTCAAAGTAGACAAAAGATCAAGGCTTGTTTTTGAAGTGTCATGTCATTCTCAGAGGAAAAGGACCCAAAGCTTCTCCCCTTATAGTATTGTTTCTCATTAGATACCATCAATAAAGAAGTCAAGCAAAAAAAAAAGATTCAGCAAAAAAAAAAATAAAAGAGAGAGAAACAAAACAGAATTAATAGCCAAAGCCATCTAAGGCCATTTAAAATTTAGTATATTTTCCCTCAATTACATTTTTAAAGATTTTTTAAAGTTTTGAATTCCAAATTCTATCACTCCATAAGCTTTACCTTCTCTGAGATAGTAAGCAAACAGATATAAATTATACATATGTAGTCATGTAAAATATCATCTAAGGCCTTTTGCAAACATCCATCTGGGTTGGTTCCATAGCTGTAGCTAGTCAAGAAACTGCTGTACTTTACATGGATGGAAAGCAGTTATAGAATGTCTGTTCATGCCTATTAGTCTCTCTAAGGCAGTCCCATTGATTTCATCCAAACCCTCTCAGAAGCAGGTTCCCAGCCTCTTCCTCATGGGGATTTTGTATTAGTCAAGGATACTGATGTGTTTTGTCCACTCACCAGCTATCCCTTACACTAGAATGACCAGACATTGGTAAGGAAAGTCAGGACTAAAGAAAGAGGTATATATAGTTATAGATAAAGATAAAAATAATATAGATATATAAATTATATATACACATATATTAAGTTATATTGGAAGAATAAGATGGATCTTTCTTAAGGGAGAGCAGAATGATAATAATTGACACCTGAGAGAAAGCAGAATTGCTCATTTTCTATTTTGTTCATTTTCCTCTTCAGTGCACTGAAAATGATAGGACAAAAATAATTGTCAGGAAGGTACAGAAGACAGGAAGAGATAAATATGAAGCAGCTAGTTATCCTCAATGAGTTCAAAGCACCTGGCCCAGATATACTACATTCTCATACTTACGTACATGTAAGGCTTGGAGAGACTTGCATGAATTGATGCTAAGTGAAGTGAGTAAAACCAAAAGAACACGTGTACATAGCAACAAGAAGATTATACAGCCATCAATTCTGATGGATGTAGTTCTTTTCAACAATGAGGTGATTCAGGTCAGTTCCAATATACTGGTGATAGAGAGAGCCATCTGCATCCAGAAAGAAGAATGTGGAGACTGAATGAATGTGGATACAACATATATTTTCCAAAAAGCAGATATGACAGCTGAGCCATTGAAAATAATATTTGAAAAATTATGGGAAGGTGGGGGGTGCTATCACAGGATTAAAGAAGAACAAATATCTAGATTTTTTTTAAACAAAAAGAATGGAATTGGTAAATTATAGTCCAATTTTACACCAGTGTACCTCAGCAGATCTGACTTAATTGCTCTTCCTTCCCACTTTCTCAGGGGCAAGAAAGTGTGCACCATTACTCTCAATTCAAAGAGTGACCTTCAAGAATGATTTTTGAAGTCAGTCCCAGTGGTAACAATAAAAACTCATACAGATATTGATGCTGCAGTTGGATATGAAATCAGTGGAACCACTGACTATGAAGGAACTATATAGGATTTAATTCTTGAGAAAATCCTAATTGAATCAAATTATTAAAGAGGTCATTGGCAAACATTTACATAGGGAAATGGCAGTTACAAAAAACCAGCAAGACATGTATGTGTGTGTGTGTGTGTGTGTGTGTGTGTTTCCAAACTCTTTGATTTTGTTTTTGTAGTTGGATTTTGAGTAAAAATGTATCACTCTGTTTTGTTATTAGGCTATCTGAGTGGATTGCTAAGACCAAAGAGGAGACTATTCTAATACAAAGTGCCAAGGAATCCCTTAAGAACTTGCTAAATGATGGAGTTTATTTTATAATCAGGTGGGAGTAAGGGGGAAGTAGGGATTTTCCTTCTGAAGTTTTTTCCAGATCTAGTAGCAATATTATCTGCTTTTGTTGATGGCCTGAGGGTTGGGGAAGGGGACAGAGCAATTTTTGATAGGGCTTGTCATTACTATTTGTGCTGGCTGAACAACCTCAAAATTTCTGAGACATGGTTGTCTATCAGAGAGTAGAGGGGATGTTAAGTAGCTCAAATCCTAGAAGTTTCTTCTAAGTCCAATAGTGATTATGAGAGCCATGACCTCAACCCCTCATCCCTAGACTGGAGAAGAGGGCAGGGGGATCTTTTGACATAATTGTTTGCCAGAGAGTAGAGGGAAGTCCAGCACTTGAAGTCCCAGGACCTTCTTCCAACTCCGTTGTCCTGTCAGGTCCTGAGGAGAAAAAAACTGAGGAAGGAGGTATCCTCTTCTGGGAGGAAGAGATTGATGTCCACATCTCTATGTATTCCTCTGAATTTCAGCAACTTTGGGTCATGAAAGGGGTGAGCATGTCTGACAAAGATGCCATGATAGAACCTTAATTGTGATAGATTTCTGGAGACACAGGATCTAGGGCGGTTTTTCTTCCAATGACATGGCAGACAACATTAAGTCCACCTCCAAAGTTGCAGCTAATCTCACCAGGCTATGAGACCCACAGATCACTGAGAGAGGCAGGGTCTTTGCTTAGCCACCTCACTAGGCTTGATTGCCAATGCCCAAAGGCCTGAGGAGAGGGATAAGGGGCAGAATGTGGGCAGGCTGGGCCCAAGAAGCCCAAGAAAGCCAAAAGGCCCATCCACCTTCAGAAATGCTATGATAACTTCTCTAATATAGCTTCTTTAAGAACAGGTCATGCCAGATTAATCTTATCTTTTCTTTTTAAAACATGATTACTAAACGAGTAGACAAGGAAAATATTAGAATATATTTTAACTAGATTTTATCAAAACAGTTGATAAAAATATCTTTTACTATTCTTGTAGAGAAAATGGAAATATATAGATTAAACCAGAAGTGTCAAACATGCCACGTGTCCCAGAATACTCTGAACCAGTTTAAAATATAATTGAGAAATATTTAATAAAATAAAGAAAAATACAATAAAATATAGATATATGACATTTTAAAATTAAGTTAATATATAGCTCAGGATAGGGATCAGTGACCCCATTTCTATTTGAATTTGATATGATTAGATGTAATTAAATGGAATCAAAATTGGTTGGATAATTGCATTCAAATGATAATTATTGATGGTTCAAAATAACCTGGGAGAAAGTGTACCATGGAGTAATCTAGGGATCTGTGCTTGATTCTATGCTGTTTAATATTTTTGTCAATGGCTTTGAGAAAGGTGAAAATAGTATCCTCAATACGCTTTGATCCAGTAGTGTTTCTACTGGGCCTGTATCCCAAAATGATGATTAAAAAGGGAAAAGGACCTATATGTGCAAAAATGTTTGTGGCAGCCCTTTTTGTAGCGGGAAGGAACTGGAAACTGAGTGGATGCCCATCAGTTGGAGAATGGCTAAATAAGTTATGGAATATGAACATTATAGAACATTATTATTCTATAAGAAAAGATCAGCAAGATGATATCATAAAGGCCTGGAGGGACTTGCACAAATTGATGCTAAGTGAAGTGAGTAAAATCAAAAGAACATGTGTACATAGCAACAACAAAATTATGCAGCGATCAATTCGATGGATGTAGCTCTGAGGTGGTTCAGGCCAGTTCCAATAGACTGGTGATAGAGAGAGCCATCTGCATCCAGAAAGAAGAATGTGGAGACTGAATGTGGACACAACATAGTATTTTCACCTTTATTGTTATTGTTTGTTTGTTTTTGTTTTCTTTCTCATTTTTTTTCCCTTTTTGATCTGATTTTTCTTATGCAGCATAATAATTGTGAAGAAATGTGTACAGAAAAATAGTATATGTTTAACCTAATTTGGATTACTTGCTGTCTAGAGGAGAGGTGGGAGAAAAGGAAGGAAAAAAATTTGGAACATGATGTTTAAAATAAAAAGTTATTATTTCTAAAAAAGGAAATTGTATGCTCATTAAGTGTGAAAATGACTCAGAACTGGAAAGGGTAGCTAACAAAGTTAGTATCCTAAATGATCTTGGCAGACTGGAGCAAAAATCTAATAATTTGATGAGATTAAATTAATTGAATAATTATAAAATCTACACTAGGGGGCACCATGGATAAACAGGCATTTGTTCTGAAAAGATTTTTTTCAGCAACATTCACGGGCAGGCAAAGGCAAAAATGAGATCCTGGCCCACACTACAAGAGGTATAGCTTTCCAGAGGAGGCAGGTGACATTCTCAATGTATTCTGCCCTCATCAGACCTCATCTAGAGTATTACGTTCAGTTCTGGGTGCCAGGATTTAAGAAGTACAATAATAAATAAGCCAGAGAGTGAAAAAAGGAGGGCAGCAAAGATGACAAAGGGCTGGATCCATATCACTTGAGGATTGATTGAATAAACTGGACAAGTTTAGCCAGCAGGAGGAAGAAGAAGAAAGAAAAAGAAAGAAGGAAGAGGAAGAGAAGAAGTAGAAGAAGGAGGAAGAGAAAGAGGAAGAGGGGGAGAAAGAGGAGAAAGCGGAGCAGGAGGAAGAAGAGGAGGGAGAGAAGGGGGAAAGGAGGAGGAAGAAGAAGAGAAGGAAGAGGAGAAGAAAGAGAGGAGAAGGAGGAGAGGAGGAGGGGAAGAGAACAAGGAGGAAGAGGAGAATGAGGAGGATGAGGAGAGAGAAAGAGGAGACTGGTAGGGCAAGGGAGAGTTATGATAGTTGTTATCAGGTACTCAAGTGGAAGACAAACTGCACTTGTTCCATTTAATTTCAAAGGGCATAATTAGAAGTAAAAGTCGCAAAGAGGCATGAATTCCTAACCATTAAAGCTATCCAAATGTGGAAGAGACTGCCTAGAGAGTTGGTGGGCTTCCCCTCCTAAGAGGTGTTAAGAAGAACCTGACTGACCACCCGTCACCTATGTTTGAGTGGATGGATGAGTTGGAGGTGCCTCCCAGCTGGACAATTTGATGATTCTTTAATTCTACTCCACATTCCACTCCAACACGTCAAAGTGACAGGTTGTTAAGTAAATTATTGTTTTATGAGTTGGAGTTATTGAGTGAAAATGGGGAAAAGAGGGAAGAAGGAGTTGAGACAGGTACACAAAAGAAGCATTCTCCAATGGGAGGCAGACATCTCAGTTTTCAACCCTGGCAATCCTAACAGCCCCTTTCTGTCTGTTGTGTTCTTATGCTGCTCTCTGCTGGCAAATAGCAAACTATTTCCATGGAAAGGCTCAAATAGGTTTTTTGGACAAAGGTCATCATAATAACTCTCATAGGATATGACAGCTGGCAGGGGGTTTAGGATGGTAGAATAAGACCTCAAAGTATATAATGGTAGAAACTAAAAAACACACAAAAAAACCCGTAAACTTCTAAATGTAGAATGTTAGAGCTGCAAGCTCTTTTAGGTATAAAATATCTAGCACTACAAAGACATTATTAGAACACAGAATGTTAGAGCTAGAAGGGATCTTGGAAATCATTTCCTCTAATCTTCCCATTTTCTGGATAGGAAAAGTTAAGACCCAGTAAGGAGAGGTGACTTACTTGAAGTTATACCTAAGATCTAGAGCTCTTTGACCTTAAGCTCAGATATAGAAAAGATAAATATTGAGGAGACTGTTGTAAGGATTAAATGAATAAAAACTGTTTTAAAAAATCAGTAAAATATAAAGTAGTAATACAAATCTAGGTTATTATTACCGGAAACAAAATGAAATAGAGGCTTTTTTCATTGTAGAACACATCTATACAGCACTTTACCTTCATAAAGTCGTTCCTTCCTATGAAGAGTCATCACAAGTGCCATTATCCATATCCTGCAGAAGAAAGTAAAGCTCTGCTAGAAGAAAGGGATATGCAGAGTACCTGATACATTGTAGGCATTTAACAAATGCTTATTGACTGACTAACTGCTCATTGTGGTGGCTGAAAGATAAAATGAGAAAGGGAACAAAGATTCGAGGTTCTGAGCACACTGATTTTTTTAAGCAATACTTGCCAGTTTCCTAACAGATTGGGACCAGGCCCCCCTCAATTTTGGCACTGAACCCTGAATACAGGAAGAGACATAATTTTGTTCATGAAAAGCAATCAAATAAGACCAATTAACTAAAAGAAAGTAATTAGGATGCAATATCAGGTTTTTAATTGGAGGAAAGATTAGAGATTTTCCAAGTTGGGAGGTGAGAGTGAACAGGTACAGTTACTGGAAATCAGAAAAAGAAAAAGTCTTACCCCCTCCCCCAAATTAATAGGTAAAATTAAAGGAATATGGAAACAGTAACTAATTAATCAACATGGAGCCAGTTTTCAGATATATAATTGGGAGAAAACTTGCATCAATTTTTGGGTCTAAGTTTTTGGTCAGCAAAACCTAGGTCCTTAGTTAAAGTTCTCTAAGCAGCAGGTCCAGCTTCTCAGCTGCATAGGAATGGGTTCAAGTGATGCAATAAAGTTTTCTCTTAATTCTTAACAATTGAATAAAGTTTTCTCACAAAACAGAAATTGGATTGACCCTGTAACTGAATTGAAAGAGAACTGAGCTATTTCCAGAATTGAATCATAAAATGTAGTCAGTGTGGTTCATTCTGTTCCCACAATTAACTATTCACTATTTTAATTCTCTCATCACAGTCACAACAACTCATAATTGCCCCATCAGGGTCTTGAATTAGATTTTCTGACTCTCAAGTATTTCCACTAAAGTGTTACCTCTTATTTTGAAACTATGACCCTTACATTTTTAAATACTTTCATCACATGATTCTCAAGCAAGTGCTCTCTCTCTTTCTTCAAATTTCTCATGGCATATTACCAAGATCCCACTTATAAATCCATCTAAGTGTCCCTTTTATTGTGAGTTTTTATGTGTCAATGTTTTTCCTCACATTGGATTGTAAGTTCCTTGAGGGCAGAGTGTCTAATGTATCTATCTTTGCATCTTACACCACTTACTTATAATAAATCAAGAACTAGACTTGAAATCCTTGTGTTACTTAGGGCAAATAATTTCCTTCTCTGAATCCTTTTCAACCATAAAAAGAGGATAGCTGTATGAAATAGTCTTTAAGATTCCTGAAAATAAAAGAATCAGATTACATGATCTCTAAGGTCTCTTTCTACTCAATCCTATGTCCCTTAGAAACTGAAATGATGAAGAGGAAAAGAAAACTGACTTTCTTGCCACTCTAGTCACCTAGCCTGATGACTCAGACAGAAAATCCAAGCAATCTCTGCCCTTTTGCACCATCTTCCTCCAAGTAGCATTTATATAGAACATTAAGTTTGCAAAATACTCTCATTATGGTTAGTAGCTTCTTGAAGCAAGATTCAAACTCTGGTCTTCATGTTTTGCACTACTTATAAGCTGCCATATGTTATAAAGAAGACAGGATATGTTTTGAATCCAACTGTGTCAAATTATAAGTGCCAAAAGGAGTAAAAGCCCTCTATATTTTCTTTCAGTGATGAACTCAGTTTCCTCTTCTGTAAAATGTGTATAATAATAGTAGTCCTATCTATTTCATAAGATCACTATAGGAATAAGTGATATAAAACACTATTAAATGAAAGCTGGAAAGCCTTAATTTAAGGCTGTTTGCTGAAATTCTTGTCCCATACTTCTTGATGGCTCTCCTTGGAAACAGATGATTTGGACAGGTGATGATGATGATGATGATAAAAACAATTCACATTACTATAGCCTTTTAAGATCTGTTTGCAATATCTCCATGAGGTAGGTAACATAAGTACTATTATACCCGTTTTATGGAACAAGAAACTAAGACTCAGAGTACAGAAATGATTTACTAGTGTCTTCAAGCTAAAAAGTGGCAGAGCTGGAATTCAAACCCAGGTCTTCCTGTCTCCAAGTCCAGTGATCTAATAGCCTCCCTAACTTGTGATACATATTTTTATGGATATGTATAAAAGTCAGTCCAGAGTCCCAGCCCTGACACATGGCTTTACCCAGTGCTTAGCACAGTGCCTGGCATATAAGGGTCACTCAATAAATGCTTGTTAACTTGATTTTACTATCTTGCATGTACCTGACTTGGGACATTTAGATGGTGAAGGCAATAGAACTCCAGGCCTATGGTAATAAAAACTCACCTTCCTGAGTTCAAATTTGGCTTTAGATATTTGCTAGCTATGTAACCCTGGACAAATTACTTAATTCCATTTGCCTCAGTTTTCTCATCTATAAAATGAGCTATAAAAGGAAATGGCAAGCCACTCCAGTATTTTTGCCAAGAAAACTCCAAATGACACTGATGCATTGTTGGTGGAGTTGTGAATGAATCCAATCATTCTGGAGAGCAATCTGGAATTATGCCCAAAAAGTTATCAAACTGTGCATACCCTTTGATTCAGCAGTGCTACTACTGGGCTTATACCCCAAAGAGATACTAAAGAAGGGAAAGGGTCCTGTATGTGCCAAAATGTTTGTGGCAGCCCTGTTTGTAGTGGCTAGAAACTGGAAACTGAATGGATGCCCATCAATTGGAGAATGGTTGGGTAAATTGTGGTATATGAATGTTATAGAATATTATTGTTCTGTAAGAAATGACCAGCAGGATGAATGCAGAGAGGTTTGGAGAGACTTACATGAATTGATGCTGAGTGAAATGAACAGAACCGGGAGATCATTATATACTTCAACAACGATACTATATGAGGATGTATTCTGATGGAAGTGGATTTCTTTGACAAAGAGATGATCTAACTCAGTTTCAATTGATCAGTGATGGACAGAAGCAGCTACACCCAAAGAAAGAACACTGGGGAATGAATGTAAACTGTGCATTTTTGTTTTTCTTCTCAGGTTATTTTTACCTTCTGAATCCAATTCTCCGTGTGCAACAAGAGAACTGTTCGGTTCTGCACACATATATTGTATCTAAGATCTACTGTAACCTATTTAACATGCATAGGACTGCTTGCCATCTGGGGAAGGGGGTGAAGGGAGGGAGGGGAAAAATCAGAACAGAAGTGAGTGCAAGGGATAATGTTGTAAAAAATTACCCAGGCATGGGTTCTGTCAATAAAAAGTTATAATTATAAAAAAAAAAAAGAAATTTGAAAAAAAAAAAAAAGAAAGAAAATCCCAAATAGGTCATGTAGAGTTGAATATGGATGTGTATATCTTTTTTTTATACATAGTTGTATGTGTCTTCCTTCTTATGAGTTCCTTGAGAACAGGATATGTTTCTGGGATTCTTTAAAATCCAAATCACTGAGCACACCATCTGGCATATAGGAGATGTTTAATAAATGCTTGATGACTTGACTTGTTACTCTGGACAGACAGCTCACAGGCTCATTCCCACTCCTTAGGGAATGAAGATGAAGGATTAAGGGATTTAGAGATAGTAAGGTTTTAAAAAGTTCGTGTCGTTTCCTTATTTTACAGATGAGGAAACCAAGGAAGGAGCTTCCCCAAAATCAATTGCACGAGAATAATAACTCATATATACACAGAGCACTTTAGAATTTGCAAAGAACTTCACATAATCGCTTTTTTCACAATAATGCTATCAGCTGGATACTAGTGCTGTTAACTTCTCCATTTTACAGATGAAGAAACTGAACCTCGGAGGCCGAACAGCAAATATGAGGGGAAAGACCCCAAATCCATTACAGCGTATTGGTAGTAAAGGAGAAGAGACTGAAGTCAATCCAAGCTCCTTGACTGCAGACAAGTTCTCTTTCTACCACGCACGCCATGTTACAATGTGGAGGGGATGCGACAGAGATTTGAAGGTCACAACGACCGGACTTGGGAAGTGCTAGGACATGAGACTGGACTCTAGGCTGGGAGTGGCGTTGGGGCAGCGTCGCGCAAAACTACCTCCCTCCCCCCACCTCACACTCCACCCCCACCCCTGGGCTTCGGCGTCCGATTCTTGGACCAGATCCGGTTGCTTAGCAACGCTCTCCTCCCACCCTTTCCCCATCTCCCGGTTGCGAGCTTGTTGCTAGGGGGCGGGGTGACGCATGCGCGGCACGCAGCGGGAGGCCCAACGCGTCACATCCTGTTTCTTTAGGGGAACGTGGCCTTCCCCTCCTCCCCCCTCCCCTCCCCTGCAGCGCCGGCGGCGGAGCTGGAGCCGCAGCAGCAGCAGCCCAGGATCCGCAGCCTCAACCATGGAGCCGGCCCTCAGCGAAGCCCTCAATGGCAGCGGCCCCGCCGAGCCCCCCGCGGCCCCCAGCCCGGCCAACGGCACGGCGCGGCCGCCCTCCACCCCCGAGGGCATCGCCCTGGCCTACGGCAGCCTCCTGCTCATGGCGCTGCTGCCCATCTTCTTCGGGGCCCTGCGCTCGGTGCGCTGCGCCCGCAGCAAGGTAAGTCCGGGCCCGCCCCTCCCCCTCCGGAGCGGCCTGCGCGGGCCCGGCGCGCCTCGCCCTCCTCGCGTCCTAGCCCCGGCTCCCGCCCCGGACCCCCTCCGCCCCGGGCGCGGGCTCAGCCCCGGCGCCCGAGCCACACCCCGTTAGCGCTGGGCCCCCCGCCCGCGCACAAACCCTGCCTCGGCCCGCCAAAGCGCGGGCACCGCCGCCCGTCCGCCCCTTCTGGGCGCGACACCGACTCGGGCGCCCCGCAAGGCTTTGCTTGGCCGAGGAACCCCCGGGCGTCTCCTTCTGGCCCCGGGCTCTCTGAAGCAGGGAGGGTCTCTCATCCGTCGTGGGTACCCCCGCTGACCTTGGCTTCAGGCCTAAGTTACCTCCTCCCCCCAAGATGGACCCTAGAAGAATCAGCATCAGTCCTCCACGGGACAGAAGCAGGCCCAATCCCAGCGAACATTCCCTTCCCTCTGATTTTGAGAGCCTCCATACGCTAGGCCACCCTTCACTTCCCCCTAATAGCGCGTTATCTTTTACATGCCTGAGGATCCAGGGCATCCTTGCCTACTGCCTGATCTGCCTCCAGCTAGCCAGAGCTAGCCTGGCTTGTGACTGTCACAGCTTCTAGCATCCCGTCCAACTCTCTGGCACCTCCTTTTAAAGGCTGCAACTCTGTTCCTTCTTTCCACCTTCTCCAGGCATTCCATAGAGGAGACGAATTTTCTGCCTTTTCTGCCCCGCCTTTCAAGCCTCTCTGATCCGTGTCCTTGTCCTGATATGCCAGAGTCTGTCTTCCCTCCCTCCCATTAAATTTAGCCTACTTTCTTTCAAACTGATTCTGAACTCTCTGTTCTCCCTTCTACCTTTTTTCTTCAATCCTACTAACCCTGACCTTCTTCTTCTCATTCCCTGTAACCAAAGCACACATTTACTTTGGCATATGTTTCACTCCCATCTTCCTGGTCAGTCGGGGAAGGCAGAACTTTTCCCCTGCACTAAGTTGGCCTTTCACAGAAAAAGCAAAGTGGACTGTTTTCTATCCTGCCTGCCACTCTTCCACATTCTGAAAAGATGGGTGCCTGGGTCCCCAGAGGAGCAGCCAGTTTCAGAAACAGCTAGCATTTCCCTTTCTCTTATTTCCACTTCCTAAGACCCCACTCTGGTGTGCTGCCTGACAGTGCTTTAGGAGTGTTTTCTGCCCCAAAAAGAATAACGTTTGTTGCTGTATAAGTGAAGGGAAAGTAGTAGTGATTATGGAAGGGTCGTGTTAGCTTAAGAGGAAAAATTAAAAGAGGCATGGAGGTGACCTAGTTTTCTGTACTTCTCCAATATCTTTCATAATAATGACAATAGCTGCTAACATTCCTTTAGAATTTTATAATTTACAAAGCTCTTTTCCAACAGCCCAATGAGGCAGAGAGTCCAAGTATCATTATCACCTATTTTGCACATGAGGAAACAACATGATATGATTTTATCATAGTATAGTTATTAAGTGGATTTGAGCTCTAGTCTTGATACAGTATATTCTCAGCTATGGCATTCTGCAGGTTTCAGGCATCATTATGTGAGCCTTTAAGGTCTCCTATGTAGTTAAAGCATAGAACCACACACAAAAAAAAAAAGTACAGGAGGAAGTGTCATGGATATTGGGTTAACTGATCACTTTTTAATTGAAGTAATTTAATTGAAACTATACCCAAGGGACCTTTGAATATAGAATGTTAATGTTAGATTAAACCTTAAGAGATCTGCTTCAGCCTGCTTATTATACAGCTAGGGAAATAGAAGCCCAGAGTGACTTTCCTGAGGTCATATAGACAATCAGCAGAAGAAGCTAGACTCCTGATTGCCCATCTCGATTGCCCTGGCTCTATTCACTACACCAGACGTTCTAGCAGAGCCCAGATCCTCGGGGCTTTACAATGTGTTGCCAACTCCTGTTGCTTTTGTCTAAGTCTAATAACTGTATTTTGAGGTTGCATTTGAAAGCTAAATTTATTCTTGTTTGTGTCAAGGTTTCACTAATTATGTTTGCATTTCAGATGCCAACGTGTATGCATAAGTGTGCCTATTTAAGATCTCCAACTCGAATTGGTCCAGAAATCTAACTTATTTTCTGTGGCTTAAAGAAACTTCCAGATAATATCTAATATCTGAATTGCCATCCAGATTTTAAAATAGTTAGTGTGACATTATAAAACCTGACATAGGGAAACTGGAAATTTATAATGATTTTCTTTACAGAGAACAAAACACCCACAGGTTATCTCCATGCAGCACCAAGTTAAGAAGAGATTATATCATTTTAAAAAGTTATAGTATATAAGATCTTAGGAAACCTTTAAGTCCACCTTTAAGTCTACAACCTTCTCAATTAACAGAGGAATAAACTGAGGCTCTAAAAAATGAGGTGACACTGTATCAGGATTTTGTTCTAGGTTTTCTGTTTCCAGGATCAGCATACTTGCCATTATGTCATACTGTCTTTTTCAAATTACCTATGCCAGTTAATATTTGTTGAACTCCTTTTCTATAGCCAGATACTAGACTGTTCATACTATAAGCCCTATAATTTAATGAGCTTAAGGAAGTCACTTGTAATAACTCCATCCTCCAAGTAGAGAGAGCAACAGAGAGTATAAAGGTCTTGGCCCAAATTACATAATAAAACAACACCAAGGATAGACACTGGGCTTCCCAGTCTTTGCTACATGGATGAGGGAGAAAAGGAAACTCTTGTGATGCCCAAGTTTCTCTCTCCTCTGGAAGGGAATGGCATACTTAAAGCAATGAGTTCTGAGTTCTTGGGCTGGTTTTTACCCATCTTCAAACTTTTAAGCAATTTCAGATCATGAAACTGAAGTACCTGAGGGGAAAAGATGTATTCAGGGGGCGTACCCTTGCCCCTATTTTAAGCCCTATATCCTACTAGTCACAAAAAAGCAATTAAAGGCAGACTGGAAAATGTTCTTCCCAAGGAGACAAAAGACATGAGTTTTAATCCTAGCTTTACCAAAACTCATGATGCTTATTTTCTATGAGCATTACAAGTTACCTCTCTCCGTACTCTGGTTTCTCCATCTCTAAATTCAGGGAGAAGGTAGAGGCAAAGCAATGAACTAGATAATCTCAAAACTTCCTTCAGGTTCAGAATCTACTAATCCAGTGCCTTTCTACTGTAGTAGCCTCAACTATAGTATCCTTGGATCCAGAAAGCTTCTAAGGCCTGCTGTCTCCTTAGAATGCAAGGATTTAGAGCAGCCATATTTCTTTCCCTCCTTCAGAGCTGATCTGATGTATATGTCCTTCTTTTTCTGAGAGTGGAACGTCTTCTAGTAGCTAGAATGGATCTGATGGCCTAATTTGATTGCTTTATTAATGTGTCCCAAAGGTACTTGTTCACCAAAAAAAGGAAACTGTGAGTGAATTCCTGGCTTCATCTGTCAGCCAGTGGAGCAGATGAAAGCCTTTCCTGAGGCACAGGACATGTGGTTTGCTTGGACAACGATAAGGCAAGATGGGACAATTAGAAAGACACTGGACTTTGGCTCAGAAGTTCTGGGTGTGAATTCTGAACCAGCCCTTAAACTGCCTGTGTGATGTAACTTCTTTTTTAGCAGGCTTCAGCTTCTTCCTCATATGTGCAACAGTACAGATGTGCTATTCTGTTTACATGACATTTGACATTTTCTCTCTTATCTAGTTCTTTTGCATAGTCTGGCCCCTACAACTTGGGATGCTTTTTCTTCACATCTATCTTTTAGGATTACTAGTTCCCTTCAAGACTTAGTGCTAGAGTAGAAGTCTTGTACTAGAGGCCTTTCTTTGATTTCTCAGTATCTCCCTGAATCCCTGAAGCTAGTTTGTGTCTGTTTTATTTATCTTTTATATTTACTTATCTGTATACATATTCTCCTCTCCTATAATATATAGCTCCCTGGGCTAGAGATTTTGATTTTTGTCTTTGTATTCCCAGGTCCTATTAGATAATAGGTATTTAATAAATATTTATAAGGTTGGATCTGAGGCCCCTTCCAGTTCTAAATCTCAAGATCCTCTGAAGACTAATATCTCATTTCCATTCCATCTCAGAGCTAGAAGGAACTTTAGAAGTTATCCCATCCAATCCTGCCTGGAATATCAATCTTCTCTTTAGCATCCCCCCAGGCGATCATCCAGTAACAGACCCCCTCGTTTCTGCAAAATCTATTGTAGAATAGTTCTGATTGTTAAGACATTCTTCCTTATATTAAACTGAAGGATCCCAATTTTTCAGTCCCACCACGATTGGGCTCAGTTCTGGCCTCTGGAACCATATGAAATAAGCTCCTCCTCCTTTGGATTGCTCTTCAGATGCTTATACACATAGATTGTGTCTCCCCTAACTCTTCTTCAGGAAAACTATCTCTAGTTCCTCCGGTGGGTCCTTCGTTAGCCTCTCAATTTCCCTATTAGACTAGGGTGTCCGGGGGCAGTTAGGTGGTGCAGTGGATAGAGCACCAGCCCTGAAGTCAGGAGGATCTGAGTTCCAATCTGGTCTCAGACACTTAACACTTCCTATCTGTGTGACTCTGGGAAAGTCATTTAACCCCAATTGCCTCAGCAAAAAAAAAAAAAAAAAAAAGAATGAGGTGTCCATAGCTAATCATAATATTACAGGTATGACTTACACAGGACAGAGGATGTTAATACAGTGTGAGATGATTAGCCTTTTTAGTGACTTCTTCACATTTCTGGTTAATACTGAGTTGGTAATTCACTTAAAAAAAACACCTTCCCAGGACTTTTTTTTTCCCACATAAATTTCTGACCCAAGTTCCCTATGTTATACTTGGTATTGATGAGAAGAAACATCATATAGTGGAAAAGGAGCTAGGCCTGGTTTAAAATTATAGCTTTATCACTTGCAGCTCTGTGACTATATTGACTATGGGCAAATTATAGAAACATAGATTTAGAATTGGAAGGGATTTTTAAAGCTTATCTAGTCCGTCCCCCATTTTACAGAGAAGAAAAATGTTAAATATTTGGAAGTCATTGTAAGTAACAGAGTTAGGGTTTGAATCCAGACTTTCTGATTTACAATACAGCCCTTCTTTCTGCTATATACCAAGCTGCCCTTAACCGCTACAAGATTTAGTTTCTTTCTCTGCAAAATGGAAATAATAATCATTGTAATCTCTACCTCATAGGGTCATAGGAAATCACTTTGTAAGTCTTAATAAAGCTGTTTCTAGTTTCATATTCCTATTTATGATTATAAGGGACTTCTCATTAAAAGCAGCTTAAGGAAACATATGACTTCATGACAAGTCAGTAGTCTTCTTCTAATTGCAGAATGCTTCAGATATGCCAGAGACCATTACCAGTCGTGATGCTGCTCGATTTCCCATCATCGCTAGCTGCACACTCTTGGGCCTCTACCTCTTCTTTAAAGTGAGTTTTTTGCCTCTGATTTGGATATAATTATTTCTCCCTTCCTTGGTCCTAACTTAATACCCTCCCAGGAGTTTTGAGTTCAGATTTCCTTGGAACTAGCCCTTTTGTGGTGTGGTTTCCCCTTGGGAAATATGGAAGAAAAAGAACTACCAGTCACAAGGACTTAATAAGATAAAACCAGCCAAGGGCCATACAAAGGGTTACATGTGGATTTTGCCACAAGCTAAAACACTTACAGTTGGGAAAATATGAAAGGGGCCAGACATGTAAGTGTAAATGGAGGGCTAGAATGACTATATACATCAATACACACATATACATACTCCTATCTAAATGTGTGCATGTGTGAGAGAGGGAGATAAATTATGCCTTGGAAATTTCAATTCATCAGACATTCACTAATCCCTTTGTATAGGGTCTTATGTTTGGCACTGAGGCACATGAGAAACAAAGAATAGAACTTTCATGTAGCTTTCAGCCTTGAAGGGAGAGGTGGCAAAAGATAGAAGACATGACTGAAATAATGAAGAGAAGCTTATAAGAGGAACAAATAAAGTGTTCTGCAAAGGTGGAGGCAGAAGCGAGTCATTTTAACTGGAAAGCAAGAATGGAGGAGGTGACATTTGAACTGGGTTTTCAGGGGGATGGTTAAGATTTTATCAAGTAGAGATCTAGGGAGAGAGAAAGTGGGCATTCTGAGTACAAGCAGAGTCTGGAAGGAGGGAACATATAAGGCTATAGCTGTTCTTTGTAGCAGGAATGGTAGGAGTTGGGGAGCAAAACAGTGTGCAGAGATAACATATTGGAGTTAAGCAGACAAAGAAGGTCAGCCACGTTCTCAGAATGTGAGGTCAGAAATCCAGACTAGAGAGTCTGGGCAAGAGTCTGTTAGGAAGCTTCAGATCAGAAGTTCTTAGACTTTGGTTCTCTCTATAGATCTTAAATAGATTTTAGACAGTTGTGAATTTCAATGGGAGGAAAATTACATATTTATATCAGTTTAATCAGTTTCCTTAGTAACCTTATGTATTTCTGCATTTTAAAATCTTATAAGAAGGGGTTCATAAGCCCCACCAGATTGTAGTGGTCTTTGCCTCCTTTCCTTCCCCAAAAAAAAGTTAACCTCTGTTTTAGCAGAAAGAAGCTGAAAGCAACAGTATTCAGACAAAGGAGAAATAGGACAAAGAAAAGAATTGGGTACAGAGATTAGAAAATCTTCCTGGTTAAATTCATTTCCATAAACATTTATTAAATTCCTACTCTGTACAAGGGAGAGCTGGGAAACCTGGCTTTAATTCTAGATAGCAGCCTACAATAAGTGATGCCAGTAATATAGTTGATGTTAACACAAAATTCTTTATGTAAATCCTGAAAGGAATAGAAAGAATGCTGCAATTTTCATCTTTAGTTTTACAGAGGAGGTAAAGTAATTTACTCAAGATTATACAGCTAGGAAGTGGCAAAGCCAAGACTAAAAAAAACCTAGAGCTATTAACTCTTAATTTTTAGTACTTTTATTAGTACCCCAAGCTGCCTTCTCTGTATAATTAAAAGAAGACCCTTGGGAGTCTGTCGGGTCCATAGGGAAACAATGACTAGTTACAAGGCAACCATTAAGTCATATTGGGAGGCAGCACAAAGTAGGGGAAAGACCACTGATATTGGAGTCAGGTGACCTGGGTCAGAGTCGGTGCTCTGACATTAGCTGTGTAACCCTGAGTGGCTCATTCTCTCTCTCTGGTATGCAATTTCCCCACCTATGAAATGGAGGAAATAATATTTACTCTACCTACCTCATAACATAAAGCATTTGTTAAGCCTGAAAGCACATAGAATGGGAGCTATTACTATCTCATCCTTCAGACACTCCTGGGAGATAGGGAAAGCCAGTATTACCTTAAACGGAGAAAGGTTGAGAAGTTATTATATTGTAACCCTCCTTCCTTTCTCTGAGTATTGCCAATGTGAGTTCCCCCAAAGAGGAGAATGATGAGTCATTTGTGAATGGGAAACTAAACTGTAAGGTCATGCTTATTGAATTGGAGTTCCTGAAGGTCTCCAGGTGGACTCCATTGGTCCCACCCATTTATATTTCACCCTTCACTTAAGTGTACAGCTCTTAAAGGAATAAGGGGAAAATCCAAAACACAAGTAACTATGATACAAGGGAAAAGTTAAATGAAAAAAAAGAAGTCCAGGCAAATTACTCTGAGAAGAAATTTAAGGAGGAAATATTGCTACTGAGGAGGGGTAAGCTAAGAGATGCTGTTGGGAAAGACTTAATGAAGGAAGTAGCACCTATGTTGGGCTGTTAGGCCTTGAAGGAAGTGAGATACTTCAGCAAATGGAGATAGGGCTGTGGTTGGAGGATTGGGGATTGAGAAAAAAGGCTTAGTAGGTTTGAAGTACAGTAATGAGCTAAAGGATAGAAACAAAAGAGAAAAGGACAAGAACAGAGGACAGCAAATTGTCTAGTTTGGCTGGAACATAGCATGTTTGAAGGGGAAAAATAAAAGATAAAGGCAAAAAGGAGAGATTGAAGTTAGATTGTAGAGAACCTAATATGCCAGGACCCAGGTTGTCTTTTTAGTTATTGCCTATTTGGGCACATGTTCTGCCCCTCTGCTAAACTGTAACCTCCACAGAAGCAGTGCTGGTTCAGTTTTATTCTTTTGTACTTCCTACCCTTCAAGTTCAGTGCTTTGCATATATTAGGTGCTTAATAAGTGTGTATTGATGACGATCACAGTAACAAAGAAAAATAATACTGACATATTGTATAAATTCTGATCTGTGCTCTACAGAGGGGTGGTAGACCAGATATGTAGAATAAGGCAAATATTGGCAGACATAGTCAAGATATTGCTTTGTTTTACTTAATTATATTTCCTTTTTACAGGATGAGGGAAGAGTCATTGGAGGTGATGGTGATGTTTAAAAAAAAAAAGCACCAATAAGACATCTTTTTAAAGGGTATTGAATAAAGGTAGAAGTAGAGATCTTTAGCAACAAAGCCTGTCTTCCTACTGTGAATAAAATAGGGTGTATCCCACAGTTGATCCTGGATTGGGGCTTTTGGAGAGCCATGTTTTAGCCTCTCTCTTTCTCCAATTGAAGAAGCCACAGGGAGCCAGAACACACCTGAGATTGCCTAGAGCCCTTGGCCCATACCTATATCTCTTGCCACAGAACAGTAATGCCAGATCTGAAATGAAAGATGGGTGGTAAACATAGGGAACAAATCTTAATTTTAATGGTGGCCACAGGAAGAACATACTTTCAACCACCTGTGTGTGTGTATTTGCTTCTGTTTCTGTCTTAGATCTTCTCTCAAGAGTACATCAACCTCTTGCTCTCCATGTATTTCTTCGTGCTGGGGATCTTGGCTCTGTCTCACACAATCAGGTAATGGGGACCGGTCCTCTTCCACCCACGGGTAGCAGTTTTCTCCCAGGGGAGGATGAGGGATCCCACAAGTGCCTTCTCATTGTCTCTATCATCCACAGCAGCAGCTCATATTTGTACTAGTTACATTTCACAAAGCACTTCTATTATAGAAGTCTCATATGAAAGACAGTGAAAGCATCCCCCCTTTACAGATGAGGAAACTGAGACTCAGTAAAATAGAGTGACTGTGCAGGGCACCCAGCTGGTGTCACACCAAGGTATTTCCTGGAATGAAGTCTAGCACTCCCTGTGCTGCCTCTTAGGAGCAAATGTATATGGAGCACCTACTCTGTACAGAGCCCTGGGCTTTGTTCTGAAGATGATAGAGCCTTCACAGAAGGCAGAGACCTGGATAATCACCCAATCATAAAATGTAGAGCTAAAAGGGGCTTCAAAGAGCACCGAGCCCAGCTTTTCTCCAGGTGTGCTCAGGAGACCCCTGATCTTGAGAACTTGTCAGGGGATCTATGATGTCAAAACTATTTTCATAGTTATACTAACACATTTCATTTTTTAGAGTCTTGAGACCCTGTGGGCAGTCTGTAAAGAACAGTCAGTCTGAGCTAGAGCAAAATCTCTTTTACACATAGATACAGGGATTGGAGTGGTGGGTCTGTGCTCCTCCCATGTGCCACACACCAAGGTTAATAGTCTTGAACCCAGGAGACAGACTGAGGAAGAATGAATCTATGGTAGAATCATTGGATTGGACAGGGATTCTGTAAATTCTATGAGAGAAGAGACCATGAGGGAAAAAGTCTTGGAATTCATTTAATGAAATTAAAAACAAAATTTAGTACAGGAAATATTGATAGATACAACCCACATAAACAAAAGCACTTTTCAGGATCCTCAATAATTTTATAAACGAGTCCTGAGGCCAAAAAGTTTGAAAACAGTTGTTTTAATCTGATCTAATCTAACTTTACAGAAAAGGATAATTGAGGTCCACCTAACCATTGAGGCCTATCTGCCAAGAGTTAAAAGTAAAGCAAGGATCAAAATCCATACTTCCTGATTCCTAGCTCAGTCCTTTTTACTCTTTGTTCCCTTGTAACACTCTCCTCAAAGTGCTCTATGAATAGCAACAACCCTTTAAACTATCTATAGTGTGCCTGTGACAGTTTGCACTCATTTTACCAAAACTTCATCTCTGTTACAACTCAGGAAGCTAGGCAGCCTCAAGCAAAAGCAGCCTGAAGATCCTATCATACTTTTGGTTTCTGCACGTCATATTGGTGTCTGGACCCTTCCCACCCATTAGGGGTTTCCTCCCAGCATTTCCTTCCTTACCAAAAAAGCACCAGATCTTAATTTTAAACTATTTGGGCTCATTTACTCTGCTTCCACATTTAACCTTCCATGTGGTTCAGGGAAGAAGGGGAGCCCTGGAATTAACAGCAATGGAAAGGACACTGGATTGTGAAATTCTGAGGCACTGGGTTTAAATCCTGGGTCTGTGATACAGGACAAGGTGCTTCTCCTTTCTGAGCCTCGGGTTCCTCTGCTATAAAAGAGACGGTTGAATTTAAGGAGTTCTAAGTGCCATACTAGTTCTCAGTTCTCCAATAATCACTGACCCAGATTTGAATTCTGGTTTTGCTAGCTATCAACTGGGGGGAAAGGCCTAGAAGCCAGTCAAGCCCAGCTGCCCTCAGTTTTCTGGAAAACCTTGTGTTCCATCTTTCTGGACCCAAGTTCCCTTACCTGTAAAACAAGTGTAAAATTTCTGCCCTGCCCTCCCATTTATGTTGTGAGGCCCAAGTGACATCATGGGACAGAAAACATAAAGGACCACAAGAACATAAGTTACTCTTATTTTTGGGGGGAAATTTTACCTACAGTTGCATCAGTATAGAGAAACTTCCTCCCCCAGTAATTCAGAGAGTTGATTCACTGCTGACTCCAAATCTTGGAGTCACATGAAGCCACTTGCCTTTAGTTACCTAGCCAGTATGTGTCAAAAGTAGAGCACAAAAGCTAGGCTTTCCTAACTGCAAGATTGACCCCATCTCCCCTGCTGCAACCTTTTGATATTTCAAAGCTCTCCTCAGAAGTGCTCAAGTATTAGGAGCCCTGTGTCAGGAAATACTGCCCATGGCATACCTTGAGGTACCCATTTCAACTCAGAATTTCTGTTCCCTCTTCTCTCCGAAGCTTTGCCTTACAGATTTGTAATGAAAAAAAATAGATGGTGAACTTTCAGATATTGTAGAATGTGAGTTGTGCTGCTACTATTAGTAATAACGAAAAATCAAACATAGCCCTTCCCAAACAGGCATTCGGCTTTATCAGAGAGCAGAGCCAGTATCCTACTTGGGAGGAATTGTGGAGCCTTCCAAGGGATTTGTTTTGAAGGAGTGTCCCGTCCACTCCATCTGTTTTTGGACACTCAGAAGTTTCAGTGATGCTAAAAGCAATAGACTTTTATTGCAGGTTCATTTTATTCATGAAAAGGAAGGATAAGGCTTCACTTGAGATAGCCTAAGCCATGGAAGAGAAGAGAGGTCCAAGACAAAGGATCCATCTAGATCTATTCATCAGAAACAGATAATACCAGGTGAGAGCCATTAGTGGGAAAAACGCATTGCCATAAGGACAAAATATCTTTGCCATGAGCACCTAAGGGACTACTAGATCTTGGATAAGTTAATCTTCAGCTTATAGCAGGAAAAAGGAGGGACCTAATGATCCCACCACACCTGGTACCCCAGCCCTAGGTTCTCTTCTCTTCTCTCAGTTCACAACAGGACAACAGATTTGAGCCCAGATTTTATAGAAGGAGTAGAGACTCTCACATATATCTGATTACTTCCCTATCTCTGATGTCACAGTCACAAGAAGCCAATTTGTGAGCTTGTATTGAGGAAGTATATGAAGTTTTTGGCATGTAAAGTTCCAGGAGTCGAAGATTGCAGAAACAGAAAAGGAATGCCAGGTCGGAGCTTAGAACAGAGATAGCTTATTGATAAGCTCAGCCTGAACTAGACAGATTTTTCTGACTGCTGGCCCTCAGCTGACTCAATCGTGTCATAGGCTGCTATGCACAATTGGACACTGAGGCCTTGATGACCAAGTGGACTTGCCATAGAGACTAGCTATTCTTTAGCGTCTTTTGCTAGTAAAGTATTTGTTCTTTGCCATGGGGAATTGTGACACAATATGAGAGCCCTTTGTAGACTCCAGCTGGCATATATGATTACAACTGTCAATTTCCTATAATTCTGGAACACATAGTGAAAACTGATGGTAGCCTGCCACACATCTGAGAATCATGGTTGTAAAAGTCTGGAAGCAAATCCCACAATAAGGGTGAATTCCCACTTTTGAAACACTGAGTCCTGCCCTCTTGGATTTAGGATTTATGGCCGCCTTTTCTTAATTGGTTCCAGGCACAAGAAGAAGGTAGGGAAATTTTTTTTGAAGTATTAGCAAACCTGGTCATGTTTGGAGGGAAAGGTTCTCTAGAACACCTACCCCAATACTGTTGGAAAGACATAACTTATTATAACAAATTCCTAGAAATAAACTCCCTAACTCTGACGCACACCAAGGCCTTATTTGTCATTAGCATGTTTCCGAGAGACCTTTTGTCATCCTTGACTCGGGGCCATGTGTTGCATTTGCCTATTTGCTGAACATTAGGTCTACAAATTCTTTAATCCAATATTGATTCCTGACAAAAACAGTACAGAATTGCCTGTCCATGTACTATATCTTTTCACTATCCAACGGATATCATAGACCTATGATTGGCTAAGTAGGAAAACTATTCTTTTCAAGGGAGGGAATATAATGAGCTTTTTCATTTTCAGAAGAGTCCTACCATCATCCTCATAAGGCCATTCCTCTCTAAACCTCATTGTTCCTATCTAAAGCATCTAGGATTAATTCATTATTCAGAGGTGACCTTCAAAACCATCATTTTGGCTTTCATGAGCATCAATAAGCAGGCAACTGATGGTTTCCCCTACTGGATTTTCCCACGTCAGCAATCCCTGCCACTACTTTGGTCCCCTGTTTCCTTAAGCCTCTGTTTGGGTATGTAAGGATAAATCTGCTAAGAGTTATGTGGAAGTTAGCATATAGTACTAGGATCATAAGCTACTTTAATACCTAGAAAATTGATGGTCATGTGCCTAAAAGGAAGATACTTGTAGATGCAGAAAAGAATCCTCAGAAAACAAAATCATTCTATGGGTTCTAGACTGTGAGATACCTAACAATCTCCTCCTTTTCCTGTTTTTAATTTGCAGTACTTTGTCATTGCTTTAGTTCACCATCCCTTTGCTCAAATTAGATGAAGAATTCTGAGACTGTCAACCCTTAAGCATTTGAACTTGAGCTTTTTCCTTAAATCTCCAGCCTAATAGACACTCTGTTGTATGAATTGTGTGTTTTAATATCAACCTGCACAGCACTCCTGCTCTGCCTGATGTGTCATGCAGCTAATCCTGCACACTGGCATTGGAGCTTAAGCTCTCAAAGGCTCTCCCAAGCTACAAAGTTGTCAGCCTCCAGCTGGTACTTAGGGTAAACAGTGCCTGAGCACCTGCTTAATTGCATTCAAAACTAACACTCCTCAGAACCCCAAGCAGGGAGAGAGAGATGGAATGACAGGCAGAATCCCAAGTGGTTTTGAGAGGCTAGAGCACTGGATTGAATCTAATAGGGATAATAAGGAGATAAATCAAGGTCTTCTGGCCCTAGATGTGGGAGACATAGAAAAAAAGGATGTTCAGAGAAGAATCTAAGGATTTTAGTGGCCTGCAAGCTCAATATGAAGCAGCAGTGTGATATGTCAAGTATAAAAAGCTATTGCAATGTTGGGCTGCAATAAGAGAAAAAAGTGTCCAAAAATAGGGAGTGCCAGACCCATTGACCTCACCCTTCATCAAACCTCATCTGGAGTATTAGGTTCAGTTCTGAGTGCCAGACTTTAGGAAGAACATTAATAAATAACCCAGAGAATTTTTTAAAAAGGGCATCCAGGGGGGCAAAGAGCCCTGAGTCCATGTCATGTGGATCAGCTGAAGGAAGTAGGCTTAAACATGCCTGAAGAAAAGAAAACTCAGAGGGAGCATGAAGGCTACTTAAGCCTTTGAAGGTCGGTCATATAGAGGAAGAATTACATTTGTTCTGTTTGACTGCAGAGGGCAAAACCAGGAGCACTGGGAAGAAATGGCAAAGAGGTGATTTCATAGCAAATGTCCAAAAACACTTTCTAACAATTAGAGCCATCCAAAAGTGGAATAACTTGGCCTCCAGAGCAGTGGTTCTCAAAATAAGGTTTAGGGAGTCTTTCTCAGGCTCCCTTTCAGAGGTAGCAGAGGGGTGGTGAAGTCAAAACTTTTCATACTACTAAGACCTTAATTTCTAATGTTGTAAATATTGAGAGATTTAAGCCACAAATTCAAAAGTTGTTTTGGGACCCTTGATAATTTTTAAGAGTATAAAGGGGTCCTGAGACCAGAAAATTTGAGAGCAACTGCCCTAGAAGTATTAGGTTACCTTCCTTGGAGGTCATCTGACCAAGGCTAAAGGACCACTTAGGGAATTTTTCTTAGTTGGGACTCTGTTAGCATATGTCTTAGATCAGATGGCCACTGAGATCCTTCTAATTCCTTAATTTTGTGATTCTGTAACACTAACCAAAATTTATTAAGCACTTAACTGTACATTTGTCAAACATTAGACATGAAATAGCCAAATCATTAAAGGTTTTGGGTCTTCTGAGTCTTCCCAGCTTTTGTGTAATGGATATGTATGGTTAACCCTGGTTTCTGCTCTGGGTACCCTTAAAATTATTTGGACACTCTTCTCTGTCTCTTTAGCAAGCACATTTCAAAAAGATACTTCCATGTCCACACAAAAATCTCACAACAAAATATAAACACTTTTTGAAAGCAAAGCCTTTTGTTCCCAGTTTGAAAACATTTAAGTTATTACCACATCAGGTTTATACCTTTCTCAAGTGAGGCATTTCTAAGTGAACTTGCCTGAATGGGGAAAGTCAGCTAAAGTCTGAGAACTCTCATCCTCAGAGCACTCTGTGCCTCTGTGCTCCTGGCTGACAGCTAAGCATTGAGATTCCTTGTGTAGGAAAGATGTCAGCAGCCATCTAATCCAAATCATACACACAAGGTGCCTCCACTGGTCCATTTTCACATCTGTGTGAACATCTTTAAGAAGAAGGCCTTCTCTATTAGTACAAAGGGACTTATGTATCATCCTCCCCTGTCTCTCCAGAAGAACTTCATACAAACTTATGTGAGGCTCTGCATAACTGCACAGTCTCAAAAGGACTTCCAAACCATTCTTTCAAAAGCATAGCACTTTTGTGAAGAGGAATGAAGAACTACCTCCCTATATCAGAGTTCTCTCAGTTAGCTGCCCTGCGAGAACAGGTGCTTGCAGGTGGCAGCTCTGGGGTGATGCTGCTCTGTAGAGCAGATCAGAACCAAGGAGGGGTCTATTTCTCAGAATCAAGGAGTTAAAAGAGCGAGCTCAGGTTGGGCCAGGGAACCTCATACTGCTTCTAGCCCCCTCAGGACAAAATAAATAAAAGAAGAGCTGCCGGGAATTAAAAGAAATCATAACATCTAGTACTAGAACTTCCTCTCCACCAAACATTTAGACTTTAGTACAGATGACTAGTAAAAAAGGACTTAAAGGAGAGAAGCCCACACTAGAGCCAAAGCTGTGGAAGATCCAGCATACCCAGGGGTGGCAACATCTTCATGTCTCATTCCAGCCACCACCAGCTCTGGCTCTGGGAGAGAATTTCAGTCTTCATCATCACGATCCTGGGACAGGGGAATCAGGCCCTCGAGAGGTGGCCACCCATGCTTCCCACGTCTCTGTAACAAATGATGATGAAACATGTACATTTGCAAAATATCACCTTGTCCACCTAGACAGAGTTCTCACAAAAATGGAAAACTGGTCAAGATGCTCAAAGCACTGGATTTAATTTCAAGATAACCTAGGCCAGGGAATAATGGCAAAAACTATCCGGATCACAGCTGGACCATTGCCTCTGGAGGAGCAGATAAATGCACCCCAGCCCCAGGTGAGGGTGTATTTGAAGATCTTCAGTGAGATGGACAATCCTCCACCAAAAGAAAAAGTATGTTACCAGGGAAAAAAAAAAAAAAAAAAAAACTTGAAGCCCTAAGGGGAATTCATTGCCTAAGCCTCACATATGGATTACCAGTTTTCAGAGGATTAGAAATTGACAAAGTAATCTGCTAAATAGAAACTAATCTGTCCTTTGACTCAGATCCTGCATATGTACCAAGGTTTGGAATCTAGACTTGAGGTGCAGGCTTGACTCCACACCATTTCTTAGAAATCCCAGATGCCTCCCTGACCTTCTGTTTCTTTTGTAAAATGAATACAGTAATTATAGTACCTGCAATGAGAAAAACATTTTGAAAGATTATGGAAATATGTTGCTACTCCTGAAAAACCAGCCTCCTGGCAATGAATTACAAAAGCGCTTGTGTTTCCTTGGAAGCAGTAATCAGTAATGTCTTCCTCACATCTGGGAAACTTATACAGTAACAGTTCTGTGAGGGTCCCATTTATAAATAAGGACAATGAGATAAGGGGCAAGAACTGTGCACCTTTGAGTAGTACTCTGCAGTTTGCAAAATTTGTTGTGGATCTCATAGCAGATAAGCTCAACTGGTAATGTAATCTTCATTTTACAGGTGAAGAAACTCAGGTCTAGATAAGGGTGGTCATTCTAGCAAGGCCACATAACTAATAAATGGCAGGTTTGGAACCTAACCGTAAGCCCCTTGACTCCTGGAAGTTTTCTGCTGCTGCAGGGGAAGATTCCAAATTCTAGCACTGAACTCTAAGTGTGGGGGGCCTAGATGAGATGCAAACAGGTGTGACCAATGAAACTTTGCTCACCTTATCCGGGCAGCATGTTGTACTCACTCTCCATGTGCCCATGGACAAATCACGTTATACTAATGAGCCTCAGTTTCTTTGTCTATAAAATGAGTGGAACTGATTCAATTCTGTCTAAGAGCCTTCCTACTTTTAAATCCCATGAATTTGTAACTCCAAGACTGCTATGCTTTCTATTGGCCTAGAACTCAACCAGGGATTCACCAAATTGGGAAGATCCCCAGGATCTCCTGTACCCTAGGCCAGTGCTCTCTGGTTGTGCTTGTTTTGATGTGAGTTCTATTTTCTCTTCCAGCCCTATCATGAACAAGTTCTTCCCAGCAAATTTCCCCAACAAGCAGTATCAGCTACTCTTCACACAAGGCTCCGGGGAGAATAAGGAAGGTACATCCTTAAGACAATATCTCTGTGGGACTCTAAAGAGATTGCCTTTATTATTTCTTTTTCCCTTCTTTTTCTATCTCTGAGAATCTTCTGAAGCTTTTGGGCCACTGTGTTTTAAGCACTCTACCTCCTTTCAGCTCTGATTTCTGACTTGGGGTCAGACTGTGCCCTGAGAACTATCGTCTTGCTTGCCCAGCCTCTGAGGGGCCACGGTCTTGCCCTCTGGAATAGCTGACATTTACTAAACCCATTCCTGTTTATTAGAATTAGAATAATAAAGGTCAGAGTCCCTGCTCTTTGAGGGCAGACTCTGTTGGCTTAGCATATGGAAGGGACAAATGCTTCCTAATTCATTGCTGGATGAGTGGTTGATTCTAGGAAGGTCACTTTCCTTGGTTTCTTTCTATGGTTAATGACTGGACCACCTTGGCCTCAGTAGTGCTTGGTTCACACCCCTCTGATACATTCATTTTGGAATACGGATATGATAGCTATATCTTATCTATTTTTTATTCCCAAATAAGATTTGAGTTTCATGACAGTGCAACAATCATCCAATCTTATCTAGAACTTAACTCTCTAGTGTCTGGCACAGACCTCTAAATGCCTTGTAAATGCTTAATAAATTTTGGTTGAATTAAATTTTTCTTCCTATTTTTTTTATTCCTGGCCTTCTTATTCTCTTCCTCTGCCTTCACCTTAGAACTGTCAGAAATTTGCTTGATCCTGTAGATTATATCTCAGGAGAAAGAAGTTTTGTCCCCTACTTAATAAGAATGGCTAATCCTTAAAAGGACCCAATTTCTTAGCAAGCATTGCTTCTTCCTTAGTAAGATTGAGGCCCTGTAGACCTTATTATATCTCCTGTTTCCCATAAATGCCTGAAGTTCACAAACATAGACTCCAAGGAAAGGCTTGGACATGACAATCTTTTTCCTCCCTTCCCCCACCCTTGTTTCTGTAGAAATTGTCAATTATGAGTTTGACAGCAAGGATCTCGTGTGCCTGACCCTGAGCAGTATCATCGGTGTTTGGTATCTGCTAAGGAAGGTGAGGGGAGGCAGGGGATGGTCCTGGATTGTGGCAACATCCCCTTTGCCGGATGGATGGGAGGGGGGAAGGGGGAAGATGCCAGCTGTTCACCTCTTGGGTTGGGTGGGGATACATTTTTCTCCAACAGCACTGGATTGCCAACAACCTCTTTGGCCTGGCCTTCTCCCTCAACGGAGTGGAGCTCCTGCATCTCAATAATGTCAGCACAGGCTGCATCCTGCTCGGAGGCCTCTTTGTCTATGACATCTTCTGGGTGAGCTGCCCCCTTCCTGGGCTTCCTGGGATGAATGGGCTGCAGGAGGCAGGCTGAAGTCCCCTCCGCTCTTCCTACTTCTGGAAAGCTTGGTCCCTGTTCCACAGAAAACGATGTCAGAGAAAGTTCGTACTGGGAAGAACCTTAGGACCTTAGACATCATTTGTGTAAATAAAAGAAGAGCTTGTTCTAGGTGCCCTCTGAGGCCCCTTCCTCTTTAGATCTAGGTTCTCATTTAGCTTAACCTAACTTACAGAGGGAGAAACAGTGGATCAGAGAGGACAAGTGTGACCTTTCCAGGTTCACAGCTAATCATCGTCAGAGCCATGACTCAAAGTAAGGCCCTCTAACACCCAATCCAGAGCTCTGTTCCACCACTATAGGTTCTGAAAGTCAGGGTAATAATGCTAGTTAAGTGTCCTAAGCAAGGTCTGGTGGGGCAGAGGATGGAGACGAATTTCTGGGAAGTCCCAGCTCCTTTCTGATGCCAAAGTCCCTTAGTTAAATGGGGTTTATAGGAACTTTCCTCCTCGTTTCATTCTTCTGAGTCTCTCTTACTCCTAGGTTTTTGGCACCAATGTGATGGTAACTGTGGCCAAGTCCTTTGAGGCACCAATAAAACGTGAGTAAATCCCTGTCCAAAGAACTTCCCATATCCCCTGGACCTTGTTCTCTTTAGTGACAAGTAACATTCTCAGGACTAAATTAGGAACCCAGCCCAGCTCTGACACTAATAACACCTCACTAGGCTACAGTTGCTTATATTTTCCAAAGTACTTTTCTATGCATTATCTCATTTTATCCTTCTCTGTTAGGAAGACAGGATAAGGCTTATCCCCATTTTTGTTGATATGTAAATGGAGACCTATTTGAAAGTAGAACCTCCCTTATCCTGTACATGTGCAATTGATTTAAAATAAAAAAAACCAAATGGAGAGGGGGCAAATATAATATTATTAGGGGAGGAAATATAGACAATGGTATAGCAGTGGCACTGGTTGGAAATGGGCACAAGCTAGGGAAAGGCTGGAACTATTTAGGCCCAGAGCTCATGCTCTGAGAGCTGTCCAAGGTATAGGCCCTTAACAGCCAGTCTCAAGATCTAGTACTTCAGAGTGCCAATGTCCTTTCTTTAGACATGTCTAGGTAAAACTGTGCATGTCACGGATTTTAAGGATTTTAAGATTATAGGATCTTAGGTTATAGGGGTAGAAAGAAGCTTAGAGGTCATCTAGCCCACCTACCCCCATGACAACTGCTACTAAAAATATTAATAATTCAAATTTATGTGGCACTTTTTCAAGAAGTTTTTCACAGTATCCCTGTAAAATGAGTTATGCAGCTAGAATTATACTCATTTGAAGAAGGGATCTCAGAGTTCATCCAGTTCAATAAGATTTTTAATAAATTAATAAACTGAGGCTGAGAAATTAATATAATAGTAATGGTGATGATAACTAACATTTGTAGAGAGTTTTAAGATTTACAAAGCCCATATATGTTATTTCTTATAATTCCTGTAACAGTCCTCTGAAGTGTTGTTATTCTCCCCATTTTATATATGAGGAAATTGAGGCAAAAAGAAGATTAATTGATTTGCCTAGGGTCATGTAGCTAGTAAAAATATAAGGCTGGATGTGAACTTGGCCCTTCCCAACTTCGTTACATGCTACAGTGACACCTACCTACTCCAAGTCATGGTCCTCTGACTTCAATTCCAATGTTCTTTCCATGTCACCATGCTACCTCTAAAAGAAAGGAGAAAACTGGGGCTCAGACAAGCAAAATACTTTGACCAAGATGGCATAGCTGGGGTGTGAATTCAAAGTTCTTGATTCCTTGGTTAGGAACTCTTCCTTTTTCTCAAAGTTGTTTGAACTAATCAAACATGGGAACTCCATCATGATTGTATTTGACCTGCTCTTTCCTTGGGGGTGTACATAATTAATAGTTAAGGCCCTTCCCCCTCCTCCGTTTTTTCCTCCAGTGGTTTTCCCCCAAGACCTGCTGGAAAAGGGATTGGAGGCAGACAACTTTGCCATGCTGGGACTGGGAGACATCGTCATTCCAGGTAACACTTGTGCTTTGGGGGTGATTAACAGTCAGTAGTAAGAGAAGAGCCTGTCCTGAGAGAGAGGAAACAGAAACAATCTCTCCCACCAGCCCCACCTTTTTCCTATTCTATTGCTCCTGACAAAACACTTTTACCTCTAATATCTTCATATTTATGTGTATTTTGGGGAAGAGGTTAAGTGGTGCTTTTATCTACATTTGGCACATGAGAAAACTGAGACCCAAAGAAAGTAAACAATTTGGCTCGGTGGCTAATGTTGGAGTTGGGACTCAGGCCCCAAGACAAGCCATCCCGTCTCTAGGGTAAAAGTTTTCGGGGCTGGGACCCCCAAGCAGTCATGGTGGGAAGATGCCCTTAGAAAGTTCTTCCTCTGCATTAGACGAGTACCTGCCAGAACGGGGCTCCAGAAAGGCCAAGTCCGCTTCTCCAAGGGCCCACCGGACTGGAATCTGAGACCACTGCCCAGATGTGCTTGCAGCCAGCCCCGGGCCCCTGCGTGCCAGGCCCTGAGCAGGTGCTGACCCTGAGCTCCTGAGTGCTGCAGGGGGTGCCCCTGGCCGCCGGACAGGCTGCCCTGGGGGGCCGGGCCCAGGGGGGAGGAGGGAGCCTTGCCTGGGAAGAGAGGAGACCGCCTCTTTGTGGCTCTGCCGCGTCAGAGCCCCTTCCAGCCCAACGGCCTCAGGAAAGAAGAAGGCTGGTGGTTATCATCCAAAAGAGGAAACCCACATGGGGAAGCAGCTGCCCAGAGTCCACTAGTGAATGAGAAAGGGACCGGCTTATTCTCACAGCCAGTGCTTCTTGTCGGTGGCCACCAGGTGGCGCCGTCTCCACATGCAGTGTTTGAGAATTCTGGTCTCTGCACAGTCTAAGAAGCGCCCCATGTGCCTGGCAGGCCTCTTTGGATGGTTTGTTGAAGGGTGCCTAAGGAGGTGGTAGCCACGGTGCTCAGGGAGCTTAAGGTAGTGTGAGGGGTGGGCCCTGCCTCCCACGTGGTCCCCCCAGCCCCTCTGACTCTCCTTCTCTTTCCTTAGGCATCTTCATTGCCCTGCTTCTGCGTTTTGACATCAGGTGAGCCCAGAGATTCAGGCAGAGGAGAGAACCGAGGTTTTCTGAGCCAAAGCTAGCTCCAGGCCCTTTCCGCTCACTTCTAGCGTCAGAGCGCTCTTCTCACCCCCGTCCTGAGAGAAAGCGCCTGAGCTGTAGGCAGTGGGGACGCAGGCAGCCCTGAGCCAGCTTAGGCTTAGTCAGAAGAAACTGAGATACTCTGTGTTCCAGCTTCCTCTTCAGACAGAGGTAAAAGCTGAGGCAAGAAGAGGGGAAGTGGTTGTCACCTAGACCAGACTGACAACCCTGTTCTCCGGTCTCCCAGCCCAGTGGCTTTGTCCTCAGGATGGGAGACAAGGGTTAATTTGGGTGGCCAAAGACCTGGATCTAGAGAATCAGGAGAAGACTCCTGGAGGTCTTCCCCAACCTTGACCATCCAGGGCCACATTGTGGGCCAAGGCTAAATCTTGGTGTTGACAGGGAGATAGGAAAAAAGATTGGGTCATAAAAGGAGACATGAAACTCGGTGATAAATAAAGTCCTTTAACATCAAGTGACCATTTTAAAATCACTTTATACAGAGCATTATGTTCAGTGGTGAAGAAGTTTGAGTTTATATAAGACACAGGTCCAGCCTTTCTGGAGCCATAGCCATGGGAATTCAGTTCAGCAGACATTTAATAAGTATCTTTCATAAAGCCCCCTGCTCTTTAACTGGAATGTCTAAAATAATGGGTTTTGAAGCAGCCAACATAAGAGACTCAGAATTCCATTCATATCTGTGTTGGACAGTAACCACCTTGCCATTTATGGGCTAGAACTAAACTCGGCTCAATTCATTGCAACAAAAATTATCTATGCATCTGACACATACACATCACCTTGTTTGACCCTGAAGATACAAGAAGAAACAAAGAATATTCCCTGCCCTCATAGAACTCACAGTGTAGGAGGACAAAACTAAGACACAGCACAACATGGCAAATGTACAGGAGAGATTCTATCAGAGATATGAAAGACTGGAGGCAAAATTTACAATAACCAGAGGAGTAAAGTTCACCAAAGAAAGGGCAGCTTAACTGGACCTCAGAGAATGGGATTTCAGTAGCCAGAAATGGAACAAGGATGGTCCAGAAATAGGAAGAAGAGTAAAGACAGGCCAAGGAAAACATGGAATGACGGGGAAAGGGAAAGACAACACATCAATTTAATTGGAGGTCAACATGAAGGGGAGTAGTGGGAAATGAGACTTGAAAGAAGTTTGTATAGGGTATCAAATGCCAGCCTTCCAAGAGTTTGGCCTTTACCCAGTAGACACTAAAGAATTAGGGAAGGATTTGGGGGGAGGAAAGAGGGGAAGGGCATGCAGGAGGGAAGAAGTATTTTTAGAGCTGGACTCTTAAGAGAATGACACAGGCATAGTCAATAGGACAACTTGTCGGGAAACAATCAGAAGGTTATGATAATCCAAGGATTTAGTTAAGAAGGACCCTGCACAAAGGTGGAAGTCATCGAGATGAAGAAGAGTGGGGCAGGTGCTTAAAATTTCTTGGGGGCAGGGAGATAGCTTCCAAGGCAAAGAGCTCTGATTTTGTGCTTCCCAGCTTCTAAGACCTCTGAAAGTATGAGAACCAAAGAGTCATTGAAGGGAATAGAATCAGGAAGTCCTAATACATCTCTCCCCCTTCGCTCACCCTGCAGCCTGAAGAAGAACACGCACACCTACTTCTACACCAGCTTCGTGGCCTACATCTTTGGCCTGGGTCTTACTATCTTCATTATGCACGTCTTCAAACATGCCCAGGTAAGTTGGAGAGCTAAACGGTGAGAGTAGGCCAGGAGCCGAATCCTAACAGCCACCCACCCATCTCTTCTCCACCCTAACCCTCTCTGCTCCTGTTCTGCCCTCAGTCCCTTGCTGGGATGGCCCTGTAAGAGAAACAGTAGGACGTGACAAAAAGAGCACTGGACTTGGAGCATGAAGTCCTGGGGGGAGACCTTCCTCTCTCACGTATCTTGAATGGGTCACTTAACTTCTTGGCATCTCAGTTTCCTTATTTGTAAGATGGGGATAATGATACGCCATCTATCTCAAGGATTGTTAGGAAGAACATTCTTTGTAAACCTCAACGCTGCAAAGAAACATCAATGACTAATTTTTAAATCTGAAAGAGAATTGGGGGAGGAATAACAGGAGTTGCCAGCAGATGGCACTCCTCACTCTGGCAATCTCTTCCGTGGGTAAGCCCTGTTGCAGAGTCATGATCCTGTAGATTGGTACACGTCCCTTTTGAATAAAACATCTTCTCTGTGTCTATTTTGATCCTTCCTAACTTGGGGGAGAAAGGGAATGGGGGCAATGGAAAGGATGCTGGATTTAGAGTCAGAAGACCTGGGTTCAACTGTGACTCCACTACTTTTGACCTGTTAGACATTGATCAAGTCATTTCCTTTTTGGGAGCCTCAGTTTCTTACATCCAGTGAGAATATTGGACCGATTCTTTCTTATGTATCCTCTAATCCTTAAATACGTGACTATAAATGTTTTCATTTTACAGAGGAGGAAACTGAGGCTCAAGGGTATAGGAAAATTACTTCCCAGAAGTCACATAAGTCTGTCAGAGCCATTACTGTACCCAGGTCTCCCACCTCTAGAATTGGCACACAAACCACTCCCCTCAATAGTTATTTTCTAATTTTGGATAAATTTTGCAGTGCTATTTCTAGAGAGGATACAGAGAAAGATTTTCCCTTTGCAGGGAAGATTTATTATTTCCCATCACCAGCCCCTGGCATTGCTGTCTGGATGCATATCTCTAGGAAGTTGTCCAGGGTCCAAGCAAATAGAGCATAGATCTTTGAGCTGGAAAATACCTTCAAGGTACCCTGACCAGTGGTCATTCTACAGATGAGGAAACTGAGGCCCAGAGAGGGAAATGAACTTAATTCTCCAAATGTCTAGAGATTTCATTAATAGAGAAAAAAAGCATGGTTTTGTAGGTGTTCCCAAAGGGAGGGAAAGCTTTATAATGTTTTATAGTTTTCAAAGCACTTTCCCAAAAACATGTCTTCTAGGTAGGGATGCAGTATTATTCCCACTGAAGAGATGGGTAAACTAATTGACTGGCCCATGGTCAAGTAGTTAGCATCAGAGCCAGCCTAAGCTAGATTTCTAAACATGGCTCGTGGTCCCTCATTCATGCAAGGCTCTCCCCCAGTTCTTAGGGAAAACCCTCTATTTCCCAGCACAGCCTCCTGGAGCTGATAAAACTCTGTGCTTTCCCCCACCCCCGCAGCCGGCATTGCTCTATCTGGTCCCTGCCTGCATTGGTTTCCCCCTGCTGGTGGCGCTGGCAAAGGGAGAAGTCACGGAGATGTTCAGGTAAGGGGTGGGCCCAGCCTACCATTCCCACAGCACACAAGGCCCCGGGCATGTTCACAGGTGCAGCCAATGGGCCCCGGGGGGATGCAGAGGTTGTGGGCTGGGGGAGAGAACTATGGTGGAGTGTTTGTACACGTCTCCAAGGAAACCACTCCCTGGCATTTTTTGCCAGTACATGGGAACTTATCTGTGGGTTCTGGTGGTAGTTTTGCTCTGGACCCAGCCCTCCCATCCCCCAGCTGGTTGGAATGGCAGTTAGCTGAACTAGGGCACATCATGGAAGGGGGGCAGGGAAAGAGAGACACAATTCTGAGAATCAAGCAGGGGCATCCCTACAAGATTTGGGCCACCTTCTTCTCTAGGTAGCTACTGTGCTCTTGTAGTACATCCAGCACACAGCATCTCTGATACAGTGAGTCTTCTGACTCCCGCCCGTCTAAGACTAAAATACATAGAACTTCTGCCACCAGGACAGAGTGTGAGACTGGCTGGAAGTGTCTTGAGAGAGCTCTGTTCTAAGCCCTTCCAAGGGCTAGGTGGGCTAGAGAAAGACCTGAATTCAAATCTCACTTCTGATATTAGCTGTGTAAACTTGGGCCTCTAGCCTCATTTTTCTCATCTGTAAAAATAAGAGGTTTCAGCTACTTGGCCTCCTAGATCCCTTCAGACTTTAAATCTATGATCCTCTGACCCTCCTTCAATAAATGCTATTGACAGACCTGTTCCCCAGGGAAGCAGTAGCAGCAGCATTAGACTGGAAGTCAGGAGACCTGGGTGCTGCTGTGTGTCCTTTATCAAAGTCCTTTTCCTCTCTGGACTCCCATTTTCTCCTTTGTAAAATGATAGGGTTGACTTAGTGGTCTCTGAGGGCAGTTCTGGTTCTCATGTTCTTTATTTTGTGTCCTGATCCTTTGTCCTAGTCTATATTTTAGGATCTGTTCTAGGGCTACCATTCTCTGAACCATGTTCTGTACTTCCTCCCATATCCAATGCTCTGTTATTCTAGGTCTCTCTGAGTAGATGATCCCTATGGGGAAAAAAAATAACTAGAAAGCAGATTCAGATCCCATTTCTCCCCCCAGATTCCAGCTACGAGGCAAGGGTCTATACCTGGCAGCTGCACACCTACATAAGGAGTGGGAAGGCTAAATAAACTCTGGGAAGACTGTCCAGGCTGGTGCTGTTCCCAGGACCACAGGCTAGAGACACACTGTCCCAGGGTGGAACCACACCCATCCACCCATAGGCTCTGCATATCTTACAGGGCCACAAATGTCTTCCTCTAGGCTTGGCCTCTGGAATGAAGGAAGACTTAATTCTAGGAAAAACCTCCAGGAGAAAATTCCCGTCTTCCCCAGTTTCTTATTAAGTAGTAGGGCAGAAGTAGAGTAATTTAGAGGGTGGGATCTTCTCTTAGAAAAGACAGAAAATCAGGGATCTGTCAGATCTTTTTCTGTGATTGAGACTAGGTGTCCTGCCTAGGCTAGACTAGATTGTGGTTCTTAGATCTTCCTACTCCCAGCTTGGGTACCTTAGGTTGATCACCTTCCCTCTCGACTTCCCCAATGTTCTTCTCTGTAAAATGAAGGTACTGGGCCAGATGACGTCCCAGGTCCCTACTAGCTCCGATAAGCTATGCTATGTTCCAAGGTCTATAGCCTATTCCTCTCAGTTCCTGACTTTTTGTGGTTTTATACATCCTGACTTATGAACAACCCAAATTGGTAACAGTACATAAATTAATCTCCTGTGCCCTTCCCTTTATTGAGGGCCACATGTCCTACCCTCAGCATAGTCCTGCCTCTTGCTGGTGTGACTCCCTCAGTGTCTGCCCCAGAGAGCTGTTCCCTTCCCACCCCACCCCCTATCCTTCAGCCTTATAAAGAGATGGCAGGTGGGCAGCTCTGCACCCCCAGGGACCCTCAAAATAACTCATCATGGGCAGCTGCCACCCAGGGGGGTCAGACATGGCCCATCCCTCCCCCAGCACCACCACCCGCATCCCTCCAGGTTATTGGCCAGGCCTTCACCCTGTCCCTTCCCCACCTGCTCAGCCTTTGATGTTTCTCTGGGAACCCAGTGCTGCAGGCACCGATCGTCCCGGTCCTGGCCTTCCTGTGCACCTGGGCGCCCTGAGCCGTGCTGCTGACACACCCGTGACTCATCCCACCCCCGCGCCACCCTCCCTCCCTCCCCGGAAGCCAGCAGGGCTCACGGTCACAGCCCCGTGTCTCCTGGTGGGGTGAAGGGGAAAGGGCCAGACCCCGGGGCTGGGAGAAACAGGGCCATATTGATTCCCTCTTCTCGGGCCTCCCACATCCCATCCCTTGTATGACAAGCCCTGGCATCCTCCTGGGATTTGGTTCCATTCCAAGCCCCCACCCCCTCCTGATGGCAGGCAGGTGCTGGGAGTTGTGGAGGCCAGGGCCTCACTGAGGACAGACAGACAGCCCAAGTTCATAAGAGACAAGGTCAGTCAAAAAAGCAGCAGGCTGTAGTGGAGGGTGGCACCGGCTTTGGACCATGGTTTCATAGAGCATATTAATATCAGTAGCTTATGTTTCCATGGCATTGTAAGATTATGTAGTGCTTTTTATCACAACCCTCATTGGTAGAGAAAACATGGTCATTATTATTATTGATGATGGTCAACTCCCATTTTTGCAAAATTAAAATTAATGTAGAGCTGGAATTTTAGTCCAAGTCCCTCATTTTACAGAGGAGATGGGGAAGCTAAAAAGGTTCAATCTCTTAAATCAGCAGTGTTTTTAATATACTCCCATGCTATCATCAGCACTAACTCCTGGCTTCAAAGAACCTGGTATGGAGTCCTTGCTCTGCCCCTGCCCACCCCCTGTGAAACAAAAGCAGCTGGCAGTTCAACAAATAATGCTCTGGGCCTAGAGGAAGGAAGACCCAAGTTCAAATCCAGCCTCAGACACTTGGCAGCTTAATGTGGTCTCAGGCAAGTTACTTAACCTCTGCCTGCCCCAGTTTGCTTATCTCTGATATGGGGACAATAATAGCACCTACTTCCCAGGGTTTAGTAGGGATCAAATTCAATAGATAAAATATATCTTAGGTCCTTTGAAAACTTAAGGCTCTAAATAAAGAGTTGCCATTCTTGAGCTTGTCATCCATCATCACTTCCCCTCTCAGGACCTTGTCTTCCTTTCTATAAAAATGTAGATATAAGATCTCTGAGATCCTTTGCAATTCTTGATTCTCTGCTAAGACAGCTCATTTCTAGTGCTGTTTAGATCCTCGTGGGATAGGAGGGGGAGAGAAAGCCAGGGAGTAGGGAAAATGGAGACCATGGACAGCAGGTGCTTAAGTTAGAAGTCCCCCCACACACACACACCTCTTAGGATCTCACTCATAGGAATTACATAAGACTATTTTCCAGCAGGGCGTGCACATGTGCGTGCGCGCGTGCACACACACACACACACACGAATCTTGCTTAGTTCTTCCCCAGTCCCCAGGGGCCTGAGTAATGTAGTGGAAGATCAACAGATTTGAAGTTAAGACCATCTGAACTTCAGTTTCCTCATTTTGAAGCATAAAAGCTGTACTGAAAATTCTCTAAGGTCCCATCAGATTGAAATCTTTTAACCCTCTCCCACTGCCCAAAAATCTTCTTAGAGCCCATGACTGTGGTGGTCCCCATGCTTCTCGGCCCGTTGTCAGGCTGTTAATGACATGCAGCAGCTCCAGAGGCTGGCTTTCCACCTGCGGCTATGTCTTGAGGAAGCAGGCAGTACCTGCAGCCTTTTGAAAGGAAACTGAGTAGAAAAGCAAAATTATTCTGCCTTTCTCTCAAAATCCTTTCCTGTCACTCCTTGGTCTCTTCCTGCTTCTATTCTCTCCTTCCTCAACTCCTTACCCCCACCCCACCCCCCATCCCTTTTTTGAAAAGTCTCCCTTGGCTCTTCTCCTGAATTTTGGTCCCAGCTTTGCCACTGACTTGCTATATGACTTTGGGCAAATCCCTTCCTTTCTCCGGGCCTGTTTCCCCATCTATAAAACAAAGGGGTTGGACTTGAATGGTCACTAAGATCCTTTACAACTCTAAGATTCTGTGATTCCTCCTCTTTTCCCTCCCTTCTTCCTCTCTGTCTTTCCTGCAGCTATGAATCTTCTGCTGAAATCTTGCCACACACTCCGCGGCTTACCCACTTCCCCACTGTCTCGGGCTCACCCGCCAGCCTTGCGGATTCCATGCAACAGAAAGCGGCCTGCCCCCGCCGCCGCCGGCCACACAGCCCCAGCGCCCTGTAGCCCCCAGCGTCCTTTCTCCCCCCGTTTCCCCTCTGCTCTGTCAGGTAGGGCATCCCATTCTCTGCCTTCCTTTCCCCTTTCTCCCTCAAGTCGGCCGACGCCACCCCCAGCCCTACCCCCTTTGGCTCCTCATTCCTTTCTCTCTGGGGCACCAGTTAGTGGTGACTTGTCCAATTTCAACCTTAGAGACAGCCTTGATCCCAGGAGGAGCAGGTCTTTCCCTTCCTTTGCCTCGTCCATAACCCTAGATTCTAACCTGAGCCTCTCTTCATCTTTCTGGTGAGCCGGCCATCTTGAACTGGGCAAACCCCTCTCTAGGGACCTCTGAACAACTTGCAGACCTTAGTTCCTCCCATAGGGCAGGTGGGAAGGGGGCTGTAGTAGAGTCGTTCTCCACATTGGAGAGATGGCTGATCCAAAGTGAGGTAATCACACAGATCTGGGGAGCAAGAGGTAGGAGTCCCATACCCTGTGGGGGGGGGGGGGGGAGGAGGGTTGGTGTTTACCATTGTACCCCTGGGATGAAGGGAGAGAAATTTATGTCACCCCAGGCAGCATCAAGCCAAGGGTTAGGCACAACTGTGAGTCTGCTTGATCTGGAGTTGTCTGAGCTCTATTTGCTGCCAAAGAGAATTGAGGGGGTGAAGTTGTAGGGGACATGGCAGCGTGAAGAGCACTGCACTTGGAGTCAGAGACCTGAGCTCTCCTTGCTCTGCCACTTATTAGCAATATGACCTCAGGCAAGTTATTTAACCACTAGCCTCAGTTTGCCCCATCTATAAAATGAGGGGATAAGACTAGGTAAGCTTACCCCCTCTAAAATTCCTTCCAGCCCTAAATCGTGTGACTATGGAAACAAACATGGAGGAAGTGAGACTCAACTTTAGACTGGGCCGGGGTAGGGGGGAAGGGAAGGAGGGGAGTCCATGAACCTGGTCCTTTCTATGCTGTGTTTGAGACCAGAGCCAGGGATGTCTCCTGCTAAGCAGGAGAGGGGTCAGGGCTGCCAAGTGTGAAACCAGAAGAAAGGAGGCTCAGACCCAGCCCTGGTGAAAAAGCCTGTTCTTGGGGAGAGTGGGAAGACGGCGGTGGCCTTTTCTGATCCAACATTTCTCCCCTCCCCTCTCTCCGGCCTCCAGCTACGAGGAGACAAACGAGAAAGAGAAGGAGTCAGCCAGTGAGTGCAAAGAAGGAGCACCGCCATCATCATCATCATCATCCTCTGAGACGGAAAAGAAGGAGCAGTAAGGGTGGGCTTGGAGCCAGGTGGAGTGGGGGGGGGCTCCTGCCGCCAGGGCAAGAGCTAGGGGAGAGACAATGGCCCTGCAGAACCGGGCGGTGATGCTCCGGCTTAGGCTGCCCTGCTGGGGCCAGGCCTCTCCTCTCCCTTCTCCTTCCCAAGCCCAGTCCTGGATTTTTCTCTTTGTTTCTGGTTGTGTACTTCCTGCGTGCTCCCTCCCCAGCACTGGGCAAAGAAACCCCAACTACCTTTTGTGGGGAGGGTGACAGGGGTGGTGAGAGGGCCTGGTTTTTAAATTTTTTGTATTACCGTGAACTCCCCTCTCTCTCACATTAAAAGTCTGTGTCAAGTGAAAGTGAGGACAAGGGAGCAGTCTCTGTCTCCACTTCGCCCTAGGCATTGGGAAGAGACATCAGAGGTGGAAGCCTCTTGACCCCCCAACGCCTGGTTTCTCTTGAACCCCTGCTGGGTGCTGATTTATATTGCTCTTTTCTGGGAGCTTAGGAGGCAGCCCTACCTCTGGACAAGCTCAGACCCAGGAAATGGCCCCCATTTCTTTCCCTGGCCCAGAGCAGCCTTCCCTTCCTCCTTCGTGCACAAAATTCGAGGCAGAGAGTATCCAAAAGGTATACGAAAATGTGGTTTAGTCTGTAGAGGGATTCCAGGTAGCAGCAGAATTTCCTGCCAGCCTGCCTTCCCTTGAGATAGAGCCCAGCAAGCCTCCTCCAGCCTCTCTCTTTTCTTTTCCAACTATGTTGAGGTAAAGGTGGGAAGATGGGCTGGAGGGAACTAGGCCGAATTAGCTCAGAGTGTATATTTGGTGTACAACCTTCCTTCCATTACACATTAAGAAAGAAAAGGCGAGAGGACAGGCCTAATTTGCCTTGTGAAAGACCCACTTTTTAGCTCCAGGCCCTAGAACCTGGACTAGCTTCATTTGGAGATGGGAAGTTGTGTCTAGTCAGAAGGTGTATCTAGTCAGAGGGGCTTGGATACATGATCCATTATTCCCTAAACACCTTCCCTTTTTCATACCGTCCTCTTCTAACTCTGAATCCCAGGAGGGTTTGGAGGGGTTGGGGGCCATGATTGCCATCATAGGAAGAAGGGTATATATTTATCTGGGAAATTGCAGAGTTGAAGGTATCAGCTCAATACAAAAAGGAATTTGAGCTGTTTCAGGAAAAAAAAAAAAAAAGTGACTGCTGGCTGTCTTTGAAGGGAATGAGCAAGCTCCTAGGTAGTAGAGGTGTTCAGGTGGGACTCAAGTGACCACTTGGGAATACTGTGAAGGACTTTCCTGCTTAAATAGGGGTGGGATTAGAGATCTCTCCTACTAGTCTCTGATTTTGTGAATCTTCCAAACTAAGCAGGGCTCCTCTTTAGTCATAACGCCCCATTCACTTAGCCATGACTAAGAAGCCCAAGGTCTTGAGTTGATGAGTTTTGCTTTGAACTAAGGCCTCAAACTTTGACCTTGGACAGCTACCTTTTGAGAGGGAGCTCTTGGATAAATGAGAGGTTTTGGATGAAAATAGCTTATCCCCACTATTAGAAAAGTAATACCTCAGTCTGCCCTCCAGGTGACAAATCAGAATCTTTCACAATGAATACATTCTTTTATAGTACATGCTGCCCTCATTGGGACCCACAGCCACTCTGATTTTCTCAGATAGAAACCAGGGAACCCCAGCTGGACCCCAGACAAGGACTACCCTACCCCAACCAAGGCCATAAACACATATTGTCCTTGGAAGTCAGGGATCCCACTTGACATTAGCTCAGCTCTGCTCTGCCCTGCCCACCTTGCAGCTGGGTGCTGATTTGGAGATGACTCAGAAACAGTCAGTGTATCATAGGGTTTGCTTCCTGAACAGCAAGGAAGGAGGAGCTATCGCTGGGTGGGGATGGTCCTCAGGTCCCTCAGCCCCAGGCACCAACCACAGGGCCTGAGAAAGTGCCTGGCCCTGGAGAAGGTGTCCAAGGAGGCTAGTGAGAGCACACATCCAAGTGTTTGGAAGGTATCGAATTAAGGTTGGGCCTTTGGACTTCTGGATTTCAATAATAGGATTTAAAGCCTCAAGGATGGACCTCAGAGATGACCTAGTAATTAGGTTTCTAAGAGAAAGTTAGGAAATGTTCCAGAGAGAAAATAGGACTTTAGGATCACAATGAATAAGTGGAAAAATCTTCTGTTACCCAATTCTCTCCTGTACCACCCAACTCCCTTGAGCCAAATAGCCAGTCCCCTTTCTGTCACCATTTCTCTGCTGAGAGAATGAGAGGAATTCTTGCCACTGCCAAGGTCAGAGTATTTTCCTGTGCCTCTGAAAAGATCTCAAAGACCTTAAGCAGTGAGGAAGGAGTTGTCTCCCCCTTCCCATACAAAAGTAAAAGGACCTACTCTAGAGTCTCCAGAATTTCACTCCCATCTTTCCTTTCCCTAAAACCTCACAGTTTATAAAGGCAACAAATGAGGCTTTGAGATCTTCTCTTGCCTCTCTCCCTTACCCCTCACAATCCACCCCCACCCCTCACAAACTAAGTGTACGTATACACACACACACACACAGATTCAAAGCTGATCATCTGAAGTCCTTACTAGGTTCCCTTAGGTCAGCAACTCTCATCCCAGCACTCAAAAGAGAGGAAAGGTGGGAAAAGGAATTTAGCCAAAAAGCTGAGCCTGTGTCCCTAAGGACTTGGGAGAAGGAAATCCAACAGCTGCTGGTATACTGATGGTAAAGAGCAGTTCTTGGAGGATTGGCACTGAAAATGTGGATTCCATGGATGGGGGTGAGGAGCTCTCGATGTGGAACATGGGGGAGCCCATACTTACTTTATTTTTATTCTCCTTCCTGGCCTGACCTCTTCCCAATTGAGGTGACACTAGCTGATCCTTCAGGATCATCATACCTTAGGATTATAACCAACAGATCCAGAACAAGACCTCAAAGATAGCAAAAAGGAGACCCTGAGTTGTATCTGTGAAACCTGGATGAAATAATGATTGGGAGGGATCCTGTATGATAGTCTGTGAATTCTGGGGAAGTTGCCTCCAGAGGAGTACTAGGTCAAGTGACTGGTTTGTGAGTTGCAGATATGGGGGTACCCAGGAGGGACCCAGAGGCGTCACTTAGGAATCCTATAGTATTAAGCCAGCCCCTGGAGCAGGGCCTTTTTCTGTTTGTATGCCCAGTACCTAGTACATAGTAGGTGTTTTACATGCTGACTGTACTACATTTCCTCTGCCCACCAGCCCTCCTAACGTCTATGACCAGAACTTCACTGGGCTTTGGGAGCCTGGAATGGTGTAAGATCATTTGACTGAGTCAGAAACCTGGGGTCAGTCTGACAAGCGTTTTTTGAATGTCTGCCATGTGCCAAGCACTGTTTTAGACCCTAGCAGTACAAATACAACAACTAAACAGTCCTTGCCTTCTAGGAGCAGCTCTTCTCCTGGATTCATGACCTAGTTTGTGACAAAGTCACTTGCCCTCTCTGGGCCTCAGATTCTTTGTCCATAAAGTCGGAGGGTTGGACTAGTTGGTCTCTGAGGTCCCTGCCAACCCTGGCCCCTACCCACGACCATCCTGTTGGTTCGTGCCAAGTTGAAGGATCTGTTGGCTAGGAATGACAAACTGTGGAGTGAGAGGAACAACGTTAACACTGGGCTCCTCTCTCCAAGGCGGTAGATAAGAAAAGAAGCCAGACCCCCAACAAATCCCCAGCCTCCATTCCCCACCCCCACTCCATCAGCAGCCCCCCAAGATCCCTCAGTCTGCCAGAACAAACATTCAGCAGAGAGTGTTTGCTGCCTTGGCAGCTTGGCCTGGCTCTGGCTGTCCATCCACAAAAGCCGTATTGAAACAGCTCTGCCCCACGCCGGCTGCGGCTGCTCTAAGCGGCGCCTCGCATTCTGCCATCTAATGACCCCTTGCAGCCTCCCCCAGATGTTTTCTATGACTTCCAGCCCAGCTTCCAGCGGGCCTGTCCGCAGGAACAAGGGAGGCCACTTTAATTCTAATTAAATACCTCCAGCTAAGCAAACAGTGTGGAGCAGGGCAGGCCAGGCCCAGCCTGGAAGCCCAGCCCACAGAGTCTCTGAGTCTAGACTCCAGATGTGATTTCACCAGCCTCCAATGTCCCATGGAAAAATGACACTCAGGCCAGGAAGGGCCATAAACGCAGAGGAAGATGGGAAGGGAAGGGGGGAAGGCTGGAGAGAGGAGCCATGACCTAGAGCAGCAAGCTTCGGATGCTGAGTGGCCTTTTAAAGTTCTCTTTTAGAGCACCAGGCCTAGGGATGGGATACAGATTATAGGGGATCTAAGCAGCCCCATCTCTATTAGCTCCTCAGGTCCTAGGATACATTTGGGATAAAGGTTATTTTTAGGAATGTTCAGCCATAACTTCCCCTTATTACTCCACTCTATGGCAGTCTGAGTCAAGGAAAAAGGTCATGACACTGCCTTCTGATAGCCCTGTGTAAATGCCTTAACATCTCTGGGCCTCCTCATTTTCCTTTTCTCTGATATAGGAATAAGACTTGTCTAGTCTCCCTTATAAGGCTGTTGGGGAGAAAGATGCTTTGTAATCTATAAAGTCTAGAGAGAGCAATATGAACTTATTTTTATTTGAATCTGTTGGTTCCTCTCTCTTCTACATCCACCTACCTAGCCTTCCATTTCCTACCTCCTCCATCCAGTTCATGATGACTGCCCCTATAAAGGGCTTCTTACTGCCCTTATGTATCCTATGTATTTACCATACAGTAAAAGTTATGTCAGAAATCAGAGGGAGGAAACATCTTCCTTCTTGGGATAGAAATCTGGGGGATAGGAGGAGTGGGGAGGCTATGCCAGGTCAAGTGTAAATTGTGTTGGAGTCTGCCAAGCTGGAAAGGCTTCAAGTCTGAGACAGCTCTGGAGGGATTGGAGATTGTGCCCTGACCTCCCAGGACATCCTAGCCAAATGAAAAGGAAGCTCATTGCCAGAGGATTGCTCACTGTGATAGTGGTATTTATGAATCCAGTGACACAAAGAATCTGGGGAGGGACTAGGAACTGTGGCAGAGGAGGGAGCACTCACTTGGATGAAGTTCTGAGTCCTTAAAGGGTTAGCCATGCCCTCCAACAGAACTTGGATTCAGCCAAATCCCTGTAAGCTTGTTCATAGAATCCGGTCACACATTGCCCCCGCCACTACTCTCCCCTACACCTTTTCCTGCTGCCCAACTATCCCTCCACTCTGGGGGTCTTTAACCACTTTTGTGCCCTGAATGCCTTTGGTACAACTCACTCTATATTCTCTATATTCTCACTTTCCTACCTGCGTTAAATACATAGAAATCATTTTAAAATAATTGATAAAACATTTTCAAATATTAAATTTATGCTATAGTATATGTCCTATTAACAACTAGATCCCAGATTAAGAAGCCACAGATTGGGAATCAGATGATTAGAATCCAGTCGGACTTTGCTTTTGACCAATTGCATGATTTTGGGCAAGCCACTTCTGCCTTTGGGTTCAGATAGATGGCCTATCAGTGTTCTTTTGATGCTGCAGGGAGCTAGCCCAGGATGAGGAATATCTACTGAAACAGACTGGTACCTTTGCAATTTGCTTTCTTAAGAGGCTTAAAAGCCAGAATACCAGAGACCCAACCTTGAATCAGGGTCTTCCTGACTGCCAATTTTCTGCTACTACACCACAGATGCTTCCTCTGTTGATAATAAGTGCTAATAATGCTTGATATTTTATATTACACAATTATGATACATTTCATACAACCACCCTGAGGTAAATGCAATAGGCCTTAGCCAGTTTCAGAAGTAGGATTTAAATCTGAATCCCTACTCCCAAGGCCGATACTCTCCACTGCCCTGCTCTTGCCTCTCAATTATCTGAGGTCCTTTCTAGCTCTGACAATCTGTGTTCTGTGACTCGTCACTGAGGGTACAGCCTGGATTAATTTACACTTCCATGTTTTTCTGTAAGATGTACCCTACTTTTTTTTCCACTTCAAATCCTACCCTATCTTTCAGGGGTCATTTGAAGGCCTACCTCATACTAAATAGCTTCCCCTGACCCCAACTCACAATGCTTGCTCCTTTCACTTTGGTTCTACAGCTTCATGCCACACTAAAAGAGATCTCTTTACTGTGATGTGTTGGCATGGAAGCCTGGGAATGGCCCTTGCAAGAAAATAAGGTTGTGGGTCTGAGTTATCCATTCCAAGATGCCTTAGTGTCTCCTTCCCTTCCACAGCCAACTCCCTCAGCCCTCTGTTTTTCTCTATCACAGCCTTTTATCTGTCATTCTTTTCCTATGAATGAAGCTTGTCTCCTCCCAAGCCTGTGAGTTGGGGGGAGAATAATAGTTTGCTGATAAAGTGATTTAAGACTAGACAATCAGCATCTGGAGATTTCTATTTGTGTAGCACTCAACACAATGGAGGCCCTCAAGCAGGTTGGCTTTTCCCATTTATAGAAGCTCAGCCCCGGAGAAGTTGTGTTTTCAAGAAGAATATCGTTTAAAAAAATTGGTCACCGAGCATTCAGTCTAGATACAAAGTACCTTGAGAGATGAAAGGGGAGGATTGGCCTAAATGATCACTATGAGCTTTTCTAGCTTTGATATTCTGTATTCCAAGGTCCCTTCCAGCTTTAAAACATCTCCTGACATTCTGTGTGCAAGTAATGGGGTACTGGAAGGAGGTCTCGATTTGAATCCCAGCTCTGCCACTCACTAGTTTTGTGATCTTAGTTACCTGGAAGCTGTCTTGAGTCCCCCTTTCCTCATCTGGAAAATTAAGACGATTGAAAAAAGATGGTAAAACCCCAAAGCTCAGAAGAAGGGAGAGTTTGGGGGTTCCAAGGGCCCTGGCACCTCTGCCTCTCCGGCCCCCCATTCCCAATGCCTACCTCCCCCAGAGCCGGGGAGATACTGGGAGGGCGGAAGGTCATGGGGTTGAATTGTCCCCCACCCCTCGGCCCTCGTGGCCAAAACTTGCCCAGTTCCCGAGAGTGCATGGGGAAACCGGCTGTATCCTGCCCTAGGGGAGGGGAGGGGCAGGATGGAATAGGACAGGGCGAGGCTAGGTTCAGGAACCCATGGAGATGTCCTGCAAAAAAAAAAAAAAAAATAGCAGCTCCCTCTCGCCGGAGCCCTTGAATGTCTCTCTCCCCTCCCCCCTTCTTCCCCAGCTTCCTTTCCCCACCACAGCCGCACACCTGGCCTCCTTACAGGCGGCCCGGCAGCTCCCCGCGCGGCGCCCCCCTCCTCCCCCTTCCCGCCCCCGCCCCAGCCTGGCTCCAGTGAGTCTGGGCAGCTGCGGGGACCGCCTTCCTTCGCCCCGTGGGGTCCGCCAGATGGGAAAGCCGGCGGGCTGGGGAGGAAACTGCCCAGCGACTCGTGCAGGAAATCTCGGGGTGGCCCTCCCGGCAGCGAGGAATGCGGCTCCGCCAGCAGGAGGGGAGCAGGGCAGAGGCCGCTGGAAGGCTTTCCGGGGGGGGGGGGGCAGCGCGTCTCCACCCCTTCTCTTCTCCTACCCCCCATTCCTTAGAATATACCGGAGAATGTTAGAGCATGAAAAGAATGTGTAAAGGAGGAGGATGCAGGAGCTAGACAGGACTTTTGAACGTTGAATGACACTCTGGGATGTCTGGGGGTGAGCCCCATCTCTGGGGTCTGTCCTTTGCCCCTCACATTTGAGCTTGCAGGTATAACGATTTGCGTTTGTGTGCCCTGCATTGAAAGCCCCCTGAGGTCAGGAACTAGATTGTTTGGGTTTGGATTTGTTGTTTTTTCCCTTTCCTAACGCTAAGTGTGGGGCTTTGCACATGGTCTCACTTGATAAATATTTGCTCAACTGAACTAGAAGATCTCAGAACCCAGGATGGAAGAGCAGGAAGGGACCATCTACTTCAACCTTAGTGAGAAAAGGAAGCAGTGACTTTGCCCACAGCCAAAGAATAAATGAATGACAGCTGAGAAAAGGCACCAAGTCTCCTGCCAGGCCAGCTTTCTCTCCACTGTACCCTAGCAGCATCGAGCATTTGAACTTTCTTGGGCAAGTAGGAAGATCACCAGGTCCCTTCTAGCTCTTTAGACTTGAAATCTCCTTGGGCCTCTCCATTCTCAAATTTCCCCTGCCCGGGCACATTCCCTTTCAGTCCTTTGTGGTCCCCCACTCCTCTGCCCCCAAGCCCAAGAGTAATATCTTCACCTTATAATGATCCCTTCCAGGTCTCTTTTCAGGACAGTGTGGTACAGTGGATTCATCCCTACTTAGACAAGGAAGAAGCTGGTGACTGCTCACACAGGCCAAGTCAGTATTTTATATTGTCCATCAGGACTGGAACCCAGGCCTTTTACTCTCTCTCTCCCCCCCCCTCCCTTTTTTGAGAAATTAATGGCCCTTATTGTCAATTCCTCCCCTTCCTTCTACTTCTTCTATCCATTACATTGGATCCATTTTTCAACTTGCACTTGAGGATTTGTGAGGAAACTGGTGGTACCCTCAGGAGTTGAGGGCCTGCACAGAGAAAATTAGCACAGATGCACCTACTGAAATCTGGCTGGACCAGGAGTCCTTCACCCAGCCTTCATGTGGTTGGTTATTCACTCAGCAAACATTTGCTGAGCTTCCTGTGTGCCCATCCTGAACTAGATGCTAGAAGAAACAGATGCAGACAACACTTTATTCCTCCCCTCACAAAACTCACTAATTAGAGAAACTACATAATATGCAAATCATTACAATACAACAAAAACATGATAAAAAAAAAAAGATCTGGGTTTAAATCAGATTTATGCTACTTAATTACTACCAGAGTGATCTTAGGTCAATCACTTCTCTAATTTCTTCTTCCTTAAAATAAGAGGTTTACCTATTTTAAAGTATATCTTAATTATTCTAGGCCTAGATAATTTCCAAAGCTCCTTCCAGTCCCAAATCCTAAAAAATATCTATTCAGTTATTATTTTTTTTTAATGTGAATAGCTGTTTTGTTGAAGAATGACCTCTCCAGTCACTGAAGTGTTCCAGTAGAGGCTGCTTGGGCATTTCAGTTCAACAAACATTGAGTGCCTTTTCAATGCAGGACACTGATCCACCCTTTTGCAAGAAGTTTTTCCCAGTCTTCTTAAATTTAGCGTCTTCCTTCTTGAAATTAGGCCTAATTTGTCATGTACAGATCTTGTTAATCCATAGGTGTTTGTGTTATCTCCTAAATTACTGTGAGCTCCTAGAAAGCAAGGACTGGTTTTCTGCCTTTCATTATATCCCAAACCCAAGCACAGTGCCTGGCACATAATAAGTATTTAATAAGTGCTATTTGACTGAATGACTGACCGGATTTACAAAAACAGATTAAAATAGTTTCTTCCCTTAAGGAGCTTACTTCTTTTTAAAAAAGGTATTTTGTAGCTATCTTTTCTTTTTATATCTCCTTCAGTTCTGAAGATGTTCCTCTTTCCTCTACCCAGAGATTCATACTACTGCATCAAGAGAGTGACAATATGTGCAATATTCCAAATATCGGAATTTGTCCTACCTGCCTCTGCAAAGAAAATGGGACAGGAAGTTTTCTCATTTCTCTGGCCTAATTTCCCCAGCATCCAGTTCAGTTTTTTTTTTTTTTTTCTTGTTTGCTTTCCCCATTGTCATGAATAGTTTTCCTGACTCTGCTTCCTTTACTCTGCATCAGTACCTCTAAATCTTGTGCTTCTTGGAATTCTTCATTGTCCTTGCCTCTTACAGTCTAGTAATGTTCTATTCTATTCACATATCACAATGTTTATAGCCATCCCACAATTGGTGGGCCTCTGTTTTTGCTTAACACAGATCTGATCTGCATATGGATCTGATCCTTTGGAAAGCAGATTCTCACATGAAAGTTTTAGACTAAGATGGTGATGACTTCCAACTCTGACAGTCCATATTGTAAGGTTCCTTCTGGTTCTGACGTCCCCTGTTCTAAGACCCCTTCCATCTCGGATGTGCTGTGCTCTATGATGCTGCGATCTCTTGCCTTCAGGATCCTGAAGCTGGTACCAGGAATGGGGATTCATTGATCACCAAGGCTAGTGGACCAGAGAAGAAAGCCTAAATCTGAACATAGGAAACCTGAGTTCTATTTTCAGTTCTGCTCCTTGTCAGAGCCATAACTAGGGATTTTTTTCTGTTAAGATGTTGGGCAGCAGTACAAAAGGTAGTTTGACCATGGGATATAGTCCTAGCTATAGCAGGACAGTCTGGTCCACACTTCCAGTGGAGAGTAGGGAAAACAGTCTGCATACAGAAAGCCCCAGAAAATGCCTGCCACGGTAAAAGGTCTCAGGGATGTTGTCCTGGGGCAAAGCTAGTAGAAAGATGTTTTGGCCTAAGCACAAACTGAAAAGACCAGAAGGTATGAGAATGGAGAGGTCTCTAGACCACCATGAGTAGGAAGCATGCTTCTGCCACCTTGGACAAAGCCACAGTCCTAGTCCTAATAGCCTCATCTATGAGAGTCAAACTCTATACTCTCTAGGGCAGCCGTTCTTGATCTGACTTTCAGGACAGAAGATATTTAAAAACATTCCTCGGAACCACCTGAATGGGGAGACTGGAAAGGGCCTGATCAAGGAGGGCCCTAGAAAGGTGGGCAGCTGAAAGAATTGATTGTATCCTTGTCTCTACCCCTGCTACCCTGCGTGATCTTGAGTACATCCCTTTCATTATTTATAATCTGTCAAGTGCCAGGAAACAGTGAACTATTATTACTAAAAATCAACGGTCATGTTTTGAAATGCCTTTTACCTCCTAGGCACTCATTCTTTTTATAGGGTCCCATCAACTTGACCCTAGCATAGCCCTTGCAAGGATAACTCCAGTCCCCAGCCCAGTTCTCTAGAAGAATTGGGGGAAAGGCTAGGGACAGGGTGTCAGGGTCCCTAGGCCTGAGTCCTATCTTCCTCTCCCATAAGCACCTCAAGGAGTCCTCCTCGTTGGGCAGAAGCAAGGTTAGGAGACCCAGACCAAGTCAGAGCTGACAGCTAGCCTAAGGAAGAACAGGGAGCTGCCTTTAATCTCAGGAAGGGCTGAACGGCTCCAGCCAGTCTGGGCAGTGGCTGATGAAGCCCAGAGGAAGGGAAAAGGAAGTTAACTTGACAAAATGGTAGTAGGGAGGGTGAGGAATTGGGGGGTGAAGAGGGAAGGCTCCCTTCCTCATCCTCCCATTTCTATCCCTCTCAGTCTTCCAAGTCAGCCTAGGGGCCTAGTTTGGGGACTCAGCTTTATGGTTGGCCTGAAAACCAAGAGTACTGGAGGATATGTGGTAGTCCTGTGAGGTAGGGAGAGTAACATATTATTGTCCCCATTTTACATAAGAAAACCTTAAGGCCTAAGGAGAAGTGACTTGCTGGATATCTCGCATTAGGTTAGTGACCCAGTCTAGCCTAAAACTTCCAAGCCAACTTACAAATCAGGGTTATTTGCTCTACTCTGCACTGACTCACATTCCCTAGTGTTTATATATCCACGTTTCTTTTGAAAAAAAAAGAAGCTGGATAGCACAGTGGATAGAGCACTACTCCTAGAGGGGGGACCTGACTTCAAATCTGGCCTCAGACACTTAACACTTATTAGCTGTGTGACCCTGGGCAAGTTACTTAACCCCAATTGCCTCTCCCCCTCAAAATAAAGATGGATTGTTCTGAGGAGGGATCCCCACTTCCTTGGCAGTCACCAGCACAAAGGAGGAGGTCCCAAAAAGTGGTAGGACCATTGGTCTAGCAAAACTTGGGGTAGTCATGACTTTCAGCCTTGGTTTCACAGTGTTCCCCACTACCAGCAGCAGAAAATTGTTGAGGAAAGTACTTGGGAACTTTCGAGGTCTACAGCCAAAGGAAATGTTATGCTATTATTGTCCTTATTTAATGATGAGAACCCATTCAGATCGGGATGGGCTAATGAGATCAGGCTAAGTTCAAGACCCAGCTTTTCCTCAAGAGAGACTGTGTGTCCAGTGTGTTAGCAGGGAGGGTCCAGGAGGCTGTGGAGACCAAACCCCTGGCCAGGTCTGCCAAGGCCAGGGACAGAGCGGGTTCTGGGCCTATGAGAGCACGACTCCAATTCAGAGCCCAGGGAAGTCCTGCCTGTTGCAAAGTGGCCTTTGGGTGGGGGTTCAGGACCTCTGGGCTGGCATTCTCTTCCCTCTCTTCTCCCCCAGCCACCAATCTCATTTCTGCTCCATACCCTAGACTCTTCGAAGGCAGCTGGAAAAAGGTGAATTTAGGAGAACACTTGTCCCAACCCTGCCCTCCACAGCACTTTCTGAACAGAGACACATAGGTGTAGGTAGACTCCTTGGGTCTCTGAGCCAAGAAGGGCCCCCAGAGTTCACCAAACCCAGCCTTCTGCTGGGATGGAGGAAACATTACCTCCCAAGGCCTGCTCTGGGACACCTCGAGTTGGGAGAAAATTTTTCCTAATACAGAACTAGAATCTGCTTCCTTATAAATTTTCCCTCATTAATCCCAACTCTGCCTTCTGGGGACCAAGCAGAACAAACCTAATCCCTCTCCCTGTACAAGACCTTCAAATATTTGAAGGCAGGACATCCCTCAGAAATAAATGGCTCCAGTCTCGACTTCTCTGTCTGAAAGCCTTCAGTCCATTTGCTCTGGAAGCCTGTTCTCCAGGCTTCTCTCTTGTCTACTCTCCCCTACCTCATTCCCTCCTAGTTGAGGCCTTCCTAAAACATAGTGCCCGGAACTTGTGGGGGGAGAGATCATTCCCATCCTCATTTCAGACTCAAATGTGTATATTCTGAGACACACCGTGCTCCAGCTAGGTGGTGGAGGGAGATATGTCCACAGGCACATCTTTGTAAATACGCAGACATAGCCAGCACCAGCAGTCAGCAAGCCCAGCCTGCAGAAGCACAGGCACCCATGGTCCAGGACTTGCACACCTGATAGCTGACAAGGCTTTTGCAGATGCTCACGAAGTCAGAATCTGTCTCTGTCTCTGTCTCTCTTTCTCTATCTCTCTCTCTCTGTCTCTCTCACACGCGCGCACACATACACACACACATACACACACACACACACACACACACTTCACACTAATGAACTAACTGAGCTGAGCTGACACCGGGGAAGCTACCTTTATCAGGATTCCCCTCCCCCCTAATCCCTTGCTGGAAAAAAGGGAGCAGGGCCTCTTTAGCTCCATTCCCTCACAAAAGGGAGGAGGGGGGAAGGGGATGATGTCCCTCAGCTTTGTCATGCTAAGGGCTTCTGGAGAGAAAGACCCAAAAGCGACATCTGCATGAGAAGGAGTCTCAACATCTGAGCTTTATTCCCTTCCCACCCCCACCCCCATCCCCTTCCTTTCCTCTCTTCCCTGGGATTAACTGTTACTGGGGGATTCCCAGAGCCGCTCCTGAGGTACCCAGCTTCCCCTCCCCCTCACACACACTGGGGTGGACGGTTATGGTCATGGTTGTCAAAATCATAGAACATGGGATGCTGTAAGGCTAGAAGAGTGACTGGTCCAGAATAACATGGGAAATCAGTGACTCTTAGATCTCCCAAATCCTTTCCACTGCCCCTTGGCAGTTTCCCAGGTAATGGCAGAGCTGGAACCAAGACACAACTCTCTTGTCTCCCAGGCTCAGAAACCTTCACTACAACAGACAGCTGGAGTGTGGGGAGGGTTCAGGGCACCCTATCCCCATTACTGGAGAGATGACAACCAAAGCACATCATCTTCTGAGAGTGCACCAGGAGCATTTCAGTTTGGCAAATATCCATTAAGCATATCAACTATGTTGGAAGCTGTGCTGTGAACGACGAGAGAGACTTTAGATCTCAAATCCTCTTCTAAAAAATGTGACAGGGGTAGACACTAGGAACTGTTCCAGCTGCATCAGTCCTTGTGAATCTTGACACTCCATGTTCTAAGATTCTTTCCAACTCTTAATATTCTAGATTCCAAGATCTCAATCACATCCGCCATCCTGAGTTCTAAGGACTCCCAGGTAGGAGAAAGAAATTGGAAACTGAGGAAAAAAAAAAAAAGGAAAGGAAAAGAATCAGTTGTAGGAAATGAAGATGTTTAGCCTGGGGTAGAGAAGACTTCGAGGAGCACAAGGTAGCTGTCTGCAAGTCTTTAAAAAGCTGTTCTGTGGAAGAGGGATTGCATTTTTTCAGTTTAGCCCCAGAGGGCAGAGCTAGGATATGGCTGGAAAGGGATTGAGAAGTAGATTCCAGCTCAATTAACATAGCCTCCCTAAATGAGGGTTTTCCCCAGGTGGAATGGACTCCTGGGGAAGACGGGGCCTCCTATTGCTGGAAGGTTTCAGGCCTCTGGATAGCCATTTGCTTGGGATGCTGCAGTTGTGAGTAGATATAGATCTCAAAAGAGATGTTTATAAAGTGCTTAGCACTGTGCCTGGCACATAGTGGGTGTGAAATAAATGCTTATTCCCTCTGAGGTTTCTTCAATTCTCAAGTTTGTTGATTCAATGGCCTAACCCCCTGTGTTTGCCACTGTGGAGGACATCAAAGGAAGGGGTCAGCTCCCTGGCCAGGGGAACTCTTGAGAGACACAGAGAAACAAAAATCAAGATAGGCCGGAATGTGAGGTTCAGACAATGGAGTGGGGCTATAGGACGTCAGAACAGAAAAAAAACAGCCAGAGAAAGCTCCCTTAAAGAGGGAATACCTAAATGAGAGCTTGAAGGAACTTGAAATCTAAGGATGTGATGTAGGAGAGACAATTTGAGTCAAAAGCAACTCATGCTAGTAAAATTTAACAAGCTCTCAAAAAGAAGAGGATATAAGAAACTTTTAAATCTGACCTGCATTATTAACATTCTCTCAGTTTCTTAAATCGAACTAAAGAACAAAACAATAAATCAAGTTCTCATTTGTAATGTTTGCAGATTTCCAAGGTGTAAATAAACGCTCACATTGAAAATTTAACAATCATCTGAGAGCTAATTCCTGTCAACCCCAAGCATAAGGAGTAGAAAGAGGTTACAAGTGGATCAAGTGGTAGGCCCGGATTGGGGAAGATTTGAGTTCAAATGCAGTCTCAGACACTTAATAACTATGTGACTTGAAACTTCTGTCTGCCTTAGTTTCTTCACCTGTAAAATAGGGATAATAGCACCTTCCTCCCAGATCCCACCTCAGAACCAAATGAGATAATTGTAAAGTGCTCAGCACAGTGCCCGGCAAATACTGGCGCTTGAAGTAAGATTCTATAAGTCCTTGACAGAAATAAGCAATAAGAGCAGCAATTCCATGTTAGAAATCAAAGGCCAAAGGCGCAGCCTGGTTTCACAGATGAGGTCTTGCTGGGTTTGGATTTGTGGCTTCATCTCCGGGTCTCCTGTTTGTTTCTGTGTCTGTTCTTCTCTTTTTGTCTGTCCCTCAGGTGATTTTTTTCTCTCTCCATTTGTTTTTCTCTCCCTACCAGTCTTCAGTGTCTCTCTTTCTAGTTCTGTCACTCAGTGTCTCTATTTTCTTCTTCCCTACTTCCTCCCCTCCCCAGCCAGGCAGAGTCCTGATGAGCAGCAACTTTTGAGTTCTGTCTCCTAGAACTGGGGAGCAGAGCTTCTCAAAGGACCCACAGCCCTGGGCTGAACAAGGGAGATCATAGGCAAGTTAGGCCCCAAGATCCCTGTGTGGTCTGCCGGGCCCTGGGAACCCTCTCTAGTCCCAGCCTGGCCTCTTTGATATCGGGGAGAGCGGCTCCCAGCCACTCAAAGGGGCTACTCAGCCTGTGTCCCCCGCCCAGCTTAGCCCCAGCCACAGCACCATATGGCTGGGACAGTGTTACCGGTCTGGCCTCCCCTTTCCCAGAATTCACATGGTAATGAAGGCATTTGTCTTGGCCAGAGACACCAAAGCCTGGGCCAGTCCAAGCTTCAGAGAAGGAGCAGGGATCCTGCCATCCACCGCCCCCCCTTCCAGCCTTTGCCACACAATGGCCCCCAAAGTACAACCACCTGTTTGATTATCCCACGGGGAATAATGGAGAGCAGAGGGAATTCAATGCTCTCCCCAGCCTCAGCCCCTTTCTCCTGCTGGCCTCCTGGCTTTCGATGGCTTTGAAGCCCCCCAGGGAGAGAGATGGGGGGGGGAGGGGAGTATGGGACAGAGAGAGACTCTAGACCCTATGGCAGGATTAGATTTCTCCCTTCTTTGCCCACTGATCTGGCCCCTCCTCTGCTCCAGAAAACCCTGGACTTGCAGGCTTGGAGCTGCAGAACCTGGGTTCACGATCCTGGTTTAAGCCCCCACCAGGAGGGGGGCTCTGAGCCTTTTCTTTGCAGTATCCCATGTTCCCTCCTGATTCCCCCTCCAATCTCACCCCGCCACCATAAGGGCAAAGAAGCGCAAGCAGACCGGCACACAAGCCCTTGCCAGTGTAGAGTGAAAATGACTTTGGTCGGGGTCCGGAGACCTGGGAGCTGGGACTGGGCTCAGCAACATTGACTGCTATGTGAGCCTGGGCTGGCCCCCTTCCCATCTCTCTGGTCCTCCCTTGTGTAATGGGGACCCTTCCCAAGAAACCTCCTGGGAATTAAGGAGAGGATGGCCCCTGGGCTGGCAAATTGATCCCAGTGGGGGAGAGGGCCCCTTGGGGGATGACCTATGGCCTCAGGGTCATGAGCTTTGACCTTGGGCTAATGAGAGCTTCCAGAAGACTGGGACCAGGGAAAGCTAAGTGGGGCCTGAGCTGAGCTGGGACCTGGGTTGTGGCGTCCCCTTCCCCCTCCTTTCCTCTTAGCTTATCCTGCACTGAAAGACATTCCTATGTACAATCTCCCTGCCTAACCAACCTCAAAAGAGGGCCAGCCCCCGCCCATTGGACAGCAGATGGGGCCCACTTGCTGCTGCTTCCAGCTCGTGGGAACGGGAGAGGCACCCACTGTAGGCTGCCCAGGCTAGGGGGTTGGGGCTGGAGACTGAGAATAGCCACCAGGGCTGCTCACCCTGGGAACAGCCCCTGGGAATGGTGTGGACAGATGGGATGGGGCCAGCAGATGGGTGCAGGGGCCAGGCCCCAGGCAGGAATACAGCTCCAACCAGATGTTCATGTCCAGATGTTCATGAGAGGAGGGGGGATCTCTCTGGGAAAAGATCATTTCTCCCTCACCCCCGAGGCTGCCTGGGAGTGCCCAGTATCCCAGCCCCCTAGGAGTAGAGCACATCCCAGGGTCCTGAGAAGGGCGCAGCAGGTAAGAATACCTCCAAGCGCTCAAGTTTCCACAGTGGTCAGAGACTTGTTTCCCAGAGGAATCCAATGGCTCAGTAAAATGAATCTGAAGCAGTTGGGAGAGCACAGAGCTAAGAATCATAAAGAAGAGGACTGAAGTTGCCGAGTTGAAGGAGAATCTGGCTCTCCAGGAAACCTCAGGACTAGGGGGCTAAGTGGGAATCAAATTAATTACCTTTCCCTCCAGAGAAGTGGGGCCGGTAGAATTAGAAAAGGGGGAAAGGGAAAAGGATAAGGAGAGGGGGGAAATGGAGGGAAGATGGAGTAAAGGGGAATGAGATAAGAGCGAAGGGAGATGGGAAAGGTGAGAGAAAGAGGAAGGGCGATAATTATCTTATCCTCCAGAGAAGTGGGGCAGATAGAATTAGAAAGAAGGGAAAGAAAAAAAAGGGGTGGGGGTGGAAGGAAGGAAGAGTAAAAGGGTAAAAGGGAATAAGATAAGAGAGAAATGGAAAGAGAAGAGAGCTGGGAAAATCAAGAGAGAAGGAGTGATGGGAAAAGTGAGAGAAAGATGAAGTACTGGAGGAGGGGCCAAGGAGGGGCTGCAGGGAAAGGGTGGCTAGCTAAGCCAGGTAACCTCCAGGAAGTGGGTCAAACTCTCCCCTGGCATTCCCCCAGCCTGGCCCAAGGCTGGAAGTGGGTCTATCCCTGAGCACACCTGCCTGGCCCAGCTCCACCCCAAGCCCTGGGCCAGGGTAGGACTGGCAGGTGAAGGTAGGGCTGGCTGCTCTTCCGGGTGAGGAGGAATTGGGTAATGAAGAAGGCTCGGGCTCTCCAGCCCTAGCCAGAAGACTTCCCTGGAGGGAGCTTGCAGCCCAACATGCCCAGAGATGTGGCACCCACCCGCCCCCAGACCTCCTCCCTGCCCCCAGTTTTGCTTCTGGAGCAAAAGTAGAGCACTCGGTGACTTTCCTGTGCAAACCTTAGGGCATGTGTCTATCTGTCTGTGTGTGTTTGGGGCCAAGAAGGAAGAGAAGGCAGGATGCCGGGTGTGATCTAGGAGGGCAAGGGCAGGGGTGGGGGGGAGGGTGTGGGCTGGCTCCAGAGGGGGGCTAGCCCGGGGCAGGAGTAGGGGAGGTGCTGTGGGAGCTGCAGAACCATCCAGTTCCCCGGATTTCTGGAGCCCCCAGGGCAGGTGGAAGCCAGGTGTGGAGAGGCCTGTGAATCAGGCCAGTGGAGGAGGCTCTATCTCTGAGCTCTGGAGGGATAGGCCAGGGGCTGGGAGCCAGGTGGGAGGGAGAGGAGGGAGGAAAAGAGCTCTGGGAAGGAGAATTGTCTCAGAATGGCAGATCTAGGAGGGTTTAGTCCAACCTGCCACAGTACAGGAGGAGGAAAACCTTGCCCAGGGAAAAGAAGTGACCCCTGAGTGCCGGGGAGAGGCAGAACTGGCACCCACATCTCTTGGCTCCTAGCCCACAACCCTTTTCACCGCTGCCTCCCAGCTCTATCCTTCCCTATTCTAAGGCCCCTCCCCAGCCCTGAGCATGCGGTTCCGAGGCTCCTTCTCACACTAGCATCCTGTGCTCTGCTGCCCTATTTACTGGAAAATAGGGAACTGGAACTAGCGGGAGAAGCTGGAGTGGGGAGGGGGCTGCTGCCCATCTGGTCCCTGCCTCATCATCTGTAACAGCAGAGGCCGGGCCTGGTCGGCTGGGCCACTGGGGAGGGCCCGAGAAGAACAATGGGAGATCAGTGCAGGGGCTTGTGGGAGGGAGGGCCAGGCTGGAGCCCGGCTGTCTAGGACTCCCCAGTCCAACCTCCCCCTGGCTTTGTTCAGCTGCCGAGGCTATCAATACTTCCTGTGTCGGCCAACAATACCTCTGCACAGCTGGGGCCACTGCCTGCAGAGGGGTTACCAGGCCACACAGTCAGGGGAGGGGGGGGAGGGAAACAGGGAGCTTGCTTCTGGTCCCAGGCTCCTTGGCTCCCTTTCCCCACAGGCCAGAAGGAAGGTGAGCAGCTGGGCCGGGAAGCAAGGGGGCCTGGCCCTGGGCCTTAAAGTTGGGGGAGCAGAGGAGGACCTCAGGCCCCGGGTTCCCCTGGCCAGCCTTTGGGACCAACGGGGCAATGGGGAGGAGGAACACACAGGAGAGGTGAAGACGGGGCAGGGGCCGGAGTGGCCAGGCTAAGATTAAAACAGATGGGGGGGCTTTGTATGCACAGGCCCAATTCCCCATTGGGAATCCCCTAACCACTAACGCTTGGGATTCATATTGTATATGTGTAGCTGTGCAAAGTTCTGTAATATTAGAGTCTGCCTCAGAATAGCTGGTCTAAATGTTGTGTGATCTTGTGTAAGTCACTTAAACTTCATTGTCACTCAGTTTTTTCATAAAATGAGTTTGGGTGAGGTACCCTGAAGGTTCCTTCCTGCTAATCCTGAACACAGACTCCCAAAACCTACCCACGTACCCCACTTATACCATCAACACATATTCTATAAAATCCCACACACATCCAGGGCACCCACAAGTAAACACACTGGCAGTCTACAAACAGGACACAGTTAGAATAACAGGATTTATCTAGTACAAGTCATGGAAGTACCCAGCAGTATAGTCTGAGACTCAGCGATCCTAGGATAAAGGTGCTATTAACAAACAGGCACATAATAGCAAAAGGACAATCCAGTCAGCATCCAAACACATCCCAAAGTGTAATGACATCTGAACTTCAGTCAGAAAGTCTGTATTCATTGCTTGTTATGTGCCAGGCACTGCACTAAGGGCAGAGGATAAAAAGCAAGGCAAAAGACAGGAGCTCCCAGTCTAACGGAGGAGACAAGCAAAAAATGAACAAACATAAGCTCTCTCTCTCTGTCTCTCTCCTCTCTCTTTTTGTCTCTCTCTGTCTCTGTCTCTGCCTCTCTGTCTCTCCTGTCTCTCTCTCTGCCCCTCTGTTTCTGTCTTTCTCTGTCTCTATTTCTCTCTGTCTCTGCCTCTGTTTCTTCCTCTCTCTCTCTCTCTCTCCTCTCTCTTTTGTCTCTGTCTCTGCCTCTCTCTCTCTCCTGTCTCTCTCTCTATCCCTCCTTCTCTGTCTCTCTCTCTGCCCCTCTGTCTTTGTCTTTCTCTGTCTCTAGTTCTCTCTGTCTCTGCCTCGGTTTCTTTATCTCTCTCTCTCTCTCCCCCTCCCTTTCTCCCTCTCTCTATCTCTGTCTCTCTCTCCCTCCCTCCTTCTCTGTCTCTCTCTCTGCCCCTCTGTCTCTGCCTCTCTGTTTCTTTATCTCTCTCTCTCTCTCTTCACGTATCTATACATGTATGTGTGTATTTATCCATCCATATAAACATATATGATAAAGTGAACTTGTATGAATTAAAAGGTCTAGAAAAGTTCCTCAACAGAAGATAAGATTTATTTAATTTGATGTGAGCCATGCTTAAGCAACTAGGTGTAACAATGGATAGACCTCCAGGGGTGGAGCTCACAGACATTTACTAATAGCATGACTCTAGGCAAGTCACTTAATTTTTTTCTGCCTCATTTTTGTCAACTATAAAGTGAGATAATCATGACACCTGCCTCCCAAAGTTATTTTTTTCTTTTTTTCTTCTTTTCCTTCCTAGTTGTTATGAGATAGCTGTAAAGTGCTTAAGATAATGCCTTACACAAAGTAAATGTTTATTAACATTTTCACTCTTTTTGGTCTTGTTTGCTTGTGTTTTATTTTGCTTCTCATTTTTTGGTTTTTTACTGGTTTGATTTGATTTTTCTTGTGTGGCACGATAATTCTATAAATGTGTATGCATATATTGGATTTAACATATTTATACTAACATGTATTAGACTACTTGCCATCTAGAGGAGGGTGTGGGGGAAGAGGAGGAGAATTGGAACACAAGGTTTTGCAAGGACTAATGTTAAAGAATTGTCCACTCATATGTTTTGAAAAATAAAAAGTTTTAACCAAAAAAAATGCATTAAAAAAAAGGAAATGTTTAATAAATTCTTTTCTTCCTTCTTTCCTCACATTCTATGAACTAGGTATTAAAAGTATGAGCGAGCCCATTTACAAATGAGAAAACTAAGGCTCATAATCACACAACCACTAAGTGCTGAAGATGGGTAGAACTGGCCCTCTGTTTGCTTCCTCGTGCTGCTATCCCCAAACCCATTAACCTGCACCAGGCACCAGGCACTTTCCACCCAAGCATCGCAGGGTCCCCGGAGAACGGGAGACAATGAGTACCCCAGACTCCCACGCAGGGAGGGCGTGGGTCCCGGCGTTTCTGAGGGAGCTTCGGCCAGTCCCATCGGGGGCTCTGCAGAAACTCGGGCCCAGCCCGGCTGGTGAGTGTTAAGTGTGTGTGACTGCACAGATGAGGTTAAGTGTAGTTCTGCATGACTTGGGGGGAAGGGAGGGAAGGAGAGAGTGAACTATATTCCATATGTCTGTGAGAGCTCTGTGACTGTGTAACTATGTAAGGGGTGAGTGCAGATGGCTTCGGCTGTGGGCGCCGAGGAATAAGTGAAGTTCTAGGTGACTGCATATAATGCACAGACATACATCATTCCCAACCGACACACACAGAGCAGATGTGTGGGGCGTCCCAAAGGCTTGGGGGAAGTTGTAAGCCTTATGTTCTTGAGGTTTAAAACTTCACTAAAATGTTGGGGACCCCTGTATCCACAGCCAGGGTAAGGGTGCGAGCGAGGGTCAGCTGGAAGGGCAGGAAGGAGAGCCTGCACGTTTCGGGGAGGGGGATTCCTGCCCCTGTCTCCCCAGCGGCCGCTCAGCGAGCTCCCAGGGGCCTCTTCCCCAAAGTTCTGTTGGTCAGCAGCTGGCCCCAGGCCCCACGGCGCCTGCTGGGCGGGTGAGAGAAGATGTGCTGCCCTGAAAATGTTGGCACATCTGGGGAACAGCTGGATGGAGAGAGCCGCGTTACAGCAAGTCACGTGGGCACTGAATGGCCCCGTCAGAGGCTTAAAGACATAGTCTCTCTCTAGGGTTATCAAGACCCAGGGTTGATAGAAAAGTGCAGGGGAGGGAGTGGAGAGGGAGCCAGGATGGGCTGTCCTTCCCGTTTCCTACTGATTGCTGGGAGTTTGGGGACTTGAAGGAAGATGAAAGTTTCCAGAACTATAGACACAAATTCAATACTATGCACATCTGCCCAGAGGGACACATAGGGTCTTCCCTCTCCTGCCATGTAGCACACACACATCAACACACACTGGTATGTGAGCACACCCATCCACAACGAGCAATAGCTCATATTCCTATCATGCTTGAAGATTGACAAAGGCTTTCTTCGGGACAAACAACCCTGAGAGAGGGAGTACTGTCCCCATCTTGCAGAGGGTGATCTTGAGGCACAGAGATACCCTACAGATAATAAGGTGAGGAAACCATGATTCAAATCTGGGTCTATTCTGACTCCAAGTCCAGTACTATCTCTCTCTACACACACACACATACACACACACACACACACACACACACACACACACACACACACACTTTTCCCCATTGCCAGGTTTCAAATTCTGAAGGATTTGATATTTAAATCAGAAGACTTGGGTTTGAATTGTGCTCTCCCACTTCTCATCTATGTGTTGTGAAGCAGATCTTGTTCCCTACATTTGTAAAAGAGGGACACTGCATTCCCTTTTGTATCTCCCTTTAATCTGTAAAAATCTAACTTTGAGACACCTCGTCAGGTTCACCTATTTTACAGATGAGAAAACTGAGGCCCAGTTACTTGCCTAAGGTAACACAGTAGGACCGAGGCTCAACCTCAGATTTTCTGACTCTGAAATACAGTGCTCACATTCACTTTATATTCTCCCTGATAGGAACCAAAGCAATCGGGCTGGGATGGAACCATCTGGAGTTTGTGAGTTTGTGAGTGTGGGTGTTCCTTTATATTTCAACAGATCCATGATCTTACTCAATGGCACATCCACAAACTCTTACCCTATGCAATTCTAGAAGTTGGGTGGCTCAGTGTATAGAGCGCTGGGTCTGGATTCAAGAAGACCCGGGTTCACACACAGCCTCAGTGGGCTATTTGGCTATTTGGCAAGGGGCTGAACCTGTGTTTGCTGTAATCACCGGAGCAGGAAATGCCACACTTTGCCAAGAGAACCCCATGGACAGCGCTGGCTTGCTGTTGCCCACGGGGTCACAAAGAGCCAGACGCAGCAGAACGTGAGATTCTAGCTCGTGTGCCCCCTAAGGTTTTTGCTGGGGAATGTCTTTAACTTGCTGACTCAGATATCTGAGAACATCTCCCCAGCCTTGTCATCCTTTGAGTTACCCACATTTGCCACCTGGTGCCATCCTCAACATCTCCCTCCCACGCACCTTCCGTAGTTAATCAATGGCCAAGTTTTATTTTTTCTTCCTCTGTAACATTTCCCAAATATGTCCTCTTTTCTTCATTCCTACAGCTGCCACCTACGGCGCGGACCTAATCCTGTCCCACCTGGACTGATAAAGCGACCTTCTAACAGCCTCCCTGCTTCAAACCTCTCCCCACTGCAACCCCTCTCTGCTCAGCTGCTAAGGTCTGACGGCGTCATCTCCCCTTCGCTCAGCAAATTTCAGGGGCTCCCTAGTCCCTCTAGGATCAATGACAAAGTCAGGCCTGTGTTTTATTGGTACAGCTTTTCTCCTGTCACAGGTCACTTAGACACCTGTCTCAAGCAGGGGAAGTTGCGCCTCGTTCTCATCGTGGTTTCCTGCCTTGCCTTGGCAGGACAAGACCACATGACTGGGGGGGCTCAGGCTGGACGTTCCCCACCCTCAGTGTAGAAGATGTGACACTTGAGGGAAGGAAACAGGGATTCCCAGGGACACTGTGCCTTCCAGGGAGGGGGGCAGGGGCGCAGGGGCCCTAGGGGGCGATGGGAGAGCTCTAGGTTTCGGGCCTTGCCCAGTTCTCAGGGCAGTGCAGGGCTTCCTGCTACTCGTGCCACGACCAGCCGGCTTTCGCCAGTTTTCCCCCCGGTTTCTCCTGGGCACAGCTTCTTTTCTGATACCCTGCAGCCTGCTCATGCCGATCTACTCTTCTGGGTAACTCAAAACTGTTAATTCAGAAACTGGTGTTCCGTGACTGGCAGCTGACAGCATGGCCCAGAGGTGTTTAAAAGGTGGGTGCATTTGGGGAAGGACAAGTGGGACTCGTGTCCAGTGCCCTAGAGGAGAGGAGACTGCTCCGAGGATGGCTGTCCTGGAGGGAGAGAGAGAGCAGATCTCTGAGCCTCACAGCGGGAGTGACTGGGGAAAGCTCACTCTGCCTGGTGAGTGGGCCCTTCCTTAGCAAGGACTCCATTCCCGGGCTTGCCCCAGAATATCCCGCCAGCACTTGGGTGCGGGGCAGGTGTCCTGGATTCTGGTCTGCCGGCTCCTGGGTGCCATTCCACACTCCAGACCTTCAGCTGTTAGAATGGAAAAAATACCTTCCCAAAAGCAAGCCCCTGGCTGAAACCCGCTTTCCCAGGCTCTGCTCTTGGAGCCTGGCCATGATTGGAGATCAGGAGGGACCTCAGGATTCAGAAACATCATTATCAGAGCTGGAGACCGGTCAGACTTCCCAGTGCTCCTTCCCTCCCCCCACTCTCTTCTGTAACCCCAGATGCCCGAGCTTAGGTGTATGTCTAGAGTTTGGGAGTTGTAGTTGCCCATCTTTGTTCTTGAAGAGGACCAATGACATCAGAGGGCCATTTCATGACTTGCAAGGGAATTGGATTTGAGTGAAGGAGGGCTGTGCAAAGTCATCAGTCTCACTCTGTCCTCCAGAGTCATCAGGGTCCGGTGTCAAGACATAGACTAGAATGACTGGCGATGCCCCAGCATGCAAGTGAGGCCATCTTTTACTTTACTTTACTAAAAAGGCCAGGGTCTCCCATTGGGAGTGGAGGATGCTCAGAATTTCTGGTCACAAGAGTTTGGGGAGAGAGGCTGTAGGGCATCTGGTCTTTCCCAAAAGCCTTAGCCCTGGGAGCATGTCTCCATTTCCTGACATGTTTTGCAGAAAAGTTTGCACTGGGGTCAACTGGAGGCTGGAGAGAGTTGAAAACAGTGAATCATTTGCAACTGCAAGAAGAAAGACAAAAATGCCCCCAACCTACAAAAAGATAAACAGTGTCTCTTTATTTAAACTCCCTGTCGTGCCCTAAAAATGCAGGAGATAAAACCAGGGAATGTAAAAATATGACCAGAGAATGAGCCTGTATATTAACTGACAAAAAGATTCTGTGGTCTTGGTCTCTCCAAGACCATGTCAGTAGCTGGAGTGAGTGAGTGTGTGTGTGTGTGTGTGTGTGTGTGTGTGTGTGTTTTCAGAAAGGGAAATGCAAATCTGGGAAACTGATATGAGGATAAAGTACCGTTTGGAATCCTTCCATCCCACAGCATCCATGCAGGACCCTCCTGGATAAACAGGTGTGAGAATCTTCATCCTTTCCTTAAAAAAAGAAAAAAGGTCCAAAAAACAACTGATTAAGAATTTATAGGTATATTGGCCCTGGACACATTGTGGGCACTCACTTGTTAACCCAGACAGAGAAAACTCAGGCCCCGAGGCATGAAGGACCAAACCCTCAGCCAGGAGTCAGGTAATCCTGGGTGCCTGTCCTTGCTTGTCTCTCTACCTCTTTAATTCCTAATCATCCTTTAAAGTCTAATTAAAATACTGCCTCCCCCAAGAAGCCTTTGCCAATCCCCTCCAGTGGGTAACAGTCTTACCTGTGTACTTCACCTGCTTTACACGGACTTCTTAAATATCGACATATGTGCAATGTTGTCCAGCACTGCCCCCATCATGTAACACTTAATAATAACTTAATATATGTGTGTATATATAGTACATATGTAATACACATATAATAATAACTTAATGACACTTTAAAATAACTTAATAAATGTCAATGATTGACAACACTTTGTTTGCACTTTTCTAATACAATGGAATACTGAGTAAAATGTTGTCTGTATCTTACCTAAACTTAGTATCTGGTGCAGCACTCCTTCTTCAATAAGTAGTGGGAGTACAAAAACAAAAGAGACCTTGCCCTCAGTGCTTTTATTCTATTGGACTGAAACGCAGCAGACACAGCAGAATAAATGCAAAATACATGCGTGTAACTTGGGGATGGCAGACAGTGTCTTCGGGAAAAAGGGGAAGATGGAAAGTTGGAGTCTTACTGATTCCTACTAAATTCTTACAGGATTCCTGTAAGAGGTAACAATGGAATTAAGCTTTGAAGGAAGAGGGAGATTCTAAGAGTTGGAGGTGAGGAGGAATTACCAAGCATGAGGGACTGCCTGTGTAAATATAGATAAATATATAGATGAAGAAATGGAGTAAACATTTATTAAATGCTTGTTTGTGCCAGGCATGATGCTAAGTAGTTTACAAACATTATCTCATTTGATCTTTGAAATATCCCTGGAAGGCAGGTGCTAATTATGATGATGTTACTTGTTACAGTGGGAAAAACAGTGACTTGTCCAGGGAAAACAGTCACAAAGCTAGTATTCATCTAAGGCCAAATTTGAACTCAGCTCTTTCTGAGTTTAGGCCTAGTTGTCTGACTACTGTACCACTCCCCTGACTCACATGTGGATAAAGATAAATAGATGACAGATAATTTCTTAAGTGCTTATTATGTCCTAGTCATAGTGACAAGCACTAGGATTATAAATATAAATATAACCTTACCCTCAAGGAACTTCCATTCTAACGAGGAAAGACAACATTAAAAGAAACTGGAAAAGAGAAAGGTACCCACAATGTGGGCAGGGAGCCTGGTGAGAAGAAATCTGGTAAATGGAGGCATGAGGGAGCTGAAGCAAGGCAGAGCGAATTCCTGAACTGTATTTCTCCCATTTTGAGAGTAGCACTCCTGACCTTATCTATGGACCATTGCACACCATTCAGGATAAAAGATTCATAGATTTAGAGGTGGAAGGGACCTTTAAGGTCATCTAGTCTAACCCTCTGAGTTTTATAAAGGCAAGGGAAACAAGGCCCAGACCTATAAGTGATTTGTCCTAAGTCAAAGGGATTCTCTGTAGCAGAGCCCCATTTGAGCCCAGATCGTTTCAGTCCAATGCCTTTTCCATTATGTCACCCTGTTCATTTGGGTCATACCCATCTTTCAGTGATATTTTTCCTGAGTGAAGATCATTATTGGCAATGTTCAGTGGCCTATTATATACACATCTGCCTTTCCATTTTTGGTCCTCTCTAATGAGAACCTGCAAATCACTCAGTTAACACATATTCTGGTTTATTTGTTTTGATTTCAATACTGACATCTATGTGGTTCAGTTCTTCTAAAGATCAAACTATTAGCTACACGACAAACATTTTACATTTAGAGTATCTCCAGTTAAGTTCTTAACTATCTAAGTCCCTTTATTTTTTTTGCCACTCCACTATGGAATAAGACAGAGAGCCTTTAAAAAAAATGTTTTCCCTTGGATTACTCCAAAGAATTCATCTCTATATAAATGCCAAAGTGAAGCATTTTCCAAGAGCACAGTCTTATGTCATCCTCCTGTTCAATAAACTCTAAAGGCTCCCTATTACCTCTAAGATTAAATTTTTCTTTTAGTCATTTAAAGGCTCCAACTTAACTTTCCACCCTTATTATACATTACTCCCCTCTATTCTCCAAGTCTTAATACAGGTAGTCTCCCATCCTTAAAAGCATTTACTTTTCATTTCTCCTTGCCTCTTAGAAATGCTAATATCTTTTAAAACTCAATTCAGGCACCACTTTTCAAATGCTTTTTTTCTTTATCCCCAATATGTAGCTAAGAAGATCTATTTCAAATTCTTTTATTGACTGTGTGACCTTGAATAAATCATAAGCAATCAGTGCTCCAGAAAACTGACCACAGATTTCAAAGAAGTTACACACAGTGCTTTTGGAAGCCAGGAAGTCTCCCCATCAAGGAAATCGCTGGTCCAATTCCTATCCTCATACTTATAGCCCCAGATAGCACCTCCCCCTATGGAATGTCTCATCTAACTTTCTAGTATTATAGAACTGCCGAAGCTCCCCGGAAAAGGTAGCAATCGAGAGTCAGTCATCTATACTCCACAATGGGGCATCCAACACTAAACACAGTAGGCATTTAAAAAATATTTGTTGAATTGAAATTTCTCTGCCTTTAACCTGCTTCATTGACCTAAGTCGGGTCACCTGCAAAATTAAGAACCATAGTTTTAGTTGTCAATAGAAAATTTTTCTTTCCTTTACTTCATCTTTCTGATGCAAAACTGCTGTGGTTTAAAGAAAACTGAAAGCTTAGAGGTTATTTAAGTCCAAACCTTTCACTTTTACACATAAAACAACTGAGGCCCAAATTGATCTGCCCAAAATCACAACCAATAAGCTGCACAACTGAGATATTCTCAGGACATTTGAGCTTTGAAACCCTATGTGCTGACATCCCTTCTGGACCTTTTAATAAGAGATCACAGAAATTTTTATACAAAAAAAAAATAATAATTATAGCAGGTCTTTTGGTAGTGGCAGAGAATTGGAAAATAGGCCTTTGGTACGAAAAAATCCTCTTGGGCTGTATGTTGGAATTCACCTAGGCATGTTTGTGCCCCCAGTCCCAGGTCATTTTCAGTTTTTAGCTTTCTTTAAACCCTCCTCCATGCCTCCTCTTTGGAAATAATTGACAGCTTCTCCCCAACTTTGCTCATTGCAGGGAAGTTTGGGGCTCTGGGGGAACACCAGAAGCAGCGGCGGCAGGCAGCTGCAGGCAGGGCGGAGGCGAGGCAGCCGCGCTGAGGCCAGGGCTAAAACCCAGGCTCCACAAGCCAAAGCCGGAGGAGGGGGGACTGCAGGGCCACGGCAGTTTTGCAGGTGCGAGATGTAGCTAATCTCCACTTCGAAGTTTTAAGGTGATAAATGACTGACTGGCTCCGCGTTGAGCCCCTGCCTTTGCACTTTCGCAGGTGACTAACTGTGAGAGAGTGTGTGAGTGTTTGGGGAGGGGGGGAGGCGGGGGTAGAGGGAAAGGCGCGCGAGCCCCTGTTTGCGGTCTCCATGGCGACCGCCCGCGCGGCGCCAGCCTGACAGTCCGTCCGGGTTTTATGAATGGGTGACGTCACGGGACTGGCGTCTAACGGTCTGAGCCGCTTGTTTAGACACTGAAACAGGGCTGGGCCCGCCAAGGGGGTCGGTGAAAGCTGAAGGGGGGGTGGGAGAATACAACCCGGGTCTGCGAATGGGAAGTGGGGACCCCTCGATCGAGATTGGGGATAGGGGGTGCTTACTCCCCCCCCCCCCAGGAAACACTGCCAGGGAAGGAGCACGGGTTGGTGGGAGCTTGGGGGGGGGGAGGGGAGCGGTCCTACAAAGAACCAGCTGGAAAATGGGGGGCGAGGGACCAGGATCCTCGCGCTCCCAGATCTAGAATCTGCAGGGGGAAACCCAAAACCCGGAGGGAATCCCCGAGGCAGTAGCTGCACGCGGCTTCAGAGGGAGGAAAAGACTCACTCCCTTCTAACTCTACAATCTAGGTAGCTTCGGCTCCTCGCCTTGTCCGGGGTTGGGGGGCAGGTCCTCTTTAGCATCCCAGAAGAGCCCCGAATCCAGGGGGTGCAAAGGGATCCAAGAAGAAGAGGACTTTAACCTCCCAACACTACGCGCAGGCGGTCTGAGCTGTCACTAAACCATTTAAAGAGGCTGTCATATTCCTACAACCCCCTCCTTCACCCCACCCCCAGCTTCTCTAAACCCCCCAATTCCCGTCCCGCAGGGACCCTGGCTCCTTTAACTCCCCGTACGCTAAGCCGCACGTGGGGAACAGGGGGGCGGATCCCTAACAAGGCGGCAGGCCTACCCCCGGCCCATCATTGGCTGCTTTTGAACACCCTGGCTCCGCCTCTGCCTGGCTCCGGTCGGTATATAAATAAGAAATCGGGCTGTGGACTTTGCACAATTGCGTTTCCCTCTCCTGCTACGACTTTCGCCGGTGTCTCCGCTCTGCCGACTTCCTCGCTTTCCCCTCCACTCCCAGCCGCGCGGCTCCAGCGCTCACCGAATCCCGCTTTCTCCCTGAGTCACTGAATCATGAAGGTCGCGAGTGGAAACGCCGCCGCCGCCGGCCCCAGCTGCGCGCTCAAGGCCGGGAAGATGTCCGGAGGCGCCGGGGAAGTGGTTCGCTGTCTGTCGGAGCAGAGCGTCGCCATCTCCCGCTGCGGCGGGGCGGGCACCCGCCTTCCTGCCCTGTTGGACGAGCAGCAGGTGAACGTGCTGCTCTACGACATGAACGGCTGCTACTCGCGCCTCAAGGAGCTGGTCCCCACGCTCCCCCAGAACCGCAAGGTCAGCAAGGTGGAGATCCTGCAGCACGTCATCGACTACATCTGGGACTTGCAGCTGGAGTTGGACTCTCAGGCCGTGGGTAACCCCGGGGGCCGGGGCCTCCCTGCCCGGGCGCCCCTCAGCACGCTCAACGGCGAGATGAGTCTTGCGGCAGAGGTAAGCGCGCTTCCCGTTTCCCGAGCCGCCTCTTCTCAGAGGTGGCCATCTGCCCGGGGGTGGTTGGTCGGAAAGGCGGATTGCGAAGGTCTGCAGGGGGGGAGGACCGGTGGAGTAGCACCTCTCACTTCTGACAGAGTTGGCAGGGGCGGATCGTAAGCGCTTAGTCCTTTCCAGCCCTGAGAAGAACTGAAGCTTGTCGCGGTTCTTGGGGACCCACACGGTCAGCTCACCACTTCTCCTCCTCTCTTTCCCTTAGCCTGCTTGCGTTGGCGCAGATGATCGTATACTGTGTCGCTGAGACGTCCGGCTGACAACCACGGACCCTGGAAGCTGGGGCGAAGGAGAAAAAGCCCTCGTGGGTTTCCCAGATTTCCCCGTTCCCATTCCGTTCTCGTGAGGAAAGAGGCCGTCGGGAGCTTGCTGTCCTGCGTGGGAGGTGACCTCCCACGAACCCCGTGGGATGAGCTGGCCCATCCCAGCGCCCCGTTGGGGCTAGGGGGCATGGAGTCGCTGCAGCCCCAGGTGCCAGAGACCTCCGGGCCCCAATGAGACACTCGACTTCTCTTGCTCGGGGGAGACCTGTTTATTATTTTTTTTAAAGATACTCCTTGGAAAAAAATGTAATTTGTTTTTTGCTTCTCAGATTTCTGAGAAAATAATTGCCTGTATTGTATATTACAATGATTATTGAGAATATTGTTTTTTACAATAGTGTAAAGTGTGGGCGTTTTGTTATTAAACAAATAATTGATAAATTTGAGTCTCTTTGCCTGATTTGGGGATGGATAAAAATCAGTTTGGGGGTATAGTGGGGAAATGACAGCCTATAGCTTTTGATCTTTGACACTATATTGGTGAACAGATGAATGCTAGCCTTTGTCAGACTCAAATCTTCCTGCATCTTTAACAGTGTCCTCGGTCCCTTTCCTTCCCTCCCCTCCCCCAGCACCATATTTCAGCTCTGCCCTTTTACCCAAGCCAACTCATGACCCAGCTGTCCTGGAACAGTAGGCATTAGGCAGCCATTTATGTGCAGATCTGGGGGAGGCAGTTACATGCTCTGGAAAGAGCTCTAGGCTGAAGTAAGGAGACCTAGGCTGCTTCAGCTCACCAGCTGTGTGACCTTGGGCAAGTTAACTAGGCCTTCCTGAGCTTCCCCATTTGTAAAACGAGGGGGTTGGACTAGACAATCTGATCACAAAGTTCACAATCGACTGACACTTTATGATCTTTGCCACCAACTGGCTGAATGGCCTTAGGCATGTCCATTGCACTCCAAACCTATTTCTCTACTTATAAGTGGTTTGAACTAGATCTCTAAATTCCCTTCCAGCTCTGGCATTCTGAGATAGCTGCCTGCCACCAATTTGCTATGTGCCAAGTCTGTTTTATCAGCTAAAATGAAGGGCCAGCGATGGGACTCTAATAAAGCCCCTTTCCCTCTGTGACGACAAGACAAGGGAATAGTAGCTTGGAACAAAAACATACCTGGATACAGGGAAGGGGGCTGGAAAGGGTGGGTAAGCGTTCCCACCTGCAGCCCTGCCCTACCTTTCCCACACACACCTGCCCTAAACTTTGGCCTGCTGGGAAAGGGGGGGGATGGTGCTGCAAACTAGAGGTGGTTTTATCTGGCCTTGGTGGCCAGGCCTGTGGGGGCCACGGAGGCAGGGTGAGCTTGTTCACAGTTGGCACGTAGCCTAGCAGCTGACTCCTTCCTGCCCCTGCCTTGCCCTGGCAGCCACCCCACTGCCCACTGGTCTCAGCTGCACCAGCCACCACCTGCCTAAGAGTTAGGAGATGGGCCCTTTTCCCGGTCTCTAGGCCCCACCCCAGGGACCAGTGTTCCCAGGCAAAGGACATGGGGGTGGGTGCACAGAGGGCTCAAATGTGGAAGGAGGAGGATTTGGCTGGGACAGCCAAGAAATAAGGAGCGGAGGGGGGGTAGAAAATTAAAAGCTCAAAGACAAGTCCTAAAAACAGGGACTTGGTCTAGACCACAGGCTAAGGAAGTACCCCTATATATTTAGGAATGTGTTATTTTGGGATATGTGTTATACATGTGTGAATACATCCATTCGTATGCACACATGTAGGCCATATATCCATATGTGTGCAAGTTTGTTGTCAAAATACAGGAATGTGCATATCACCATGTGTCCACTAGACATGTGTATGGGTAGATGTGCACATATCTACATGTGATTTTAAAATTCGGTTTATGTGCACATACCTGGTTTCTCATGAATGGTTCACAGGCCATATTTTATAGTCTGTGAAGTATTTTCCTCACAACAACCCCATTAATCTATTATCCCCATTTTACCGAGGGGAGACAGAGACTTAGAGAAAGTGATTTGCTCTTAGTCTCATAGCAGGAAGTGACAAAGAAGTGATCGAACCTGGACTAGATCTCAGCTCAGAGCTCCTTCTACTCTATCATATGCCTCTAACCAATAGAAGGAAAAGCCAAAATGTTGGCATAGAGCTAGAAGGAAACCCAAGAGTCATCAAGCTCTAACCCACTCCTTTAACAGATAGGAAATCTGAGGCTTAGAGAGGGAAAATGACTTGTCCAGACTTAGACAGCTAGTAAGTGCTAGAGACAAGATTTAAACTTTCATTCCAACCCTCTTTCCCCTGTACTCTGTTGTTCTTTTCTTATAGGTATGTAGATATATAAATCTCTCTATGTGTATACATACACATACAGATGTATTATATATACATCTATATATAACATAATACATCTGTATGTGTATATATATATAAAATGTTATACACACACATATATAATACACGTATATGTGGTTATGTGGCTCCATAATGAGACAATGTAGCCATGTCTGTGTGTGTGTGTGTGTGTGTGTGTGTATACATATATGTGTATAGTTATTATGTATACCTGTATATATATATATATGGACGTGGCTACATTGTCTCATACGCCTTTATCCACGTATGTATATTCATATAGTGGTCATAGTGTCATAGGATCTTGGAATCTGAAGGGTTCTTAGATATTATCTACTCCCACCCCTTCATTTTATAAATAAGGGAACAGACCCAGAGAGGAGATTACACAGTTAATAAGAGCTGGGACCAGAACTCAGGACTTCTGCCTTGCATTTCTGGGTTAGCCTTCTTTCCACTACACTATTCTGCCGTTGAATATGCATATCCATATCTATGTATCTCTGAGAATGTCTACATATATTTTTATATTATACATATGTATATATACATGTGGTGTGGTCTTTTACAGGTCCCCCAGTTCTGCGCGGGAGGGGTGGGGATGGGGGTCCCTGGGCTGTGGCCCCTCCCTACAGAGCTCAGCCCGCCTAGCAGAGTTGCTCAGAAATCTCTCTGTTTCTCTCTTTTCCCTTTTGGCTGGGCCCCAGCCCATCTGGAGCCTGGCGCAGCCGGCCTGTTTGTGAATGTTTCAATCAGCTGGGTGCAGAAGAATGTGTAGTCATTTAACCTGAACATCCCCAGGTGTACAGAGGCGCCTCTCTGTCTGGGGCTGGGAGGCCTTCCCAGGCAGCCGGCAGCCTGCCTTTGGCACCAGTGTATTAGACAAACATGACTCCCTCCCACCCTCCCTCCCTTTTCCCCTCCCACCCTCCCGCCCTTCCACACTGCCTGCTGGAGCTAACCACCTCTTCCACAGCTGCATCTCCGGCCTGGGAACTGCAGCCCAAGAATTGCACAAGAGACTCAGAGAAAGAGAAGGGGGGTGGAGGGAGAGAGAGCTAGAGAGAAAGAGAGAGAGAGAAAGAAAGAGAGAGAGAGAGAGAGAGAGAGAGAGAGAGAGAGAGAGAGAGAGAGAGAGAGAGAGAGAGAAAGAGAGAGAGAGAGAAAGAGAGAGAGAGAGACAGACAGACAGACAGACAGAGAGCCAGAGACAAGAATCCGAGACAGAGAGACAAATAGAGAGAGAGAGAGAGCTTTTTTTTTTTTTTTTTTTTTGAAAGCACACAAAACCCTTCTCCTTTCAACCATGGCTTGGGAAATCGTTAGAAAGTTAACCCTTTCTGGGTTGGTTCTGTGGGAATAGGAGTAGGTCTTGGGAGAGGGGAAGCTCTGGGGGGTCCAGTCTCCTGAGTCCTTTCCCCAAAAAGCAGTATCTCTGGACCAAAAACAGAACTTCCCTTCTCCCTATTCAGGGAAAAAGGGCAAATAGAAACCTGCAGGCAGTATGTTGGGGAAGATAGATCATAGAGTTTGTTTATCTGGGCAAGGTTTCTTGGGACAATTCAGTGGGTCTCTGAATCCCTTGGGTGCTACTCTAGGATTCTGGACATAGAATGACTTACTAAACCTCCTGATCAAGATCATAAAATCCTGGACTCCAAATTTCCAGTGTAAGAAGAGACCTTGAAACTTTAAATACAGACTCTTAGAAATGTAAGGGCCCTTAGAAGGAATGTTAAGGCTCATCTAACATTAGATCATCTAGGACTCTCAATCCCTGAATTTGACAGATGGGCCAACAAAGGCCTAAGGAGGGAAAGTGAGATTTCACAGCCTAAGGTCTCACAGCAAATGAGAAACAGAATTTGGGATTTCATCCTAAGTCTATTGATTCCATTGGGATCCAGGGCCCTTTCCATTACTCCCCACTTTAGAGGAAGTTGATTGGGTCTGAGGCCTATTTTCTTATTTGTAAGGTATGAATACCAGGTAGTGATTTTAAAAATAGTTCTTTCCCCAAAGCAATTGCACCCAACAATGAAGTGAGTTGAACCTGGAGGCAAAAGAGATTCTCATTCTCCAGTGCTACCTCCCTCCCCCATACACATATTTCTGTGTCATTCTTTGCTCTTTTATACCCAGATAATAATGGCTATCAACAAGCCTGGGGGGGGGGGGAGATTCGAAGCATTCAAGGGATCTTAGATATCATTCAGTCTAGAGGTTCTTAATTTGAGGTCCATGAACTTGGATTTTTAAATTATAATTATATTTCAACACAATAATATAAATAAAGGTTCTTTTTGGTTCTTTTGGTATTCCTTTAAAAAACATTTTGAGAAGAGGGCCAGTAGTTTCATCAGACTGCCAAAGGGGCCCAAGACATAAAAGCAGCTTAAGAACCCCAGCTACTGTAGTCTAACTACCTCATTTTAGAGCTGAGGAAACTGAGGCCAGTTTGCCTCATGCTACACAGTCAAGTGTATAAAGTCAGGACTTCTAACTCAGTTTATTAACTGCAATTTCAGATTCTTCCCCTATTCTAGGGGGCCCTTCCCCAAGACCGTGGGGTATTCTGCCCACTGTTTCTTCGTAGGGGGAGCAGCAGAGTGCTGTACCCTCCCAACATACCCTACTTAATGGGTCCAGGATATGTGTTGGAAGGGGAGTTAGTAGCTCCTGTAATTGGGGTACGGGGTCTAGCCTGCGAAGAACCCAGGCTCCTCACCCTCCTCCCCCTACCTCGAGTTGGAAGGCGGGACTGGGGAGGGACGACCTACTCCTCCTTCCCCAGGAGGGAGCAGCCCCAGAGCCTCCCTCTTGCCCAACTCCCCAGCTGGGAAGCTCCAGTTCCAGGGGGTGGAGTAAGGGAGGGTGATACAAAGGAGTGACTCAGGACTCAAGGTCCCGTCCGGGAAAGGGACAGAACCCGCGGAGGAAAGAGGCCGGGAGGGGTGGGAGGGAGGGCATGGCGGGGCGGGGCGGGCTAGGGGAGGGGGTACTCTTATCTCTCTGGGAACCGGGCGTAGCATTTCCTGCGGGCCAAGTTGCAAAACTCGTCGCATGCTCAATGCTGGGGATTCCGGACTCCCGTGCTGGGGCCCGGGTTTGTGTAATCTGGGGATCCCTAGATCAAAAAAGGGGCAGCCCACGAGGGCTCTTCTGGGTTCCCTCCCACTCCTAGAGTTTCCCCGTACTACCTATAGATTCAGAGAATGTCTGAGGTGGCAGTGACCTCTGGATCGATCATCCGATGATCCAGCTTCTTTCTCTATTTACATAAGAGGAAACTGAGTCCCAGAGAAAGGAAATTCTTTGCCTAGAGTGGCACAACGAGTTAGCGACAGAACTGGGAGTAGAACCAAGGCTCTGGATTTCAGGCCACTTAACACGTGTATAGCCTGAGGGGACATCCCGATCTTAGTGCAGGGAGCCCGGGGGAAGAGGGGACCTTAAATCAATGAGGAAGGGGACTGTTAATTCAGGGAGAATGGATATAAAGTTCGAATCCTGGAGGCTGAAGAAAAGGAGGAATGATGTTCTAATTTCTGCTTAGTCGTCTACACTTAGAGCATAGATCTGGAACTACTTATTGTTTTTTTAAGTGGAAACTGGTCCATACATGCGACTGCTTCTGGATTGTGGCATGCCTTCGCCTCTAGGGTGCCAGAGACATTACAGTGATGTTCCTGACCTGGCGCCCCTCAGATAATTTCCTTCCAGAAGTCATCTCCTGAAAGCGCCTTCTCCAGGGAAAAAAAGAACCTGAATTGCTCAGACCCAGCCAGGCCAGGCAGCCGAATCTGGTGACTTGGTGTCCCCTGGTGGGCAGTGTCAGATCTGCAGCTTGGTATCTGGTCAGAATGGGATGCAAAGGAGATCGATTTAGGAGGGATCAAAAGGAAGGAGGCTAAAATCCCAATCTCAGGAAGGGAAGGGATCGTCAAACGATATTTCGTCCAATCTTCCTGAGGCAAGGATCCTTCCTGCTCTTGGATACCTCTAACGTAGACCTCAGTTTCTTCATCTGAAAAATGAGAGGATTGAACCGAATGGCTTTCAAGATCCCTTTCAATTTAAAAATGTGATCCCCCAATTAAAAAAAAAATCTTTCTACATTCCCTTCTCCTTTTCTCTGTTTTGTGATTTCAGACTTATATTTTTCCTTCTTTGGACTCACCATTCATATTGGTAAGATGAGAAAGTCGGATGAGATGATTATTGTCTGTTATGGCACATATTTCTCTGGAACACAGCTCCTTAACTTAGATTCCATGGGTCCCCTCAAAAAGTCTGTGAGCTTGGAAGGAAAAAAAATCACATCTTTATTTTCACTCATCTCTAACTGAAATTTAGCATTTCCTTAGATTATTTAAAAATCATTCGTCTGAATAGGTATTTGTAAGCTTTATCAGACTCAGAGGAATACATTCATAACACAAAAAGAGAAAACAACTTCCCTAGTAATTACACCATCTATAAAATACTTTTTTCTACAGCCGGGAACAGAGGTGATGCATTGACAGATGAGGAAACAGTCAGATGAAGTAAATTTCCCACTACTGCAAGTATTGGACTAAAAGTGAGGTCTTCTCAGTGGTTTGATGTTCCTTTTGCATAATCAACTGATCCTTAAAACTTCTAGTTCTACCATTCCCATGTTCTAAATAAAGCCCTTCCAGCTCTACCATTCAAGTTCTAAAATCCCTTTCAGTTCTACCATAACATGTTTGTTTTAAGGTCCCTTCCAAATTGTAATGTTCCGAGTTCTATCTATGGTCTCTTTTACCGCTAGTGTTCTATATTCAGAGGTCCCTTCTACCTCTAATATTGTTCAGAGAGATTCCTTCCAGCTCTCTGTATTTGTGTTTCCAATGCTTAGCACAGTGCTTGGCAAGACAAGAAATGACCACTTGACTAATTGCTTTTTGCTTCAGTGTCTCTTTAAGCACCATCATTATATTTCATTCCTTTTTCACCACCTTTAGTATTCACTAACATTATTGTCCTCCTCTGGAGTTGGTGCCTAGATCCGGAACAGTGTCTTGCAGAGCAAAAAGGAACAGGAAAGGAAGTTAAGAAATACATTTTAGATGAAAAACTAACAATAAACTTGAGGGCACAAGATTTTTTTCCCACTTAACAGTATTCTTTTTTCATTTACATGTAAAGATAGTTTTCAACATTCAGTTTTGTAATATTTTGAATTCCAAATTTCCCCACTCTCTTCCTTAATTCTCACCCCAAGACAGCAAACAATCTCGATATAGGTTATAAATGTACTATCATCCTAAAGGTACCTCTGTATTAGTCAAGTTGTGAAGGAAAAATCAGGGCAAAAGGGGAAAAACATGAGAAATAAAAGAACGTGAAAATAATATGCTTTCATTCTTATTCAGTCTCCATAGTTCTCTCTCTGGATGTGAATGGCATTTTCCATCCCAAGTCTATTGGGATTGTCTTGGATCACTGAATTGCTTAGAAGAGCTAAGTACATCATAGTTGATCATCACATAATCTTGCTTTTACTGTGTACAGTGCTCTTTTGGTTCTGGTCACTTTAGTCAGTATCAGTTCATGTAAGTCTTTCCAGGCTTTTCTGAAATCAACCTGCTCATCATTTCTTATGGAACAACAGTATTCCATCAGAATCACATAGCATAATTTGTTCAGCCTTTCTCTAATTGATGGTCATCCCTTCAATTTCCAATTCTTTGCTACCGGAAAAAAAGCTATAAATATTTTTGTTCATATAGCTCCTTAGCCAATCTGAGAGATATGAGGTATTATTTCAGAATTGTTTTAATAAACAATTCTCTAATCAATAGTGATTTAGAGGGTTTTTTAAAACATGGCTATAAATAGATTTAATTTCTTCATCTGAAAATACAATATCTATTTTTTAATGAGAAACAGAGACAAAATGAATGTTTCTCCCATACAGGAAAACAATCCTTTGCATAGGGATGTGCTATAAATCAAAGGAACTTGGACACGGCTACTGGGAAAACCCTGAAGAAACCTCAGCACTCCCATTGGGTGCTAGGGACAGTTAAGCAGAACCCAGCCTGCCTGCTTCTCCTAAAATATACTGGTGCCAAATTAACACATATACCCTCAGTCCTAAGAATCCCAGTTGTACACTGTTCCCTGGTTTTAGGTAAATGGGTCTCAAGAAAGGAAAACCCATAGGAATGAATTAAAGAAGAGGAAGCTGATCTATCTATCTATCTGCCTATATAGCAGAGTCATTCCCTGGCAATACTCTAGCATTTACTTGAGTTTCCTTTCATTCTCAGATTAATTTAATATCCCAGCTTCCAGTCCTTCCTCTTAAAGAAGCTAGGTAGTACAATGGACCTCTAGAGCACTGGGCAGTCAGGAAGACCTATATGTTAATATCCAGCTTCAGATATTTATTAGTTGCATGATACTGGGAAAGTCTCTTAATTTCTAGTGCCTCAGATTCTTCAGCTGTAAAAAGGAAGATAATAAAAGCACATACCTGGAAGGGATGTCATGGGTATCAAATAAGGTAATACTTGTAAAGCACTTAGCACAGTGCCTGCCACTTAGTACTTGCTTACCTTGTCCCCTGCTCTTTGTACCTACCTTTTCTGCCATGCAATAGCCTCCTTTCCATCTTTCAAATGCTGACTTCTAATCCATACCCACAAATCCTTGTGTTTCATAACCCCAATTATCCTTTGATCCCTAAAGACATTTTCCACTTTATTTATTTAAAATTTTTTTCTCAATAGTATTTTATTTTTCCAAATACATGTAAAGATAGCTTTCAACATTCATTTTTTTATTATAGCTTTTTATTTACAAGATATATGCATGAGTAATTTTTCAGCATTGACAATTGCAAAACCTTGTCAACATTCATTTTTGTAAGACTTTGTGTTCCAAATTTTTCTCCCTTCTTCCCTTATGTCCTCCCTCCCCAAAACAGCAAGACAAATATGTGCAATTCTTTAAAACATATTTCCATATTCGTCATATTGCATAAGAAGTATCATACTAAAAGGGGAAAAACCATGAGAAAGAAAAAATAAATAAAGATGAAAATACTATGCTTTGATACCTATTCAGTCTCCACAGTTCTCTCTCTAATTGTGGATGATACTTTCTATCACAAATCCATTGGGGCTGTCTTGAATCACAGCATTGTTGAGAAGAACCAAGTTGATCATCACATAATCTTGGGGTTACTATGTACAATGTTCTCCTGGTTTTGCTCACTTCACTCAGCATCAGTTCATGTAAGTCTCTTTAGGCCTTTCTGAAATTAGCCTGCTCATTATTTCTTATAGAACAATAATATTCCCTTAATCTTCATATATCATAACTAATTCATTCATTCCCCAAATGATGGGCATCCATTCAATTTCCAATTCCTTGCCATTATAAAAAGAACTGCTACAAACTGCTACAAACATTTTTGTACATGTGGGTCCCTTTCCCTCTTTTATGTTCTCCTTGGGATATAAATCTAGTAGAGACTCTGCTGGCTCAAAGAGTATACATAGTTTTTATAGCCCTTTGGGCATAATTCCATATTCTTCTCCACAATGATTGGATCACTTCACAATTCCACCAATAATGTATTAGTGTCTCCATTTTCCCACATCTCATTCAACATTCATCATTATCTTTTTCTGTCATCTTAGCCAAAATAAGACATTTAAGTGGTACCTCAGAGTTGTCTTAATTTGCATTTCTCTAATTAATAGTGATTTAGAACATTTTTTTCTTTTTTTTTTCTTCTTTTTTTTTTCTTTTTCTTTTGTTAATTTAATAGCCTTTTATTTACAGGATATATGCATGGGTAACTTTACAGCATTAACAATTGCCAAACCTCTTGTTCCAATTTTTCACCTCTTACCCCCCCCCCCCCCTCCCCTAGATGGCAGGATGACCAGTAGATGTAGAACATTTTTTTCATATGACTAGAAATGACTTTAATTTCTTCATTTCAAAACTGTTTGTTCATATCCTTTGACCATTTATCACTTAAGGAATGACTGGTATTCTATAAATTTGACTCCATTCTCTTTATATTTTAGAAATGAGGTCATTATCAGAAACATTGGCTATAACATTTTTCCCAGCTTTTTGCTTCCCTTCCATTCTTGTTTGAATTAATTTTGTTTGTGCAAAACCTTTTAAATTTAATGTAACAAAAATTTTGCATTTCAAGAACTTCTCTAATTGTTCTTTGGCCATAAAATCCTTCCTTCTCCACAGATCTGACAAATAGACTATCCATCCCTTACTCACCTAATTTGCTTATAGTATCACCCTTTATGTCTAAATCATGAATAGAATAGAAAGATAATTCCTGTTCTCAAGAAGCTAATTTCTTTTTTTAAAAACATATATAAAGCTTTTTATTTTCAAAACACATGCATAGATCCTTTTCAACATTCACCCTTGCAAGAATTTGTTCTGATTTTTTTTCTCTCTCTCCTCTCCCCAGACAGCAAGTAATCCAATATTTGTTAAACATGTGCAGTTCTTCCACAATTATTCCAGAATTATCATGCTGCACAAGAAAATCAGATCAAAGAGAAAAAAATGAGAAAGAAAACAAAATGCAAGCAAAAAACAACAACAACATCAAAAAGTGAAAAGACTATATTGTGATCCACACTCAGTCCCCATAGTCCTTTATTTGGGTGCAATTGGCTCTTTTCTTCACAAGACCATTAGAGCTGGCCTGAATCACCTCATTTTTTAAAAGAACTATGTCCATCATAACTTATCATTGTATAATCTTGTTGTTGTTGTGTACAGTATTCTCTTGATTCTACTCACAAGGAGCTAATTTCTTAAAAGAAAAAAAATCAGAAAAAAAATTTTTTTTGAAATGTAAATAGTATTTTCCCCCAGTTAACATGGAATTTATATAAGATTTTGATTTCCAATTTTTTCTCCCTCTCCTCCAAGACAGTAAGCAATCTAATATAGAATATACATGGACAATCATGTACAGCATGATACAAACATGTACAATCATGTAAATCATATTTCCACATTGGTCATGTTGTGAAAGAAGAAACAGAACAAAAAGAAAAACCATGAAAAAAACAAGTGAAAACATTATGCTTTGATCTGCATTTGGACTCCATCAGTTCCTCCTTTGGATGTTATTGCAGTTTCCATCATGAGTTGTTATGGGCCAGAATTCTGTACTTGAAACAAAGATTCTTACAAGGTGCTAACTAAGTGGAATTGATAATACAATGGTTATCTAGTTTAGCATGGTGATTAATAGTTCTCTAGTTCAGTATGATTGATTTAATCTTACCATAAATAATGGTTCCCTAGTGATATAATGATTGGTTTATACTCAGTGTACTGTAAATGATCTAATTATAATAGATCATATAAACTGGGGCAAACTCAGCCAGGGTCAGACTCGGAGAAGACAGAGGACTGGAGGTGGGAGCTCAAGCTCTGGGAGCCAAGAAGAGAGATTCACTTCATCTCACACCACAGTGATGGCTGGCCTGTCCTCCTGCATCATTTCCTCCACTGAGACCAAGCCAGCCAGGGCTCCAGGTGAGGAGACAATAAAGAATTTGGACTTTAACACCTGGCTATTCTCGTAGTGATTAATCTGCTGAAAGGAAAGCTAGTCCAGAGACCTCCAAAAAACCAACCAGAACTTTACATATTGGCGTCCAAACATGGGACTAAGGATTTAAGTCCAGACTGACACAATCTTGAGTTTAGTGGAAAAGTCTCTGATCCTGCATTCATTGAAAAAGTCTCCATGACCCATAAATTAGAGTAAGTACAAAAATAGACAAGAAGGAAACTTTGTTAAACACTAAACTAGTATTTCAGCTGAAATGGGACAAATGTTTAGAAAGGAGCCTTTTCCACCTCAAGGAAAATGTGAAGAAAGCATGGTTAGACTAATTTAAAAAAAAATGAAGGTTTGATTGTCACTTGGAAGCAGATCATTGAACTCTTCGAAATATTAAAATACACATCTCCTTGGTACTCTAAGGAAAAAGAATTAGATGGAAATTAGTAGAAGAACAAATAAGTGAATATTACAATGATAATGGTTAAGTCAATGCCTAAAGAAACATTCTATACATATAACTTAATACAATTGACTTTAAGGAATTCTATAAGTATTAGAATAAGGAAAAAGAAGAGAGGATCCTGACAAACGAGGTGAAAAGCATAAAGAATCAGACAAGAAAGGAGTTAAGTACAATTCTGATGAAATTAAGGAATGTGGTACTTCACAGCAGGAGCCATTAGGGCATTCCCCATCCCCTGACCTACCCCCCTCAATCAACTCTTCATGGGTAGAGGGAGAAGGAGGAGGGTGAGGGTCAGTGACACAATTAGCACCACCTATGAAGCAACCTATGACGAGATTACAAAAGGCACTAATTAAAGCTAAAAAAGAAGGACAGGATATATCTGATTTAATAGAAGCATATCCTGTTATTCAAGAGTTTGACTCTTCAGGTCAACAAAGGAGAAGATACACTCCTTTTGATCTGGAAATTATTAAAGATTTTAAAAAGGCCTGCACTCTTTATGGGACTACATCATCTTATGTTAAGATGATATTAGAGAATTTGGCTTATGAAATATTAACCCCTAGTTATTGGAAATCTATAGCAAGGACATGTTTAGAACCTGGACAAAACTTGTGGCTTTCAGAGTATCGTGAATTATATAGAATACAAGACCAATGAAATAGGCAAACTGGAGTTAATATGCAAATCACCTTTGACCAACTAGCAGGGAAAGATCAGTATGCAGATGCTATAATACAGATTAATAACCCTTTGATAGCATATGAGCAAATTGCTGCTGCTGTTACAAAAGCATGGGGCTCCCTTCCAGGAAAAGATGGAGGGGAAGCCTTCACAAAAATAGTGCAAGGTCCAAATGAACCCTTTGCTGATTTTGTGGGACGTCTTCAGACAGATGTCACAAGAACGATTGGTGAAAATGCAGCTACAGGAATGATAATAAAACAATCAGCTAGAGAAAATGCTAATGAAGTTTGTAGGAGAATTATTCTGGGACTACACAAAGATGCTCCTTTAGAGGAGATCATAAGATGCTGTGCCACAGTGGGCACAAATGCCTTTTATACCTAGGCTATGATGCAGGACATGGGAAGACAGGGTCCCTCATAGCAAGGGACTTCTAGAGAGACTCATCAATGCTTTCAGTGTGGTAAAGTAGGGTATCTGAAAGCTCAATGTTGGCATAGAGACAGAGTGAGAAGACAGGGTGAGAGAAGACCCAAAACTCCATGTACAAAATGCAACCGAGGCTTCCACTGGACCTCAGAATGTAGATTGACCTAGGGAAATGAGAGGCAGGGACCAGCTCCAAGACCTCAAACAAAAAAGAGGTGGGGCATGATGGCAACCGAGGTTACACCCAGAGAATCTTTAGAACTTCAATAGTAAGATGTGATCAATCAGCCAAAAAGCAATCTGATAGGAGAAAGGGATTACAATTGAGGAAAATACAGGCTTTTCAACCCGACAGAAAGGCAATGTCCAGTGCAAGCAGCTCCATTGTAACTGCCAAGTAATATGGAGAAATCTAGATAGTGAATAGAGGGACCAAACAGGTTAACTGCTTGGGGGAGAGGGTTTGCTTGTATCTCTACAGATGGAAAGGAATCAGATGGGTGCCAACGAGCACCTGAAGAGAGACAGAAAAAGAGAAAAAACCTTGAAACAAAGAAGACCTAAGAAACATCCGACACTGAAAGAGCATGGCTAATAAGATACTGTTACAGAACTTCAAAACCCGCAGGAATCATTAAATTCCCTGAGATGAAAATTTGTTAAGACTGTTGCAGAACTTCAAAACCAGCAGGAATCATTGGATTCCCTGAGAGATGATAAGACTGTTGTAGGACTTGAAAACCAGCAGGAATCATTGGGTACCCTGAGACATGATAAGACTATTGCAGGACTTCAAAATCTGTGTGAATCATTGGATTCCTTCACACATGATGAGACTATTGTAGGACTTCATATTTTTCAGGAATCATTGGATTCCCTGACGTATGAAGTAATGGACAATAGATTGGTTTTGGACTATTTCTAGGATTTATGGACATGTATAATTCCTCATGTTGATTCATGTTGTATGTTATATAATATCCTCTTTGTTGATGGATTTATGTATACCTGTTTCAAGTAAGACCCTTCAAAAACCGGCTAATCTAATTTGATTTCCCTTTGCCTTTGGCGTTTTCATCCCCCTTCCTGAGATGTCAGGGAGGGCATGATCACCTCCTTTTTTGGTGCTTTCACCCCTTTTTCTGAGACATCAGGGAAGGCTTGATCCCATCATTTTGGGGGTTCTTACCTCCCTGAGAAGTCAGGGAGGGTGTGACCACCTATGTTCTAAAACAAAGGAAAGTGGGAGATGTTATGGGCCAGAACTCTGAACTTGAAACAAGGATTCTTACAAGGTGCCAACTCAGGGGAATTGATAATACAATGGTTATCTAGTTTAGCGTGGTGATTAATAGTTCTCTAGTTCAGCATAATTGATTTAATCTTACCACAAATAATGGTTCCCTAGTGATATAATGATTGTGCAAGTGTGTATTCTCTATTATAATTAGATCATTTACAGTATATTGAGTATAAATCAAACTCAGCCAAGGTTAGACTCAGAGAAGACAGAGGACTGGAGGTGGGAGGTCAAGCTCTGGGAACCAAGAAGAGAGATTCACTACATCTCACACACAGTGGTGGCTGGTCTGTCCTCCTGCATTTCCTCCACTGAGACCAAGCTAGCCAGGGCTCCAGGCAAGGAGACAATAAAGAATTTGGACTTTCTACCTGCCACCTGGGGGAGGAGGTGGGGGGAAGGAGTGGAAAAATTGGAACAAAAGGTTTTGCAAATGTCAATGCTGAAAAATTACCCATGCATATATCTTGTAAATAAAAAGCTATAATAAAAAAATTATTAAAAAAAAAAGAATTTGGACTTTAACATCTGGGTATTCTCATGGTGATTAATATGCTGAAAGGAAGGCTGGTCCAGAGACCTCCAGAAAACCAATCAGAACATTACAATGAGTGCTTTGAAATTGTCTTGGATTATTGTATTACTGAGAAGAGCTAAATCAAAAATAGCTGATTATCACATAATGCTGGTTTTATTGTGTATAAGGTTCTCCTGATTCTGTTCACTTCACTCAGCATCAGTTCATTTAAGTCTTTCCAGGTTTTCTAAAATCTTCCTGTTCATTATTGCTAACATTCCATTAACATTTATATACCACAATTTGTTCAGTCATTCCCCCATTGATGAGCTTCTCCTCAATTTTAGCAATTCTTTGCTACCACAAAAGGAGCTACTTATAATATTTTTGTATATGTGGATTCTTTTCCCTTTTTTATGATATCTTTGGAATACTTAGCTAGTAATGGTATTGCTGGATCAAAGGTTATACACAGTTTGATGGCCTTTGGGCATAATAAGGAGCTAACTTTCTAAAGGAACAGATAACACATATGAAAAGTTTCAGCTACAAGTCAAATGAAAATATCCCAAGAGACCTTGGCTTCAATGGCAAAGTAGGTGATAATATAATCTTCTTTAGAACCATTTCCTTTAATAAAATATCTTTTTCTAATATTGAACCATTTGAAACTTTGAAACCATTTCAAAGTGCCAAGGACTTTATTGACAAGAACTTTCTTTTCCACTGAAAGTCAGTTTAGCAGAAATTGAACTCTCTATCCTGACATAAATTCAAAGTGACTGCATGATTTATATATAAAAGATAACATCCCAAACAAGATAAATGGGCAAGGAAGAAATTATCTTTCAGATATATGGGTAAGGGAATGGTTCACAACTAAACAAGAGAGAATCATCAAAAATAAAATGAACAATTTTCTATTTTATAAAATTGAAAAGTTTTTCACAAACATGTCTAATGTAAAGTTAGAGAGAAAAGATGTAACTGAGGAAAATCATTGTATTAAGTTTCTCTGATGAAAGTCTCATATTCAAGATATATAAGAAATTGATTCAAATTTATAACTTAAGAGCCATCCTCTACTAATAAATGATAAAATAATATAAACAGGCACTTTGCAAAAGAAGATAGCTAAGTTATCAAATAGCTATGTGAAATAATGTTTCATATTGCTACTAAGTACAGAAGTACATATCAGAGCAACTTTGAGCTTCTTCCTCTCATCCACCATACCAATAAAGACAAAAGAAGAAAATAACATTTGTTGAAGAGACTGTAAGAAAACAGGCATACTAGTATTTTGTTGGAAGAGCTTTGAATTGGTCTGATCATTCTGGGAAACAATTTGTAACTATGCCTCTCAAATTAAACTGCATCTACTTTGACCCAGTGATGCAATTTTTATTGTTGTCTGTCTTTTGAAGTTTTCTTGGCAAAGGTTTGCCTTTTCCTTCTCCAGATCAGTTGACAGATAAAGAAACTGAGACAAATTGGTGACGTGTCCAGGCCATACTGCTAGTAAGTGTATGAGACCAGATTTTTAAAAATATAATAGCTTTTTATTTTTTCAGATAAATGCAAAGATAGTTTTCAATATTCATGTTTGTAAACTTTGTATTCCAAATTTTTCTCCCTCTCTTCACTCCCTCTAGACAGCAAGCAATCTAATGTAGGTTAAACATGTGAAATTCTTTTAAACATATTTCCATATTCGTCATGCTGTGCAAAAAAAAAATCAGATCAAAATGAAAAAATATACAAGAAAGAAAAAAACAATTAAATAATAATAACAACAACAAAGTGAAAATACTGTGCTTTGATCCACATTCAGTCTTCATAGTTCTCTCTCTGGACGCAGATGGTTCTTTCCATCATAAATCAATTGGAATTGTCTTGAATCATCTTATTGTTGAAAAGAGTCAAATCTATCACAGTTGATCATCACATAATCTTGTTACTGTGTACAATGTTCTTGTGGTTCTGCTCACTTCACTTAGCATCAGTTCATGTAAATCTCCCCAAGCCTCTCTGAAATCATCCTGCTGGTCATTTCTTATAGAGCAATAATATTCCATTACATTCACATAGTATAACTTATTCAGCCATTCTCCAACTGGTGGGCATCCACTCCATTTCCAGTTCCTGATGAGGTCAGATTTGAACAGAGGAGGATTCCTGGTATCAGGCAGGCATTCTCTCCAGTACAGGAACTAGAGGCGAACATGAAAGCATTACTATACTTCTACCCCAAAGAGATAAAAAAATAAAAAAGAGGAAAAATCATCATATATACAATAATATTTATAACAGCTCTTTTCATAGTACCTCCAAAATGGAAACTAAGGGAATGCCCACCTATTAGAGAATAGCCAAACATATTTTGTAGTATTATGAATGTAATGGAATATTATTGTTCCATAAGAAATTATGAAATGGACAGTTTCGGAGGAAATTGAGATGACTTTCATTAAATAATGCTGTGACATCAGCAGGACAAAAACAATTTACTCAATAATAAAAATAACTTTGAAATTCCTAAAGACTGATTAATGTAATGGTAAACCACAAGTCTAGAGTAATAAATATGAATCACACCACCCGTCTTCTGCCAGATAAGTAATGAACTTAAATTCCAAAATGAAACATGCATTTTTGGATATGGCCAATATGAGAATTTGCTTTGTTGGACTTTGTGGGTTTATTATGTGAGGGTTTTTTGTTTTTGTGGGGTTTTTTTTAAGTTTATTCATTCAGTGTGGGAGGGGAAGCTGTGAGAGACAGAGATAAGTAGAAAAGGAGCTTTTCTGGATCTTCAGGAAGTATGGCTGCTAAGGAGATAGAGCTAATGTAGACTTAGAAGTAGTTGCCAGATCACATCCCACAAAGATGCTTCCTAAGATGACAACTGTGGAGACTGACTGGAAGCTGGAAATCCAAAGTCACTGACCAAGATAGAGCCCTTTCTCCTTAGAATCACAGCTTCTCTATGGACCCATCTTTATTGTGCCTTAGTCTTTGGGGGCCAAGCTGGTTTGTACTATGTTAGAATATGAAAAAGGCAGAGAAGAAGAAAATTTATATCATAGCCTCACTGGAATTCAGGCAAACAGATAAAACTATGACTTCTACAGCATAGTAATCATAACATTTCCATCATTCCCCCCATTCTCTTATCATTGGGACTTGTAGTATTATTGGTGTAGACCGATCTCTATCCATACAAACTGGCTGCAAATACCTGAAAACTTGCAAAATGTTTCCTCACGGATAGCATCCTTATTAGACAATAAGGAAGGTTGATGTAGGTAGGGGAAAGAGGGGGGTGTTGTTCTTTGTTTTTTAAATAGATGAGACCTAGTTTCATAGGAATAAGAAGTCCATGTTTGGAAACTCCGTCATATCATACAGACCAGTAAGGTATCCAAGCCTTCATCTTGTTGAGTGGTCTGAAGCACTGAAAAATTGTAACTTGCCCCTGACCACAGAGGAACTATCAGAGGCAACTCCATGTGTGTAGGGAAATGGACTAGTGCTGGAGGGAAGCAGTACAAATATTACTATTGCCAGTGAGAAGTGAGGGAACTAAAGCTCAGTGAGAGTAAATAACTTGACCAAGATCACAGATTTAGATATTTCAATACAGGTCTACTGACTTCAAAATAGATTTTTTAAAAATATATTTCACCAATGACCAACAGGATGATTTCAGAAAGGCCTGGAGAGACTTACACGAACTGATGCTGAGTGAAATGAGCAGGACCAGGAGATCATTATATACTTCAACAACAATACTAGATGATGACCAGTTCTGATGGATCAGGCCATCCTCAGCAACGAGATCAACCAAATAATTTCTAATGGAGCAGTAATGAACTGAACTAGCTATACCCAGAAAAAGAACTCTGGGAGATGACTAAAAACCATTACATTGAATTCCCAATCCCTATATTTATGCACATCTGCATTTTTGATTTCCTTCACAAGCTAATTGTACAATAATTCAGAGTCTGATTCTTTTTGTACAGCAAAATAATGTTTTGGTCATGTATACTTATTGTGTATCTAAGTTATATTTTAATATTTTTAACATCTACTGGTCATCCTGCCATTTAGGGGAGGGGGTGGGGGGGGGTAAGAGGTGAAAAATTGGAACAAGAGGTTTGGCAATTGTTAATGCTGTAAAGTTACCCATGTATATATCCTGTAAATAAAAGGCTATTAAATTTAAAAAAAAAATATATATATATATTTCACCATGCTGTTTCTGCATGTAACAACTAACACTTATTGCTGCCAAGTGAAAGGACCCAGAGATACAAGACCAAAAAAAAAAAAAAAAAAAAATGAATGAATTCTCTTTGTGAAGGCAAGGAAACAGATTAAACAATCCTTAGAGATTCCTTCTAGGTTTAATATTGGTGATGGAAAATATCTATGTTTTTTATTTTTGTGGCTATATCTCCCTCTTTATTGATATAATGAATGAATGGACAAAAGGGGAAGAGGTACAGGGGCAGCTGAAGAAAGAGTAAATCTAAGGCTGAAGGGAAAGAGAAAGACTCTAGAAAGGTCAATGGCTGGCAGAATTCCTAATGGGGGGAGGAGGGACCCAATCACTTCTACCTTATAGTTTAATTCCCCCCAGGACCTCATTCATTCATAAAATGACCATTTAAATACTTATTACATAGAGAGTCAATTTTGTGTTAGATCCTGAAGGAAACTTTATTTATTTATTTATTATTTTAAAAATAAGGTTTTTTTATTTTCAAAATATATGCAAAGATAGTTTTCAACATTTACCTTGCAAAATCCTCTCCTAGAGAGAAAGTAATCCAATATATGTTAAACACATGCAATTCTTCTATACATATTTCCACATTTATTATGCTGCACAAGAGAAATCAGATCAAAAAGGAAAAAAATGAAAAAAAAAAAAGCAAGCAAATAACAACAAAAAGGTGAAAATACTAGGTTGTAAACCATATTCAGTCCTCACAGTTCTTTCTCTGAAGGCAGATGGCTCTCTCTATTATTGAAAAGAGTCATTTCCATTAGAGCTGATCATCCCATAATCTTCTTGTTGATGAATATAATGTTCTCTTGGTTCTGCTCATTTCACTCGGTATCAGTTCAGTAAGTCTCCCCAGGCCTCTCTGAAATCATCCTGCTGATCCTTTATTACAGAACAATAGTATTCCATAGAATTCATATACCATAACTTATTCAGCCATTCCCCAACTGATGGGCATCCACTCAGTTTGAAGGAAACTTTCTGCACCAACTTCCTACTTTTCCTTGGAATCATCCTTGACTTTCCCTTCTTCCTTGCCACCCATATCCAATCAGTTAACAAGTTGTTAATTCTACTTCCAAAAAAGTTCTTGCATCTGTCCGTTCCCTCTAAGAAACAAGCTGCTTCCTTAGTTCGGGACCTCATTATCTCTTGCCTAGATAGGATAATGCCAGTATGGCAGTAGGCATAGTAGAAAGTGTATTGATCTTAGAAACATGAAAGAGATCTCTTGCAGGCTCACATTGCTAAGGGCAAAAAGAACCCATGTCTTTTTTGTTTTCTCATATATAAAATGGGAATGTGTAATAGCATCCTTGACACTGGTACCTATAGTATCCATGCCAATGAAATTCATTGAAAAAATGGTTCCAACTATTATTGTATCTCCCAGTTGGTTTGGAAGCCTGGTCATATTATTCTCTTGCTCAAAAATCTTTAGTGGTTCCTTATTGCCTCTAGGACAAAATATAGATTACTCTGAGATCACATCTCAGGCCTTCTACCTACTTTCCTAACTTTCTACGTACTTTATTTTTCCTGACTTAGTTCATATTCCCTTCATGAGTACTACATTCCGGCTAAGATGGAGTCCTCTTTGTTTCTCATTCTTGGCATTCCATCTCCAGCCTTCATGGCTTCCCACAACCTGTCTCTCTAATCAGCTCTCCATCACCAGCACAACCACCAGCACCACCAGCACCACCCAGGCCCCATCTGAAACCCTATCTCCCACCCGTGTGAAACCCTATCTCCCATCCATCTGAAACCTTATCTTCCTCCAAGGCTCCACTCAAGTGCATTCCTTGAGATTCATCCCCCGGTCAGTGCTCACCCTTTCAGTCCTTAAAAATTCCATTTCTTTATCGGTCTTTGGATATTATTGCCCACTAGCAGATAAGTTCTCCAGGGACCAGAGCTGTTTCATTTTGTATCCTGAAAGCCTAAAACAATGCTTTACACGCAATAAAGATTTGTTGAATTGAGGTATTGTACTGAGGACATACATATTGAAGTACTGAATTGTGGACATACAATAGTATGTCCTTCATTCTTGAACATGATTATAATATCAGGGAAGTGAAACCATGACCTGCAAGTTCATTGGATTTAAGTGAGAAAGGGCTATGCAAAGTTACCTGCCTCACTTTCCAATGGGCAGCTAGGTGGTGCAGTGGATAGAGCACCAGCCCTGAAGTCAGGAGGATCTGAGTTCAAATTTGGCCTCAGACACTTAATACTCCCAAACTGTGTGACCCTGGGCAAGTCACTTAAGCCCGATTGCCTCAGCAAAAAAAAAAAAAAAAAAAAAAAAAGGAAAGAAAGAGTGGAGATGACCTTGGATGCAATGGGAGACCCTGACCTTTTTATAAACTAAGGTATTCAACAGGTCTCAGTTTGAATGAGACTGTACCTATTCAGTAATTAAGGCTGGCAAAGAATCTCTTTTTTCTTCTAGTCCAAAAAGAAAAAAATCTAAATAAATAAATGGATCTGGGAGGGGAACACCCTCAGAGTTTCTAGTCAAAACAGAAACAATTGCTATTTACATTCAATGTGAGTCCCCTAGGACTCAAATAGTGACCAAATAGGACTTGGCCTAGAAATTGAGGTATTAGAGAGATACAAAGCAAACTGTTATTTGAGGTCTAAAGAAGAAGATTATTACTGGTGAGACTTGGGGAAATTATTGGATTAGGGAAAGCTTCCTGGAAAAGGTAGCATTTTGAGTTGGGCTTTAAAGGATGACATGGAGACAGGAAAGGAGAACATTCTAGCATAGGAAGTAGTAGAAAGTAGAATATGCTAAGGATAAGGAACAAAGAAGACTCCATCTTTTTTTTTTTTTTTTTTTTTTTTTTTTTAATTAAAGCTTTTTGTTTTCAAAACATATGCATGGATAATTTTTCAACATTGACCCTTGTAAAACAGGTTCCAAATTTTCCTCCCCTCCTCCCTACTCTCTCCTAGATGACAAGTAATCCAATATATGTTAAACATGTACAATTCTTCTATACATATTTCTACAATTAGATGACTCCCATCTTCACTGGAATATAGCTAGAATGTTGAAATAGCAGAAAGAAATCACAAAAGATAATAAAAGCTAGAGCAATAGAGTAGTGTTAGACTGTAGAAGACATTGAGTGCCAAGAAAATAAGTTTATACTTATATATGATAAAATCATGGAAAGATTTTGACTTGAATTATAGGATCAGACCTGAAACTAAGGAAAAATCTTGCAATGTGTGAAGGACAGATGGAAGATAGTAGAGAATGGAAGCAAGATCTTTATCTGAAGGATGATTTGTCAAGGACTAGGGCCAAAGTTCATCCACCGTCATGGGCTTACTCTCCCACTTTTTTTGGTCTCTGTTCTTTAGCTCAGCCTCCCTTTCACTTCCTTGTTATGACATCCTGTCTTTCCAGCCCACCCCTCATCTTCTTGTTCTTCCACGTAACTATATAAACCAAGGGCCAGAGAGCAGACTCCTATCTTCTCTCTGAAACCGTCGAAGGTAAGGAGAAGGGGAAGCTCTGGCTAAGCCTAGGGGTCAGCTCTGGCTAAGCCTAGGGGTCAGGGCTGGGCCTCTTGTCGGTTATGTCTGGGTATGTGTGTATCTATGTGTGGAGGACAAGGGTGGGCAGGAAGGGCAGAAATGCCATTCTCATCTAGACCAGCTGCAACCAATAACAGATGATGGGGAGAGAACTCCACTCAGTACAGCAGAAGAGGGAAGGTGTCTTGGGATCCTAATGGGTAGTTTGCATAGGGGGGACTGCTATAAAAGGTTAAGTCCTCTTTTGAACAGCTTGGCTTTTAGTTCAGTTTTCTTCTCCAAACCCTCTTTGTGCTGGGCTAGCAGAGATAAATTCTATAGCCAGACTCTGGGCTAAGTCTGCCTAGGGTATGACCCAGACACAGGCAGAGGGCCCTTTGAAGGACTTCAAAGCACTTTGATACCTTTACTCTCTAAGAATGTTGATGGAGGTGGGAGCAGAGCATTCAATGCACAAAGAACTGATACAGAGAGAAAAAGATTTCAACCAAATTCTCTAAGCGCTTATTAAGCACCTTCTGTGTGCAGGGCCCTTCACACTGGGATATAGGAAGGTGTTTCCTTGAACAATGCTACATAAATCCTGCCCTGGATCATAAAAGCACTCATTTCTGAACAATAACAAGGTCTTTAGGTTTTTACAAAGTACTTTTCTTACAGAGGAAATCTGTGAGGCAGGGAATCCATGGATTATTATGCTCATTTTACAGATGAGAAAAATCAAAACTCAGGAAAGGAAAATGATTTTCTTCACTAACAAGTCAACTTGAACTCAGTTCTTTGGGATTCAAAGCAAGGACTTTTATCTAGCTAGATCCCTCTCACAAGCCATGTACATAGATGAACATTGTGGGAGTTGGAGTTTAAAAAAGGAGAAATCAAGCAAAGGTATTGGAATCAACATTTAGGGAAAGAGGAATCATTTGTAGTCATGAGCAATCAGGAAAGACCTCCAGGAGTAGGTGGGAACTTTCCACTTTTCACCTTACTCAGTAGAACATATGTTCCTCAAGAGCTGGGACTGTCTCAGTTTTGTCTTATATCCAGATCCTAGCACAGTGGCTGACACATAGTAAATGCTCAGTAAATGCTTTTTGACCGAGTAATTGATATATTAAAGGAAGGGGAGAGTTTTCAACAGAGAAATATGATAGAACTGGGGTAAAAGTCTGGTGCGAGAAAGGAAGAGAGAGATGAGAACAAGGGACAAAGCAGTAGAATTTGAAGTCTATGAAAGAAATTTTGGGAAATATGGCTGAAAAGGGAAGACATAAAGGACTTTAAATAACAGGTTCTTTCCAACAGGGCAGTACAAAACAGAGTATATGTAGAACTCTGTGATCTGTCAGTCTGTGGGGTAGGGATGTCCCTGGACATTTCTTTCATTTTCCAACCTCCATCCTTTGTTCAGGCTATACCCCTCAGTTTAGAATATGCTCTTCCTTCTTCACCAAATCCCACCTGCTCTTCCAACTCACATCTTTTTTTCTTCCCCTGCCCACTATGGAGCAATGCTCTGCTCTCTTCCCCTGGTGAGATGACATGCTTCCTCTTTTCAATTACAACTTAACAAGGCTAGTCGTGCAACAGCCCGTTGTGTGTGCTCAACAGCTTTCCAACTTGGTGGGATCTGCCAAAGGTCTCACTCTACTAAGATAACTTTGAGAGCCCAGGGTCATTTTCACAAAATGAAAAAATATTTGTTAATTGACTGTCTGACTCCATTGGCTGATGTTCAATCTTTTCCACAATAAGGTCTGGAGAAGTCTGAAGATGCTGTGGCTTCTACTGGTGTTGTTGGGGGTACAAACGGAGGCAGTAACTCCTGGAATAAAAGTGAAGATCACCAAAAAGGGCTTGGACTATGGTTAGTACTCTACAATGGGTGAGGAAGCTATGGTGCTGGGCAGGTGAAGAAGAGGTGATGGTTCTAATGGTTTCTATTGCAGGGAAGCAGGTTGGAATGGAGTTTCTGAAGTCGACTATGCTGCACACGCCTATCCCAGACTACCAGAGCAGCTACTCAGTGCCCATAATGGGGTCTATGAAATATGAAGTGACAGGGTAAGAGGATGAAAATCAAGAGTCTTCCCACCAACTGTTCCCTGTAATCTCAACCTTTCCTGATCTCCCAGCCTCTCCTTCACTCCACTCAAATCCTTCCATGGATATCTGATTTTGTCCTTAGTTACCTTGCTTCCCCCTCCCTGACATTTCTCCTAAATACTCTAGGTTTTGATTAAAAACTCAAAAATATCACAGTTGGAAGGAACATTTAAACAGAGAAGTTCTTACTTAGGCAGTGTGGTATAATAGGAAGCTGCTGAAATTAGTTAGGAGACCAGCCTCCTCCATTTATTTGTGTGATTGTGGACAAGTCAAATAACCTCAGTTTCCTTATCTGTAAAACAGGCATAATAAGATAAGGCTATCTACCCACAAAGAGTTATTGGGAAGGGAATGTTTTACAAACCTTAAAGTACTATACACATGTGTATTCTTATCATCTAATTCCCTTCTCTCCTCCCCAATTTACTAGTGAGGAAACTGAGGTCATCAGAAAGCAAGCTTTCTACAATATCAAACAATAGGATTTTGAAATTCAAGCCCAGAGTACTCCTGTTTTAGTTGTCAAAATTAAATGAGGTAATATTTGTGAAGGGCTTAGTGCAGTGCCTGGCAGGCAGAAGGTACTATATTAATGCTTATTTCCCACTCCTCTTTCCCTGCCAAGATTCCTGGATTATCTGCTCGTACTGCCATTAACTAGCTTTATAACCCTTCCCTTCTCTAGGAAATAGGAATCTGACCTAGATAACAATGTCTAGAGTTTTATTTATGATATTTATTTATGATATTCTGTGTTTCCTATTCTAAGGATCTTCAATGTTCTTCATTCTATGATAACTCAAAATACTTAATGGCCTCAAATTCTCTCCCTAGGAGATGTCCCAGGAAAGGGTTTGTTAATGATTGAGGCTGAGGGATAGGGGAGACCCTCTGGGATGGGATGGGCCAAGAAAATGAACTTCAGCTGGTACTTTCCTACAGGATCCAGCTACAGAATATAAGTTTGGGGGGATCTTCGGTTGACTTTGTTCCGGACTCCAAGCTCAGTCTGTCCCTGGGACCTGCAGATGTTGAAATCCATGCTAACTGGTCTATGAGGGTATCATTCATGTAAGTACTTTGGAGGGATGTTGGCCGGCTGAGCTGAGCCACTCCAATCCCCCCTCCTACTTTTTCCCTTGATCCTTCCTTTTCCTGATGACAGACGTATGCCTAATTCCCCCATCCCAGGCTTCCAGTCCTCAAAGAGCACAGACTTTTAATGCTGTGGACTAGGAACCATCTTGTCCAATTTCTCCCCTCCTCCCCTACCTCCTATTGGATCAGATGAGATAACGGAAACTTAGAAAGAGGAACACGTTGCTAAGGTCACACAGTAAATAACGGCGGACCCAACATTTTAACAACGGTATTCTGGATTCAAGGCCCAGGCTTTTCCACTGGCATCTTCCTTTGCCCTGGGAATTGCTAAGCTTCCCAAAGCCCAGCCTTTTGAAGGTGTCCCTGCCTCTGAACTCTCTCCGTGGCCGCCCCAAAGGTGGGGGAAGCCTCAGTGGGCCGCTGCTGCTTCCTGGCGGCCACAAGCGGGATTACTCCCAGGCTTTTCTGCCTGCGCGCTGCCTCCCTCACCTCCCCGGTTCTGCCCCGCTCTGCAGACGTGACAAGGCAAAAATCAAGCTGAGCCTAAGGGGGATGATGCTGAACGTAGTAGTGGAGGTGAGCCGGAATGCCAGTAAACTGTCGGTGAGCCTGGGAAACTGCAGCTTCCACACTGAGCACGTGGACGTCACCCTCTCTGGGGGGATAAGGTAAGGACAAGGCTGGGGGGGCTGTCCCGGGGCAGGGAGAGGGTGTCGGGTTCACACGCTCGTCTCTTCCCTCCCATAGCTGGCTCTATAAAGGCTTCACTAGAACCGCGAGTGACTCCATTCGACAGAAATTGGACAGCACGGTGAGGTTCTACTGCAGCCCCACCACAAAAACCACCTCAAGCCCGTCCTCCTCCCCAAGACCATCCTTTCGAAGACCCGTTCCCCTCTCATCTCTAGACACCCCTCCCATTTTCTTTTTTCCTCATCTAAGTGCCCACCTTCTTTTTCCTTCCTTTTCAATCTTGTCCCCTTTCTAAGGCCCGCTCCTTCTCCCAAGCCTCACCCAATCCCCATGGGACTTGCCTAGTGTGACTGGGAAATGTCTCTGGAAAGGCCGTTAGTGCAAAAGCAAGCTATCTCAATTAATAATTGGCATCCCTAGTGAAATCACATAAACTTCTGGGCCTGTGGCTGCCTTTGTAAAATCAGCAATTTAATTCAACAAACATTCATTCAGCAAATGCTGCTGCTGATGATGATGATGAGGGGAAATAGAGATATGAAGACAAAAAGGCAACAGCTCTGACACCTACTTTTTTTCTTCTTTTTCTGAGGCATTTGGGGTTAAGTGACTCACTCAGAGTCACACAGCTAGGAAGTGTTAAATGATTTGATCATCGGATCAGATTTGAATTCAGGTCCTCCTGACTTCAGGGCTAGTGCTCTATCCGCTGAGCTACCTAACTGTCCCCAGACACCTACATTCTAAAAGAGGTAGGGAAACTAGGGAAGAAAGAGACCACCAGATCATATAAGTAATTATAGAGCATCTACAGAGACGGAGTGAGACAAAGAAAGAGGAGAGAAGTAAAGAGATACAGAGACATAGAGAAAGTGAGAGAGAGAGAGAGAGAGAGAGAGAGAGAGAGAGAGAAAGCAGATAGTCAGAGAGAGAAGTAGGGAGAGGGAGACAGAGGGAGAGGGAAGAGACTAAGACAGAGAGACAAAGTCACAGAGACAGAGAGAGAGAAGCAAAGAGAGACAGAGTGACAAAGATACACAGAGAGAAGGGAGAGACAAAGAGAGAGATGAGAGGAAGGAGACAGACAGAATGAGAGAGACAGATAAAGAAAGACACAGAGAGACAGACGGGAGAGAGACATACAGAGAAAGAGATGGAAGGAAGAAGATAGAGACAGAATGAGAGAGAAAAAGCAAGCAGACACAGAATCAAAGAGAAAAGGGAGGGAGGGAGGGAAGGAGAGAGAGAGAGACAGACAGACATGGAGAAAGAGACAGGGAGACAGAGGGAAAGACAAAGAGAGGCTCACAGGCAAAGAAACAGAGAGAAGGGAGAAAGACAGACGCAGAGAGAGGAAGAGAGATGAGGGGTAGAAAGGAGGAGGAGAGAGGCCCAGAGAAGACACGGAAAGGCAGAAAGAGATAGAGACAGAGAGAACACTTAAGGGGACTTTGTGAAGATCAAAAAAGGCAATATATAGAAAAGTGTTTTGTAAATTTTAAGACAACAAAGTAGGAATTACTGCTATTTTTTATTGCTCTCTGCCAACGTCGGATCACACCTTCCCTCATCTCCCACATCTTCCCTCTGTTTACCTACTCACTAGCCCACTCCTGTCCCTTCCCTGCCCTCCACACAGGGAAGGTGCTATATGGAAGAAGGACTGAATGTAAACACCCTGAGTTCAGAGTTCTGGGGATAGGATTCTAGTGAACAGAAGGAGCCAGATCAAGGGGTCAGCCAAGTGTCCAGGCAGGAACTGATGCCAAGGAGGGGTAGAGTCAGTGAAACTATCTATCTCACAGTCAAACTTCCTAAGATGTTCCCCTTTCTCCAACTCTCTGGACCTTTCTCCTTGTCTAGATGTGTAAAGAGATCGGGAAGTCAGTGGGATCTCTGGAAAGAATACTACAGAACATCCCAGGTCAGGAGGCACCAGGAACCTGCATCTGGGAGGGAGAGGGTTGGGGAGAAAGACATAAGCTGTTAGTGGAAATACTAAGATGGGCTGGAATCTAGGATCACAGGATGGTTCCTTCTTGCTCTGATTCCCAGAATACAGCCATATAAGCTCCTTCATATACTTGGATCATTCGATAGAGGCAACACCACTGATTACAGAACAAAGCATTGAAGTGGCCTTTAAGGTAACCTCTCTTCCTATAATCCTTGCTCTCTTTTCCTTCCTACATGCTTCCTATTCTTTTAACATTTCTCCCCATCCTTGTTCTGCCTTTCCTTGCTCTCTCAATCTTCATTCTATCATTAACATTCTCCTCTTCTTCCAACCCTCTGCCTCTTCTTCTTCCTCTTCTTCCCTTTCTGCAAAGCATCACACTTTCCTCCACATTCTCTCTGAGAGACCAAAGAAATTGTTCCCACTTTGCAGATGGCAAGAAGCCAAACAGAATCAAGTAACTTATCCAAGATTCCATAGCAAATCTGTAGCATATCTGGGTCTCCCAGGCCACTCCTTTTTCTTCTGAGCTTTCCTTTCCAAAAAAATGCCTTTTATTGTCCCATCAAAAAGCACATGAATGCTCACTTTAGTGGTTCTGAGCACCCTAAAACCCTAATTTTATAATAAATAATATAGAAATAAAAATTAAAAATGGATAAAATAAGGGGGCTGGATCAAAATCCCTTCCAGTTCTGATCTTCTGTGGTTTTTGCCCCAAGATCTCTTCCAGATCCAACATACTAAGCCCTTATGCACTGACCCACATGAGGAAAGACAGAGAGATTTCTGCATGGGCTGGTGATGGGGGTTGGAGTCAGTACCTGCTCAGGCCCCTTTTGACTCTCCTCCCCGTTATTTCTCCTGTCCCAGGGTGATTTCTACAACCCGGCCGGCCACCAGGAAGACCCGGACTCCCCTGCTCCCTTCTCGCTCCCGGAACAGAATGACAGAATGCTGCTCTTGGGTGTTTCGGAGTTCGTGCCCAACTCCGCCGCCCTAGTTTATTATAGGGCGGGTGCGCTGTCCTGGAACCTCACAGATGATAGCAAGGCAAGAGGGAGGGGCCCGGTGCTTGGGAGCGAGAGGAGGCGGGGCTAGAGAGGATTGAATGACAGCTAAAAATTCGGGGTGGAGCTAAGGACTGATGGGAGGAACATGAGTGACACACACGGTCTGGGGGTGGGACCAAAGCAGCATCTATCTGATACAGAGCCTAGGATTGGGAAGAAGGGCGGGAGAAGGAAATAAGGATGGGGCTAAGGCTGGAGGCAGCATCAGGCAGAAATAGGCGGAGCCAGAGTAACCCGAGTGACAGCTAGCTGAGGTTGGGACCAAGAGTGGAGGTGGGACTAGGCAGGCAGTTTATGAAAGGTCTTCTATAAACGTAGTGATAAGCGCTGGTGATGCTCCCAGACCGGTGAGGGAGATGACATGCAAACTCCTACGGACAAACAGGATAAACTGGGGGTGGTCTGAAGGAAGGCCCCAAGATTAGGGAGCATTTTGGAAAGGCTTCTTGCAGAAGGCGGGACTTTAGCAGAAGGGGGCTTGAAGGAGGGTAGGAGGGGTTGGGGGAACGCGAGTGACAGACAGCTGGGGCTGAGTATGGGATCTTCCTCCGTCATTCCAGATACCCGAGCACTTTCCCATCCGTCTCAACACCCAGAGCTTCGCACCCTTCGCGCCTGAGGTAAGCGCCATTTATGTTGTCTCTCAGGCTGGAAATAGAAACTGTTTACCCACATCTTTGTAGTCTTGCTTGGTCCAGAAATGTGACTGTACGGCGCACACACTAGGCACAGGGAATTCTCCCCCAACTGTTTCTTTTTGTTGTGACACAGACAGGAAACCGCTATTATTTATCCAGAGGAGCTAAGTCTATTGGATATGAAAGATATATCAACAAGCATTTATTAAACACCTATGTGCCTGGAGTACAGGGGGTGCCTAATGGGAGATTAAAAAAAAGGGAAGGTGGAAAGATAAAGGGGGAAAAGTTTTCTTACTCAAAAATATGCCAATAACAATATACAAATAAGAACTGATAAAAAGGATGGTTTAACATATCTCTATATATATATATTTGTGGGGAGAAAAAAGAAAGTTATATGATAACTTTATTATAGATTTAAAAGGAATAGAAAGTTGTACATCATTTTTTTTTTAATTCTATGTTATGGAAATACTTGTTTTATTAAGTTCAGAGTAAAATAAAAAAATTTTTCAAGAAAAAACTAGATAGATTATAGATAAGACTGGTTAAGACTGGATAAATTATAGATAATCACAGCAGAAAAGTGCTAAAATTAAGGAAGATAGGGAAAGGCTTCTTGAAGCAGGTGAGATTTTAATTGGAATTTGGAGGAAGCTGAGGAAGCCGAGGAGGCTGGGAGGTAGAAGAGGGAGTCCATTCCAGGCATGGGTGATGGGCAATAAAAATTACCAGAGTAGAGAGATGGAATGTCTTGTTTAAGGAACTGTAAGTAAGCCAGTATTACTGGATTAAAAAATATGTAAGGGAGAGTAAAGTATAAAAAGACTAGAAAGGTAGGAAGAGGGCTAAGTTGAAAAGGACTTTAAGAGCAGAAGTGGAAGAAACCTTAAAGACCATCTTCTTTAAAAAAAATTTTTTCAATAGTATTTTATTTTTCCAATTATATATAAAGATAGTTTTCAACATTCATTTTCTTTTCTTTTTTCTCCTTTCAGTTTATTTTTTTAGAATAGCTTTTTATTTTTCAAAATCCATGCAAAGATATACCTCAACATTCACCCCTGAAAAATCTTGTCATCATTAATTTTCATAAGATTTTGAGTTCCAAATTTTTGTTTTTCCTCTCCCCTTTACCTCTTCCCTCCCCAGGACAGCAAGCAATCTGATATAGGTTATACATATATAATCATTTAAAATATTTCCATATTAGTCATGTTGTGAAAGAAAAACCAGAACAAAAGGAGAAAACCATGAGAAAAAAAAAAGTGAAAATAGTATGCTTTGATCCTACATCAGTCTTCTTCATTCTCTCTGGGTGTGGATAGCATTTTCCATCCCAAATCTATTGGAATTGTCTTGGATCACTGCATTGCTGAGAAGAGCTAAATCCATCATGGTTGATCATCACACAGTTTTGTTATTACTGTGTACAATGTTTTCCTAGTTCTGCTCACTTTACTCAGTATCAGTTCATGGTAAGTCTTTGCAGGTTTTTCTGAAATCAGCCTACTCATCATTTCTTATAGCACAATATATTCCATTACATTCATATATCCCAGCTTATTCAGTCATTCCACAATTAATGGGCATCCACTGAATTTCCAAATTCTTGGCACTACAAAAATTGCTGCCACAAACACTTTTGCATATGTATCAACTCTTTTTAAAAGAGGAAGCTGAGGTCCTGCAATTCCCTGAAGTCACACACTGTCAGAACTAGGGCTTAAAGCCTGTTTTTCCTGTCTAGGTTCCTCTTTGATAATTTACATAGCTTCTCTTCATTTGACAAAGAAGGAAACAGGTTCAGAGATGGAAACTAACTTGCCAAAGATTCAAAAATCATGCTCCATAAGACTTGGTTGAGGGAACTGAAACTTAGACAAGAGAATTTTAGGGAACATGAAGCTGTCTTCAGGTATTTGAAGGACTCTTTTTTTTTTTTTTTTAATTTCAAAGGTGTTTAATTTAGAATCAATGTTTAGTTTAACAAAGTAATTTAGCTCAACACTTCTAAAGAATTAAGTCCATCCTTTCTCAGATATCCCATTGGCATATCAAGCTCAACATGTTCAAAAATAGAACTCATCATCTATCATTTTTGATTGAGGTTTGATTGGTAGTTTTCTTCTTTATTAATTTTTTTGCTGTTTTCTTTATATTTTATTTTTTCTTAATTACATGTAAAAATTTTAATATTTAAAAAAAATTAAGTTCCAAATTATTTCCCTTTTTCCCTCCCTCCCCTCTCCCCCTCTTGAGAAGGCAAGCAATTTTATACAGATTATACATATATAGTCAAGCAAAATGCATTTTTATATCAGCCATGTTGTGAAAGAAAACAGACAAAAAATAATCCCCCAAAAACATAAAGTTAAAAAAAAAAAAAAAGATGTGCTTCGATCTGCATTCAGATTTCATCAATATCAACAATGTTTTTAAATTAAACCCAAGGTAGGAATTTACCTGATAATGACCTCCCCCCCATTTATTTATTTGTTCATATCCTGAATGTCCAATTTTGGACAAACTACTTAATAGCTCAGTTCCCAAGTAACTTAAGACTGTAGTTTAGAAAGGGGTTGAAAGTAAAGAAAATATACATATAGCATTCGCCTCCCTGATAAAATCATAGATTCAGACCTATTCTTCCCAAAACTTGCGTAATAATAAGATGCAATGTGATACAGTTTTCTGTTCTCCACTTTTGACACTGCTTAAGGAGCTCTGGAAACTGCTTCCCAGAAGTCAATCTCGGGTTCCGACTATTAGTGTTTCATTCCTTTGGATCATAGCATCGCAGAACTTAGAGCTGGAAGGGACCTACCTGACGATCATCTAGTCTGCCCCTTTACTTTACAAATGAGAAAATTCAGGCCTAGAGAGAGAGTTATTTGCCCAAGCTCACTCAATCAGTAAGAAGCAGAGCTAAGATTGGAAATGAGTTTAGAGCTTTTTTAGCCATGATCAAGTAAGAGCAGCACACTGAGGACCATGCGTCCTGCTGTGAATTCCAGGGGGTTCATTCTCTCACCTTGAGCCAGGAGTGGGATGTTTGGGAACACCAAACACAAACTACCTGTGAGTGCTGTCCCTGTCCCACTCCCACCCCCTACCAATGGCTTCCAATGGCCCCTAGGACAGGGTAGAAGAGGAGGGCAAGCTCACCATGAGCTCCCTTCCTACACATCTCTCCAAATGTTAGAGCTTATTAACCTGCTTGTCTCCTCTTCCATCTCTGTACCCCACATCCAGCTCCAGAAGCGATTCCCAAACACACCAATGGCCCTGAAGATCTTTGCTAGACTTCCCCCCAGACTACACACTCAGGTGGGCTCTCTGCAGCTGCTGTTTCCTGGGGCAGTCCAGGCCTTCGTTCGCCCCAACGGATCCTCAGAAGTACCCGTCTTCCTGTTGCATGCTGTGAGTAGGCCCCAGCCTTTGGGGACATGGGCCTCCCTTGTACAGACTGACCCCATGTATTGGTTTCTCTGCTCCGCCTTAGCCTTGGGCAGGCTTTCCCTACTCTCTGACTAATGGTCCTTGCTCTTGGCTCATGGATTCCCAGGGCTGGGACTCCCTTATCCCTAGATAACTCCCAGACTCTGAACCAGTGTCCTATAGCTTCCTGGAGATCCAAGGGAAATGCCAGGCCTTAGGGAACTGTCCTGTGCCTTCGGTCATGGGCCCAGGTCAAAGACCCAGACTCTCTGCCTGTGACAAGGAGCAGGGCTGTAGAAGGCTCAACACACAGGAATCTCAGCAGGGGCTATCTAGTGTTTGAGCCTCCACTGTGTGCCCAATTCAGAGGTTTATTGACTTAACAAGTATGTATTGATTGATATTGGAATGAGAGTCTGAATATAGAAATTGAAAGGACCTTATACCTTAGAATATTAGAACTCGGGGAAACTTTGACTACAGAATGACAATAATAACAAGGCTCTTAGAATATAAGAGTGTGAGAACTAGAAGTTTCTGGAGAACATCTAGCCTAATCTTCTCATTTTACAGATGAAAAAACTGAGATCCAGAGTGGAAAGTAATGTGCAATTTTCCCAATTTCAATGAATTATAGATTAGAGGATGTCATAGAATCCTTGGAAGTCCTTTTCTCAAAATCCTTTATTTTACTAATAAGAAAAGTGAGACTCGAGGAGATTCAAGTGACTTGAGTATAGTCATACACAAGCAGTTAGTGTGTAGACAAGATCTGAAATCAGAACCAATGCTCTTTCCAGTGTGTCATACTGCCTCCCCTTTTCCCCACCATTTCTCTGTCCAGGGCATTTTCTCCAGCACAGATTAATTAGGACAACAAGATTCACATACAGGAAATGAAGCAAAATCAAGACAGGATGGAGAGGAGACATAGATTACAAGGTTCAGGATATGAAAGCTACAGGAATTCTGGGGAGAGCTTCCTTAGGACTTGAGTAGTGTTCTCTCCTGGATGAAGTGGAATGGGAGTCTGGGGGCTGAAGACTGGGTAGTCTGTGAAGAGAAGGGAGAGTAGGGGTCAGGAAATTTCATGTGGGAGGAGGAGAATGTTTGGAAGGGAACAAGGAGAAGAGGTCAGTGGAGGGACTGGTTTGGGCTCTTCTATGATGCCCCCTTTCGCTGTCCCAAGGTCAGTCTTCCATTCCTGGGTTGGGCTGAATTCCTAGAGTAGAATATTTTTTTTTGCTGAGGCAATTGGGGTTAAGCGACTTGCCCAGGGTCACATAGCCAGGAAGTGTTAAGTGTCTGAGACCAGATATAATAATAGCTTCACTGCCCCAGGGCCAGTCCTCCATTCCTGGATTGGGCTGAATTCCTAGAGTAGAAGTATAATAATAGTTTTTATTTTTCAAAATACATGCAAAGACAGTTCTAAATTTTCCAAAGTATTCCAAATTTTCCTCCCTCCTTCCCCGCCTCCACCTTTCCCCAGACTGCAAGTAATCCAATATAGGTTAAACATGTACAATATCTTTAAACATATTTTCATATTTATCATGGATAGCTATATTTCAAAACATCAATCCTATATATTTTATTTTAACCGTCTGGTTTCACCAGATTGTTAAAGGGTCCAATTACAGAAAAAAAGGTTAAGAAGCCCTGCCCAAGAGGAACACCACTTCCACTGAATTTACTTCTTTGTGGAACTCACTTGGCTGGTGTGGAAGGGGCAGGGGTTAGGGACACTTGGGGAGAGGCCAGGTTTTGAACTAGGATCTCCTTGGCAGGATACCAACGTCACGGCCCAGATCTTTGTTTCCGGAAAGAATATTTCAGTCAATCTGACACTGACTAAGTGAGTCCTTTCTACTTCCCCATGATTAGATGCTTCCCCTATTCCTGAAGGGGGTGGTTCCAGGTTTGGGTGGGGATGCAGGTGGCGGGGAAGGTAGATGGGGTATTCTTAGCTGCATCACAATGGGAGAGAAGAATAAGCCAGATTGGGGTAGGGAAGTGGAGGGTGCTGGCCCTATTTGTCTTGCCCCACCTCAAGATGGGACCCTAACACTCCTTTAAGATTGGGATATAAAACAGACTCTCACCCTTGCCCTCTTCCTACAGCTGCAACCTGACTCTGGCTCACTCAGAAGTGGGGGCCTTCTCGGTAAGTGCCTTATGTCTCTGAGTCAGGGAATCTGGAGGACCTATGGTTACCCCCCTTAATTCCTCAGGTCTAGCAGGCATGCAAACCCTGCCCCACATCCAGGTCTCTCTTGGCATTTTCTCCTTGGAGAAGGAGGAAAAGCTTATGTTTCTGAAGTTTCTCCTACAACTAGTCAAGGGAGGGATTTGGAGCAGTTTTAGGCCTGATGGGTTGGGGGCAGGATATAGCCCCCCTATACCCCTTCTCTACTTTCCCTACCTTCTCCTAGCTCATAGAAAGTCAGAGCTGGGAGGGCCCTCAGAATGTAGACTGTTTAACCTAAAAGGGACCACTGCCAAGCCCATCCCATTGCTCTTGCATTCTACCTCCATTTCTTGCACTTCATTTCACCCCATTCTTTGGTCCTTTCTCCTATGGCCTCTCATATCTTCCCATCTTCCCAGGTTAACAAACTGGAGACTTTGCTGAACACCTCCTTGAAGACAGTCATACTGCCTCAGATCAACAGTGAGTTCTCTCCTCTCCCCCCAATAACTTCCCTATTCCAGGAAAATGTTAATAAATAATAATAGAAATAATCTCAAACCTCATCTGGAATTTTGTCCCTGGAGAGAGCAAGGCGAGGGACTAGAATGAATCCTCACATCTGTTCTCACTCTCACAATCTTGGGAGGGGAGACCAATCAGAGTTTATCAATCCTGTTTTACAGATGAATGTGCCTTGCTCAGTGTCACTTGGTGACTTGGTCACTTGGAGAACATAACTGACTAGAGGTGTAGGTGTAGCTCTCCCATGACAGAGAATCTGGTCTCTGTATTCTCATGCCAGGGGAAGCTCCCTGAGAAGCCACTGAGGTTAGGGACTCCATGGATAGATGGCAGAATCCAGGTAGATCTTAATTGGGTTTAGTGTACGAAGCTCTGGGTTGAGGTTGGAGAACAGAAAAAACCTTATATTCTTCCCCCAGGAAAACTCAACGAAGGCTACCCTCTGCCCACTTTGTTCAAGATCAGCCTTAAAGATGTAGTCATCAACATCCAGGAGGTGGGTACAGTCTTAATCCCCTTCCCCGTTCCTGCATCACAGGAATGAGCAATATTCCCAGAGCATCTTCATCATTTCTTCCTCCTCCCCCCTTATGTTTTCAGCTGTATTCCTCCTGTTTTCCTCCTTCCCTTTGCCTCACCTTCCTTCCCTTTTCAGTCAGGGGTGGGGTGGGGGGGTGGGGGAGAGATAGGGAAGAGAGACGGAGTGGTTCACTGCACTCTATAGTATAGAACCAATGCCTTTACTTGCTGCCACTCATCTTTGCCCAGCCCCTTCTGCTTTGGCTTCAATTCTACCCCTTCATGCCTTGAGTGATTTGGGGTAAGTGTCTTTTCCTTTCTGAGCTTCCTTTCCCTCATCTGTAAAAGGAAAAGGTTGCATTCACATCCCAAGAACCCGCTGGAATCGGACACTTTGGGCCTTCTATTCTAAATTTCCCTTTAATCCTCTTTCAGGTCTCTCTCCATTCAAAGGCTCCTTCTACTTGTAACATTCTGTTTGATTCACATGTTCCCTTCTAGCTTTGACACGCCACCAGCTTGGAGTACGACGTTCTTTTCTTTCTCTCATGCTCTGGTTCTCTCAGAAAGAAACCTGTAGGAACATGAGGAGGTCTAGTCTTGTTATCAGGCTATAGGAGTCAAGTATGAGGGAGACTTTGATAAATAAGCAGCCCTGTGAGTGGGATAGACTGCCATGAGATGCAGTTAGTTCCTTGCCATGGGAAAATTTCCAGTGGATGCTGGGTGATCCCACTCCATTCCCCATCATTAGGAGGGGAGAGGGGGAAGAGAGGGAAGCAGAGTGTAGAGTGCTAGTCCTGGAGGAGAGGGTGGAGGCTACAATGTACTAGGGGCCTTTCTGGTTCTGGTATGAAGAGTCATGGAAAGCACTGATCCTTTGAAGGGCTACTGGGTAACCCTGTGACCACCCTGCTAAGAGCTAGAGCTGGGACAGTCCTCTTATTCAATCCCACTTGCCCAGCACCATACAGGTATCAATCCAGTCCCCTTATTGGATGACTGGTGTGGTTTGCCATTTCCTTCTGCAGCTTATTTTATAGATGAGGAAACTAAGGTAAAGTTAAATTGACTGGCCCAGGTCATCCGACTAGTAACTGAAGCCTAATTTGAATTCAGGTCCTGGGCAGCTAGGTGATGTAGGGGATAGAGTGCTGGGCCTGGAGTCAGGAGGACCTGAGTTCAAATCTAACATTGGACTCCAATTAGCTATATGACCCTGGGCAAGTCATTTAATCCTATTTGCCTCAGTTTCCCCATTTGTAAAGTGAGCTGGAGAAGGAAATGGCAAACCCCTCCAGTATCTTTGCCAAGAAAACCCCAAAATCGGGTCATGGAGAGTTGGATATGACTGATGCAAGTCATCAACAATTTCCTGACTCCAGTCTGGTGCTCCATCTACTGCATCACCCAGCTGCCCACTATCCCCCAGGGATTCACACTCAGGTCTTTTACCTCTAAATTTGGAGGCACTGAGAATTTAGGAGAGTGTGACTAGAGAACCTCTTCCCCATTTCATTGACTGAAGGAATTTTGTTTCTGCAGAGCTTTTTGGTCATTGCCACAGATGTCCTTTACGGAGCCTGACCTGGGCCTGCTGCCTGCTTCTGAAGACCCATCCCCAAGTGGTCCCTGCCTGTGCTGGGTCACTATCCCCCTTCAGCTGTGTCTGATCCCCTCCTTCTTTTGTAGGGTGTCTGATTCCTACAGAAGCCAGTCTTCTGGGCTGGAGGTAGGAGAGGCTGTGGGGGCCTCAGGCTCCGTTCCAGGAGTTCATGCCCTCAGTTATCCATCAGTTGCTGCTCTTGGGAATAAATATTTTGCCAAACTGCTGTTCTCCTTGAACTCTTCATTTAAACTTTTAAAAGGGCCACTATGCTACAAGGAGCCTTGTGGTTGGATGTCTGGAAGAAGATAATCTGGCTCTAGCCCTCTAAGCTTGAAGGGGACCCTAAGGTACATACCTGGGACAGTAGCTATCAGTCAATTATTCAGATACAATGGATATATTTTAAGCATCTATTGATTGTCTAGCCTATATTAAGTCATATCAAGGATAAGAAAAAGCACAAGAACCAGTTTAGAAGACACCTTGACCATGAAGCTTTCCTTGATTTTCCCAACCCAAAATGGTAGCCCTCCATAGCCCTTTGTCCTCCTATTAAGCAGGGTGGTCTTCTAAGGCTATTTCCATACTCTATTTCTCTCTGTTTTCTCTAGATTATCCACTAATGGTCTCATCTGCTCCAATTAGTACCTCTAGGAAGAATGATTCTTTATCTAAGAACTATTCCCCTGAGCTCTCGTCCCATATCTTCTTGGATGGCCTGCTAGTTGCATATACAGCAGATCCAGGCTGGAACTCATATCCCTACCCCCAAATCCACTCCTCCTTCTAACAGCTCTATTTCTTCTATCTTCTCAACCAACCATGTTATATCACATCTTCCTTTGACTGACAAATGCTTAGAAAAATGCCTCTCACTTGCAAATTACTCATGAAACTTCTCTTTCCAAAATTGTCAATAATTTTTAAAATCTATCCTTTTCTCAGTTAGTATTCTCACTATTCCACTTGACACTTTCACCTCTTCATAAGTTTTAATGATTCTCTTCTTATCTTTCTGACTGATGCTTTTCAGTTTCCTTTACTGGACTGTCATTCATGCCCCATGTCCCATCTCCTGGAATAGAATGATGGACCTAGAGTTAGGAAATTGTTATTAAGTCATTTTTCAGTCACATCTGACTCTCTGACCCATTTAGGGTTTTCTTGGCCAAGATAATGAAGCGACTTGCCATCTCCTTTCCCAACTCATATTACACATGAGGAACAGGATGAAGGAACACCCCTGTGTTCAGGCTCACACAGATAGTGTCTGGGGCTGCATTTGAACTCATGAAGATAAGTCTTCCTGATTCCAAGTTCAATACTTTATCCACTGTGTCCCCTAGCTGCTTAAAGTCAGGAAGTTGAAATCCTGCCTCAAACACTAGCAAAAGACCTTATTAAGTAAATGACTTCATCTCTGTCAAGTCAATTTTCTCATCTGTGAAATGAGGATAATAATAAAGTTATATGCCATTCTGGAAAGCAATTTGGAACTATGCCCAAAGGGCTATCAAACCGAGCATATCCTTTGACCCAACAATGGCACTAAAAAGGAAAAGGACCCAGATGTGCAAAAATGTTCATAGCAGCTCTTTTTGTAATAACAAAGAATTGGAAAATGAGTAGATGCTCATCAATTGGGGAATGGCTGAACAAGTTGTGGCACATGAAGGTAATGGAATATTATTGTTCTATAAAAAAATGATGAACAAGCTGATTTTAGAAAGGCCTGGGAAGATTTATATGAACTTGTGTTGAAGGAAACAAGCAGAACCAGGAATACATTATACACAATAACAGCAAAAGTATGAAATGACTAACTATGAAAGACTTCGTTCTTCTCAGTGGTTCAGTGATCCAAAGCAATCCCAATAGATTTGGACAGAAAATAACATCTGCATCCAGGAAAAGAACTATGGAGATTGAATGTAACTCAACACATGCTATTTTCACTTCTTTTTTCTGTTTGTGTGTGTGTATGTGTGTGTGTGTGTGTGTGTTTTGTCTCACATGGTTTTTCCTTTTTGTTCTGATTTTTCTCTCCCAACATAATTCATAAAGCAATGTGTATTTAAATAAATAAATAAATAATAGAGTTGTATGAGGATAAAATGAAACATTACTTGTAAAACCCTTTACAAACCTTAAAGTGACATACAAATACCAACTACTGCTGCTGCTACTATTATCGCCTTTGTGTAGGTACGCTCTGGAAATATTTCCTAGGTCCTTTTCTCTCATTACAATAGCTCTCTTGGTGATTTAATCAGCTTTCATGGGTTCAATTATCATCTCTATACAAATGATTCTCACATATTTAAAATATATCTTAGCTACATCTTCTTATAGGAAATTTTTCCTGATCTTCTTAGCTGTTAGTATTCTCCCTTCCTCCCCGCCCAAAATGAATTTACTTTCTCTATATTTTGCAAAACTATCTTGTATTGGGTTGTTTTCTTTATTTCTATATTTATTTATTTTAAAAATAAATTATGATATCTTTTTTCTAAGTAACACTTTAAAAAAAATAATCTGTACCTTCCACTAAACTCTTCTCCCATTGAGCAATTTTTAGAAAATAAGCTTCCAAACTGAAATGCATAGCTGTATAATCCAGCAAAACAAAATGTAATATTACCTATGTCCAAAGATGTATGATCTTTTCCTGTAATTAAGTTCATCATCTCTTTTGGCAGGAGTGAATGACATGTTTTATTTTTATGTTTTTGGACTCATGTTTTATCACTAACTTGATCAAAGTTTTTTTTAAAATAAAGCTTTTTATTTTCAAAACATGCATAGTTTTAAACATTCACCCTTGTAAAACCTTGTGTTCTAATTTTTTTCTCCCTCTCTCCCCTACCCCTTCCCATAGATGGCAAGTAATCTGTTTGTAAATATGTGCAATTATTCTATACATATTTTCTCAATAATCATGCTACACAAGAAAAATCAAATCAAAAAAAAATGAGAAAAAACAAAATGCAAAAGTGAAAATATTATGTTGTGATGCATACTTAGTTCCTGTTATGGGCCAGAACTTGAAATAAGGTGCTAAGTCACTGGAATTATAGTCACTCTGGGAGATTCACAAGTCAGAAGGACAAGCCCACTAGAGGAGGAGCCCACTCTCTCAGGGGCGGAGTCAGATTCATTCCATATTCCACCTTTGTGCTGGCTGGAGGCTTTGGATTCAGAGGGAGCTAAAGGCAGAAGCTAGAAGAGGCAGAGGACTGGCGGCAAGAGCTCTCGGAACCAAGTAGAGAGATAGAGCTCTAAGAAAGCTAACAGGGCTATTTTGAAGGAAACAATAAAGGATTGGACTTTACAATCTCCTGGACTTTACAAACTCCTGGCTGCATTTGGAGTGATTATTACACAGAACTGAAACGAAGGCTACCTCCAGAAACCCCCCTAAGGAACCTGCTCCCAGAGAACTTTATATTTTAGAGAAGAGAACATTACAAGTTCCCACAGTCCTCTCTTTGGGTGCAGAAAGCTCTTATAAGTCTATTGAAACTGTGATGGATCAGGCCATCCTCAGCAACAAGATCAACCAAATCATTTCTAATGGAGCAGTAATGAACTGAACTAACTATACCCAGAAAAAGAACTCTGGGAGATGACTAAAAACCATTACATTGAATTCCCAGTCCCTATATTTATGCACACCTGCATCTTTGATTTCCTTCACAAGCTAATTGTACAATAATTCAGAGTCTGATTCTTTTTGTACAGCAAAATAATGTTTTGGTCATGTATACTTATTGTGTATCTAAGTTATATTTTAATATATTTAACATCTACTGGTCATCCTGCCATCTAGGGGAGGGGGGGGGGGGTAAGAGGTGAAAAATTGGAACAAGAGGTTTGGCAATTGTTAATGCTGTAAAGTTACCCATGTATATATCCTGTAAATTAAAGGCTATTAAAAAAAATAATAATAAATAAATTCCACATAGAAAAAAAAAAAAAAAAAGTCTATTGAAACTGGCCTGAATCACCTTACTGTTGAAGAGAGCCACGTCCATCAGAATTGATCATTGTATAATCATGTTGTTGCTATGTACAATGTTCTCTTGGTTCATTTCACTTAGCATCAGTTCATATAAGTCTGTTCGGGTTTTTCTAAAATCATCCTGCTGGTCGTTTCTTACAGAACAATAATATTCTATAACATTCATATACCACAATATACCATTCTGCAATTGATGGGCATCCACTGAGTTTTCAGTTTCTGGCCACTACAAAAAGGGCTGCCACAAACATTTTTGCACATATGGGTCCTTTCCCGTTTTTTATGATCTCTATGGGGTATATCTCTAAATAGCTACATAAATAAAATAGAGAAAGAGGAGATCAATGAAGGGGGCATGCAACTAAAAAAAAAAACTAGAAAAAGAAGAAATTAAAAACCCCTAATTAAATACCAAATAAGAAATTCTGAAACTCAAAAGAGAGATTAACAAAATAGAAACTAAGAAAACTATTGAACTAATAAAAAAAACTCAGAGTTGGTTTTATGAAAAAACCAACAAAATAGATAAATCTTGGTTAATTTAATTAGAAGAAGGAAAGAAAAAAAAATCACCAGCATCAAATTTTGGTTACCATAAAAAAAATTACAATTTTTTTTAATATACAGGCCCTTTTCTTTCTTCTTTAATTTCTTTGGGATATACACCTGGTAATGGTATAGCTGAATCAAAGCGTATATGATATTTAATAGCTTTTGAGGCATGGTTCCGAAATGCTTTTGAGAATAGTTGGACCAGTTCACAATTCCACCATCAACCCATTAAGACACCTGTTTTCCCCCAATCTTTATTATCTTCTTTTTTTTGTCATCTTTGCTAGTTTGATAGGTATAAGGCAGAAGTTCAAAGTTTCTTTAATTTGCATTTCTCTTTAAATATTAATGATTTCTAGCATTTTTTCATATGATTGTTGATAACTTGGATTTCTTCCTTTGAATATTGTCTGTTCATATCTTTTGATCTTTTTTTTTATCTACTGCAGAAGGCTCTTACTCTCATACATTTGAATCAGTTCTGTATATATATATCTTAGAAATGTGACCTTTGTTAGAGAAACTTGTTGCTAAAGGTTTTTTCTTTACTTTTTTTCCTAAATGCTACTAAGTTATATTTGTTTGTGCAAAAACTTTTAAACTTTATACAGTGACAATTGTCCATTTTATCTCGTGTGATCCTCCCTATTACTTGTCTAGTCATGAAACTTTTTCTCATCCAGATATCAGAAAAGTAATTTTTTTCCTTGCTCCTCAAATTTGTTCATGCTGTGATCTTTCATTTCTAAGTTATGTATCCATTTTGAATTTATCTTGTCATATGGTATTAGGTATTTTTCAAACTTAATTTCTGCCAGATTGCTCTTCATTATTCCCAACAGTTTTTGTCAGTTAGAAGATTAGTACTTTTAGTTCTGTCAATTTTGTCTACCTTTGCAACATCTTTTTCATTTGTTATCTTATTTTTTACTCCAAGTACTGCTTCCTAGTTCAAGTCCTTATTATTTCTCACATAATAGCTTTCTCCCTGGTTGTCATGCTTTCAGATTCTCTGTTCTTTAGTTCATCTTTCACCACAACTGCCAAAAATCTTTCTAAGACACGACTCTGAACAATTTTTACATTTCTCCTGTATACTTTAGTTCTATTTTGTCTAACAGATATTTGCACATAATTCCTTGACTGTAAACTCTGTGAGAGCAAGGACTGGGTCTCACTGTTCTCTAGAAGAGACTTACCTTAATAGCAATAGTTAGAATTTAAATAGCATTTTAACACTTGCAAAATGCTTTAAATATTATCTCATTCAAACTTCAAAAATAACCCAGTTATATAAGTGCCATTATCATCCCCATTTTACAGATGAGGAAACTAAGCCTGAGAAGAGTTAAGTAATTTACCTAGAGTCAAACAGCTAGTAAATGTCTGAGACATAATTTAAACCTAAGTCTTGCCAATTCTAAATCTAGTATTCCAGTGTACCATAGCTGCTTCCTCTCATGTAAACACATGCTCAGCAACCTTAGGGAAGATAACATAATTTTGTAAAAAATCAAGTTCTAGGCATTGTATCATCTGTGGGAGACACAAAAACTGAAAAAAGAAAATCTACTGGGCACTTACATTCTGATAGTAAAATAAGTATTCTGTATACTTAAATGGAATCCCTTATAATTGTTGAGTACCTGAGCAACCAGTAGATATCAATCAATACTTCAAAGATCTTTGGTTTCATTGCAGTAAGTAACCCTGTCCAATCCTTACTACATAGTTTCAGTGAATTGTAGTCATTACCCAGTAACCAACAAAATGTTGAGCTTCTCTGAACTTAGTCTGGTCCTTGAGTGACAGACACATAGTCCATCCTGGCTTGTATTTAGTCTTTCCAGCTTGATAGGACCTGACCTGACTTTTCCTTGACTGATATGTTCTTTAGGAACCCAGAACCTTATGGTAAAATAGCAACTAAAATATCTATGTACTTTGATCCAAAGATCCCAATGCTAGGCGCATAAACTAAGGAGGTCAGAGGCAGAAAGGAAAGTCCTATATACAACAAAATATTCAACAAGAAGAAATAGCATCTATCAAGTGAATTGTTATTAAGTGCTTATTATGCACTCTACTACTAAGTGGAAGGAATATAAATATAAGCAAGAGGAAAAATAGTTCCTACCTTTCTAAAGAAGTTTACATTCTAATAAAGGAAAATACATAGAAAAGGAAGTTGAAAAGAGGAGTAGGCAGCAAGATAGAAATTACCTGAAGGAGCATGATAGATAAAATCCCCAGTTGGGAGTGGAACCAGAGAGAAATGAAAGATATGAATGACCTGGGCACTTTTCTCAAAATGGAGGTTTGGCAACTTTCACATGTTCTTCTCATATATTCCTTTTACGGAGGAATCTGGAAGTATTGGGTTGAAATAAACACTAGTTTAGCATTTTTGAGTTAGTGATCACAAGCTGAAATAAGCCCACGGTAAAGTAAGTTCTGTGACAGCAGTTTTCTTATTCTTCAGTTGCTATTGTTTCGTTTGACAATTTCCCTTTCTCAATAAAAGTTCACTCACACTCCTGCCTTTGTAGTTTTCTGGTATCCACTTTACTATGTAATAGAAGTAACATGTAATTACCAGAATACAAATGTTGCTTTTTGACGAATTAAAGTGTATGTCATTCCCTAGAATAAGGGAAACTACTTGGAATACATAAGTCTAAGCTTAACATTTTTAGTACTTTTCCATGCAGGTTGGTGCATATGTGAGAAAGTGTCATATTTATCCAGTGATCTTGTGATGAAGAGAGCCATATACAACCAGAGAGAGGAGTGTGGGAACTGAGTGTGGATCACAACATAACGTATTCACTCTTTTTGTTGTTTGCTTGCATTTTGTTTTCTTTCTCATTTTTTTCCTTTTTGATCTGATTTTTCTTGTGCAGCATGATAAATGTGGAAATATGTATAGAAGAATAGGAAAAAAATTTGGAACACAAGGTTTTACAAGAGTGAATTTCGAAAATAAAAAGCTTTAATAATTAAAAAAAACCAATCATATACCACAAGTTATTGTGTGAGATTCCCCATTTCCCAATTGATGGACATCTGATGCCAGTTCTAACAATAGCTAACTCTATGTGCTTGAGCAAACCATCTCCCCTCCCTGGGACTCTAGACTTCCACCAACTGAGCAATTTAAACTAAGGTCATTTTTACCGCTAGTCTTCAAGTTCTAAGACTGGTTACTTCACCTTTGACATTCTATGTCCTAAGGCCTCTTCTTATTCTAGCACCCTGTGATCTAAGATTCTTCCTGCTCTAATATTCTATATTCTAAGGTCTTTTTCTGCTCTGACATTGTATGTTCTAAGGCTCCTTCCTGCTCTGACATTCTGTATTCTAAGGCCCCTTCCAGTGCTAACATTCTATGTTCAAGGCCTCTTTTCTACTTTTCTACTCTGTTATGTGTTCTATGATCCTTTCCAGCTGTAAAATTCTGTAAAGTCTGTCAGTTTTATTCCAGATCCTCAATGGCCTTGGCTTATTCCCTCCCCACGACTGTGCGTGGTATATTGGGGATGGGGTGAGGAAGGCTTTCAGGCCTAGGAAGAGTGGGCAGGGAATGTGGCCTGACTGCTACATCCCTACAGATCTCTGTCCCTCCCTCGGCCCCTGCTCAGGTCCGTTCCCATGTGGGGGAGGGGTGGGAAGCTGCTGTCAGTGGCGTCCTGGGACTTGTCCCTGCCACAGAGAAGCGGGAGGATGGGGTGAGGATGGGAGGGGGGGGGAAGAGGAGGGAGGGAGAAGAGGCTGGGCTCTGGCTCTTGTTCCACCCACCCCTAGGAGCAGCTGTTCTCCACCTCTCTCTCTCCCTGGGAGAGTAAGCCGAGTCGTCCTGCCCTGATGGCACCAGCGGTGAGTTCAGAGTGGGGAGAAAGGGAAAGGAGGCAGAAAGGGGGACCAGCCATCTAATCCTAGGAGGGAGAGAGTCTTGGGGTGGTGGGAATTATGGGTTTCTTTTCTCCAACTTTCTCTGTTTCTAGATGTTAAGAACTGCTCCTCGCACCCAGACATGGGGGACCCTCTCCCAGTGCCTGGACATGAGTCTTTCTGTCCATAGATGTAGGCTCCTCTCCTACACCCCCAGAAGTCAACAATATGGCAGCTCCTCCCAAGCCCCAAGTACGGGGAGCCCTTTTATCCCCTTTTGGGATGAGGAGAATCTGAAGATGGTTTGGGTTTGGGCAAGCTTCCTTCAGGGTGCCAGGATGGCCTGTGCCGTGTGTGTGTGTGTGTGTGTGTGTGTGTGTGTGTGTGTTTTGAAAAACACTAATCCAATAAATGTGCCCTTCCCTTCCTAGGTGGTATTGAACACGTAAGCTGGCAATTACTAAGGGCCTGCAAGACCAGAGACAGAACAGATGCTGGGAGCTCAGGGGTGGGGTAGGGAGGAAGGGGGATCTTCCTGGACCTGGGAATTGAGCAGCCAGGCCTGGGCCAGCACCTCCCATCCCATCCCATTCTGGATGGGACATTGGAGATAGGAGGGCTTTTAGAGCCCATCCGGCTTAATTCTCTCTGAGAGGGGGAAAAGGCTTGCCCAGGATCACACAAGTGAGTGGGAGAGAGAGGGACAAAACCAGGTCACCGAACATTCTGTCCCATGTACTTTTCCATCACACGACTACTTCAAATACTCCCAGGAGTCAGAAAACTGAGCAAGAAAAAGAGTACATTTTAAGAAATAATCTGTGAATCACCTTGTATCAAATTTAAGAAAGCGAGGGAAAATTTGGTGGGGGCAGAGGGGACTCCGGGAGGGGATAAGGCAGCAGAGAAGAGGGGTCTGTCCCTTGAAGGTATGGTGGGAGCGTGGAGTCTGTGCTTCAGAATGGATTCTCATAAGCTCAGAGCCCTGCTGCTCCTTCCCCTAGGTCACGGATGGAAGAGCATTCCAGTTGTGGGGAGTGTACCTCTTCTCATGTGTGTATATGTGGGAGGAAGCCCTGGGCGTGTGTCCCCTCCCTAACTACCTATGCCCTTCTTCCTGCAGATGCTCGTTCTGCCCCGCTCTTCCTGGGTGCCCTTGGTGAGGAGAGGAGGCTTTGGGGTTCAAAGCATCCGGCAGGCCCATGGCTCAGGAGACACTGGTAAGGGCCACACCAGCCATCCCAGAGGTGGCTCCCCAAGGTTCCCAAGAGCTTACCTGGCATGGGGGAGGGGCAAGGAAGATGAAGAGAGATTTAAAGGAATAGATTGGGGGATAGAGTAGGAAGCATTAGGAGACAGAGTTTGGCAGCTAAGTTTGGAATGACGCAGTTGAAGTCAAATCAGTCAGGAGCCTTTCAGATCTCATTCCTTCCCTTTGTCTCTTCTCTCCATTCCTCTTTCCCCCTTCCCATGGGGCCCTAAGCCTGAAGAGTTCAGTTCCCAGGGCCACGAATGTAGGAGCAACAAGCCAAGTTCCTACAGGAAATGGACAGCACTGTGCTCCTGGCTCTGGGAACTGTCGATCTCGAGATCTTGCTCTTCTCTGTACCCAGACGCCATGCCCACCATCTTGGCCAGGTCCTTTGGCTTGTCACCCGCTTCCAGCACTTAGTACAGTGCCTGGTGCCTAGGAGACACTACACAGATGTTTGCTAACTTGATTTGTCCAGGAGAGGAGCACCCTAGGTTGGCCCGGGCCAGATTTGAGCTGAAGGAGGGGGCCTTTTGAACACATTAGAGTAAACCGAGAAGATGGAACCCAAGTTCTTTTTTCTGGGACTCAGTGGGAGGAGATGTCCTTCTGGTTATTATTCTTCACATTTGCAGAGGAACAAGAGGAGGGCCTTTGTGTGAAAGCAGGTTGAGTCTTCAGTTAGACAAAAATATGCCAGTTCTCAGAAGTATAAGATGGCTGAGACCACGGAGCGTTTCTCCCAAAGAAAGGATAGGATAGCAGAACCTTGTCCTGAAGAGTACAGATATTTCCTGAAGCCAGTACCCTAGACCATATGAAAGGCCCCTTTCAGAAAATGCTTAAGCATCCACAGGAAACCTTTCTGGGGGGAGGGTCTGACATGCTTATGGGGTATCTCTGAGATCACTCAATAGGTAGGGCCAATTCTCAGAATCATGACACAGTGAATCAAACAGGCATTTATTAAGCACTTATTATGTGCAGGGTACTGTAAAAAGCAAAACATTTCTCTTCTCAAGATACCTTCCTAATGGGGGAGAAAACATGTGCATGCATAGGTACTTACAAAACAGATGCATGGTAACCTTGTGGGAAGAGGCTCTAGAGCGCAGCTTCTCTCAGGGACCAGGAAAGGTCTCATGCAGAAAATGGTTATGGGGCTCAATGTTGAAGGAAACCACAGGGGTGGAGCTGAGGAGAGGCTTCCAGGCAGGGAAGACACCTAGGACAGAGGCTGAGAGCCAAGACACAGAGGGCTGTGGATGAGGAGCAGCAAAAAGGCTGATTCGATGTCTGAACAACATGGTATGTGAAGGGTAGTAACAGGAAATAAGGCTGGTAAGTTAGGGGAGGGCTAGTTGGAAGGGACTTAAAATGCCAAACAGAAAAGTCTAGAATCACAGAATTAAATTAGAAGGGATTCTAGAAATCTAGTCCAATTACTTCATTGTACAAATGGGGCCCAGGAAAGTGATTTCTCCAAGGTCACATTGCAAATTAGTAACAGAAACTGACCCCACAGCCCAGAGAACTTGACTTCTAGACACTCCTTCCATTGTACTAGACAATCTTTCAAGAAATATTTGCTGAACACTGAAGGCATCCTAGGTTCCTTGGAAAATAATGATAATTATAATACTACAAATAATTTTTAAAAGCTCTTTTCGACTGCTTTTCAGTTTGCAAAGTCCATTTGTCAGTTCAACCACAAGCACAACTAGTTTTGGGATAATGTTTTTACTAAACCTCAATAAACAGACAATTCTAAAATTCTATAGGCTAATTAATTCTGAATAATTGATATCCCCTGATAATGATGAGTAAGAGCTCTTTAATTATAGTAAGAGTAAATATGATCGAGAGGAAAGATCAGCCCAGTATGTTTTCTCATATGTAAAATGGATATAGTAATCTTTGCTCTACCTCCTGCTCAGTTATTGGGAGGAACTACAAACTGCAGAGTGATACAGAAATGGGAATTAGCAGTATTATTAGGTGTAGATAGAAGGGAAAGGATTGCACAGACCTGAAAATTGCAATGAAGGCTTTTGATATGGCGGAGTTGGGGCATAAGGTAGGAGTTATATGATTTATATAGAGACATAATGTTAGAGATAGGAAATCAGGAAAAGAAGAATCATAGGATTTATTGCCTGGAACACAGAACATATGCTTTATGTCAGAGCTAAAAAAAAAAAAAAGGTCCTTAGAACATAGAATGTTAGATCTGGATAGGACCTTAGAATGCAAAATGTCAAAGCTAAAAGGGACTTGAAAACATTCAACATTAGAACTGGGAAAAACTCTAGGCCATAGAATGTTAAAGCTGAAAGAAGCTTTAGAATTTAAAACAATTTTAGAGCTGAAAGGGACTTTAAAGACCACCAGATCGTTAAACCACAGAGAGAAAATGTTCTGATTTTATTGAAACCTAAGCAAGATATTTCAGAGTTTCAGTAGTAAATATGTACATCCTTTTCCTAACACATAATACTGCTGTGAGGAAGGCATTCTAGTGCTATAGAAATCCTGGTTACTATTAGCACAAAGTAATCATTTTACAGATGAGGAGACTAAGAGGGGTGGGTGGTCTGAGACAAAATGAAGAGGGAAGAGTGGGTTGGGAGGTAAGAGGGCAGAAAATGCAAGGGATTGGATGACCACAGGCCGCTTCCTGGAGAGATCAATGCTATGAATAGGTGGGGAGGAGGGCTCTAGTCCTCCTAGAAATGAGGCTCAGGAAGGGGATGGGGTTTCTGTAGAAGGGAATCTTGGGGCAGGTTCCTCCTTCCTTCCAGCTCAATCTCCTTTTGGTCCTAGCTTGCAGCCGGAAGATGCCTCCATATACAAAATACCATGCAGAGCGCAATTACCCCATGCCCGATGAGCCCTTCTGTAGTGAGCTGAGCCCCCAGCAGCGGGCGCTGAAGGAAAAGGAGAAAGGGTCCTGGAAGCAGCTTACAGAGGCTGAGAAAGTGGCCCGTAAGTTCTTGGCCGGCTGGGATCTGCCTGAGAGGGATGGGAAGGGAGTGAGAGTGGAACAAGACCCAGTGGGCTGGAGGTGAGGGGGTATGGAGCTAGTATGGTGCTGGGCATAGAAGTCTCCTGTTTTAGTCAAGCTTACCAATGGTTCGGGAGAGTGTGAATTAGCAGAGATTAGGAGGGAGTTACAAAGCAGCTCTTCTCTGAATTCACTTAGCTGGGGCTCAGAAGAGAAAACTCTGTCCCCCTATAGGGAGGAGAGGAGTAGGTTGGTACACAGTGGTAGTATACAGGAGTAGTATACAGGAGACAGAAGCCAAGAGTTATAGAAAGAACACTGAGTTAGCTAGAGGAATCCAACTGGAATTCTGCATCAGCCACATAATATCTGTGTAAACTTGGACAAGTGACTTTCCCTAGTGTGGTCCTTAGTTTCCTCCTGTAAAATAACAAGGTGGGATGGGGTGAGTGGATTAGATGATTTCTAAGGTCCTGTCCATTCTAAAGTCTATGATCCTGCCTGTTAAGAGAAATATTTCACAATAATAGCAGTTTTCATTTCTATGGCACTCTTATAAGGGTTTACAAAACGCCTTTCCTTACAAGAACACAGTGAGGAAGGTAACCCAAGTATTATTTGAGCCACATAACAGGGAGGAAAACTGAGGTCCAGAAGTGACTTACCTAAGATCACATAGCTAAAAGTGTTAGACTTGGGCCTTTAGATTCTGGGCCAGAGCTCTTTTCATTACCCTAATGCTGCCATTGTCCGTTATAGAATCACATAGAATTCATGGTCCAATGCGTAGGACCTGAGAAACCATTTAGTCTAACCCCCTCATTTTACAGATGAGGAAACTGAGGATCAGGAAGTGACTCCCAACAATAAATAGTACAGCTGATTCCAGATTCAGTAGTCTTTCTCCTAAATCTCTCAGTCTGGAATGGCTACCTGGACCCAGCCCTCTGTATCTGTAAGGATACATCCAAGGCATTCAAGAGGAGGCAGGAGAAGAGAGACTGAAATTAGGACATTTACACTGAAGGCTAAACGAGGGGGTAGAAACAATGACAGCTGAAGGAGCTGCAGGGAAGAATAGGTCCTCATGGGTCTGGGAAGGCTTCTCAGGGAAGGCAGGTAGTAAACCTTTAAAGATGAGGAAGATGTAAGGGTAAAGAGGGAAGAGATAGTACATCAAGTTTAAGAAAGCTGGTAGAGCAGAAGATAAGCAGAGCTATTACCTGCTTTAGGGGGTTTCCCCTGAATCACTTAGAGAAGAAGGGAATGGAAGGAGCCATAATGGAGGCTCTCTGACTTCTACTCCCTTAGCTGTAGATAAGAGGAGTGGTCCAGAACCCAGGGACATCCAGAATCCTTAGGATTCTGGATGTCCCTGGGTTCTGGACCACTCCTCTTATCTTTGGTCCCAGTTTATCGCATACAGTTCCATCAGACCTTTGCAGAGATGAATCGACCATCCAACGAATGGAAGACGGTGTTGGGGGGAGTCTTTTTTTTCTTTGGCTTCACTGGACTCCTGATATGGTGGCAGCGGCTATATGGTGAGTGACTGCTTAAAGGATAGGGACACAGCCTGCTTAGTGAGTTTTAATTTCCCCACCACCTACTCAAGCCCCACTATTTCTGGGACCTTCTTTTCAGTTGAACAAGTAAAGCATAGCTATGGGGAGATTTTAATCAGTGTTAGCTAAAACCACAGATTTAGATGGAGTTGAGAGAATGGTGTCTTTGAAAATAGGGACTTATTCTTAGACATCAGAAGTATTTTACAAGAGCCTCAACCCATTCCCTTCCCCATATCTGTAAAGCAGCTTAAAACCCAGAGTTTAGAGGTGGGTAGAGAAGTCATTGGTTCATAGTATTGATGGAAGAGTTCTTAGAATATAGGTCAAAGCTGGGGAGGTCTTTAGGAGGGAAAGGAACAAGCATTTATTACATGCCGACCAAGTCAGACAGACCTTATGTTAAGTGCTTAACAAATACTATTTCATGTGATCCTTACAACATCTCTTTGGGAATTGCTTTTATTGTCCGCATTTTCAAGTAGGAAGACTTTTTTTAATGTCCAAAAATGTCATGGATCCCTACATGACAGTAATCCCATTAATTTCATTGATTGAAAAAATACATGATAAAAAAGCACGACATAAAGATGAATAAAAATCAGTAGATGTTTAAATGAATATGTATTTTATTAAATATGTCAATTATAGACATTTGGAAAATAATTACATTTGGGTTATTAAGTCTACAGAAGGCATGTTCATTATGTATGTATTTGTAGACCCCTGCAATTACCACCCAATTACCACCAACGATGGGGAACCATTCACTACCTTCGAAAACAGAATATACACACAGAATGTTAAGAGTTACTAGGTCTCATAGTTAGTGGTAGAGTCAGGACCCAAGTTTCTTTATTCCCAGACCACTGCTCTTTTCTTCTCATGGTGATAGGAGGGAAAAGTAAATATTCTGGAAACACTTGTGGCTGGCCAAGGGGCCGAAAAGGAGGGGCAGGCAGAAGTAGAAAACCACACCCTTCCCTGTTCCCTGCCACCAATCCTTCCCCGCACCCCCCACCCCCACCCCCCACATACACATACCCCACTGCATCTTACTCCTAACCCCATTCCAAGCTGAGCCTGGAGTTTTCTTAGAGAGCTCCTACTTCATACCCCATCTCAGCCAGCACTCTTTATGGCCCTGGCCTTGGGAAGGCTGAGATAGAGGACCCATACTTGTATAAAGATACACTCCTCCCCTTTTCAGTGTTTCGAGAGAAGCCCATCACTTTATCAGAAGACTGGAAGTCGAAACAGTTGCAACGAGTATTGGACATGAAGGGAAATCCAATTCAAGGCTTGGCTTCCCGGTGGGACTATGCTCAGAAGGAGTGGAAGAAGTGACTCTCCATCTGAACTGTCTTGGCTCATGTTTCCAAGCCAATATAGACCTGTCCCCACCCAACTCTATTATTGGGCTAGCTCCTACTGGCTGCTTCTATTCTTTTCATCTCCTTTCCTTTTCCTTTTCCTCCATCTGCATCTCCCTTCCTGTACCCTTTTTCCCTCAATAAATATCAAACCTGGTACCTGGCCTTCTTAGAATATAATTTAGTTAATGGGAATGACACACATGCAAGGTTAACCAACAATTCAACTTATCTGCTCAGGGCCCTGTGAATGGGAGCTCAAACACTAGGCTCTTGGGTGGTCAGGGCACGTTTCCCAGAGCAAATAGGATTTGCAGTGGTTGACAGAGAGGGAGGCAAAGTTCCATGCAAAGAGAACTCTGGATTTATGTGGTAATATGAGTAGATAAAGAGGCAGGAAAGCCCAAGGTAAGTGCTGGGCACATTGAAAAAACAAAATTGCCTGGATCTGAGGTTCCTCGAATAAAAAAAGAATCATAGAGGTTTAGGGACTCAGTAATCTTGGACAAGTTACTTCCCCTCCCTTATAAAATGTACTGGACTGACTGCATATCTCAAGACTATCAGCTATTCAAAATGAGCCTTTAATGGAAAATGGGATCAGATGGCACGGACAAACTGGATAGATGAAATATATGAAATATGTATTTGCAGCTCATTCCAGCAAGGGGGTCTGATTGAGAAGGCTTGGGGCTTTTAAAGGCCAACAAACCCAAATCTTTCCCTTTTACCTGAAGAGGCCCAGAGGGCGTGAGGCGCTTAGCTAAGGGCACACGAATAGCTAGTAGCAGAACCAGGACTCGCTCCCAGGCACCCTGATTCTCAATTTCAGCACTCTTTTCACTGCACCACACCATTTCACATTTGTGCAAAGGCAATGGCTAAAGGAGGCAGGTGTCCAGTGGTCTGCATGTGACAGTTCCAACAGCATCCACAAGAGGGCAGCTGAATCCTATCCTTTACACAGAAGAGTGGGTAGAGGTTGAGGTGGAGATCAGGCCCAAAGGGAATGAGCCTCCTGCACATTCCAGGCAGGAGAGAATAATACCCCGAAAGGCCCATCCCTGAGTCCCTAGGAGAGAGTTTGGAGACAGGGAAGAAGGGGAAATGCTCGGTTCCCACTGCCCCTCTCCCCACTGCCCTCCACCCTGGACCTCCCTTTTGAACTGCCCCATCACACAAGAAGCACTCGCTACCAGCAAATCAAACACAGTTTATTAGTTGAACTGCACTTCCACCATCACACAGACTACTTCAAAGAGTCAGGATATGGGGGAGGGAAGACCCCTAGGCCTGGGCTGGGGAGTAATCAGTCTCCCCTATGCCTAGGGGCACTGAAGAGGGAGGATGGGGTTAAATGGGGGAAGGGGGAACCATCTCCCCATGCGTTCACCACACAGCAGCCCTGCAGAGCCTCACATAAATACAGACACGCTTAACAAAAATAGTATATCATCTTCACAAGGAATAAAAACTAATCTCAAATATATACAGCAAAGACAAGACTATGATACAGGGGCAAGGTGACGAGGGGGGGAGGGGGATGGGAGCAGTGAGGAATTGGCTGATCCATCAATTGGGATTAAGGAAAACATTTTTCATGGTAGGGTGGCGCCACTTACATGATAGACCAGACCTGTGAGAGAGGCCACAGGTTGGCAGGCTGTGGGAAGGGACAAACAGCCTGGCCTGGTTAAGCAGTAAGCACCCTAAATAGGAATTCTGAAAGCTCAGGGAGGGAGGTGGTTTGGGGGATGGCCTGAAAGGGAAGGTAGTGGTGGAGTCAAATCTTGCTCAGGACCAAACTCCCTTTCCTATCCCTTCCCTTTTCTATTCACCAAGCAAACAGGTCCTTAGGATCTTAGCGATCCGCTAGTCCACCCTCTTATCGGATAGAATACTGAGGCTCAGCGGATTGATTTGCTCAAGGTCATATAGCTCCGTAGCTAAGATCTGGACTGGCTCTTCTAAGTCCTAGGTCCAGTACTTACTCCACTAGAACATGCCATCTTAAATGAGAGGTACTCGAGAGTACCTGTAAGTACCCCCAGGGATTGCTAGGCATCTCTTCACCTTTGGGTCTGAGTTGCACCTGTTTATCTGGGCACTGTCGAAAAATGATTCAGGAGAGAGGCAGGTCCACATTCTCCTGGGATCGCCAACTACTAAATTGACTAAGGAAAACAGCTGTAAACAGCTCTCAGCTGCTCCTTTTCCTGGGTCTCTTCTTGTACCTCCTGTTTTCTCTTGATGGGCAGGAACTAAATATGAGGGAGGAGAGAGGAGCTTATTCTAGAACTCAGATATGGTGTTGAACTGACACCCATCATTACCTTCCCTCTGCAAGCCCACTAACTCCAGCAAAAAATATTGGTCCAACTGACCAGCCAAGACAGTCAAGGTCAGGGCAGGTCACTTTCCTGAGACACTTTGGGTCACCTGTATGACTGGAATCCTAGGCTACCTCTGAAGGTGGTGGGTGGGACAGAAGGAGCAGCATGCTTAGGAGAGGTGCCCGAGGCTGGCCAAACCTGGCGATCTGGAACCTGTGACAACTAACTACAGGGTTACACAAGTAAGCCACCCACCCTCTGCTTCAAGCAGGAAGTCCTTAGAGAAAATCTGTCTTTAGTAATGTAGAGGCCTGGATCTGAGAATACCTCTTCTTGACCCTTCACAACATTAAGTACTGCAAGGGGAATAAAATTACCCATTCTGGTAACACAAAAATAAAAATGAAATTGATTTATTCTTTTTTTTCCCTGGAAAAGTTCTATGGGTGTTTTTATAAAGGTTTTTTTTTTTTTTTTTTTTTGATCCTTCTTGGTTTGGTCAGGTTAGGGGAAAGGCCCAGCTCTAGGAAGTCTGAGAGAGGAGAGATGTCATGACTAGAAAGCCAGCACCCACAGTGTGGTAAAAAGGTTCAAAAAGTTGCATGTTGGTTTTTTTTTTCTTTTTGGAGGACTTAAGAGATTCAACAGAAACAGGGCCCAAGGGTCTCAGATTGAATACCACTGGGTACTTTGGAGGGGGGAAGGGAATGGGGACAGTAGGAAAAGTCCTGGTTTGGCCCCAGGTGATACAAGTCAGTTGCATGTAGTGAATTTCCTCTGTGTCAGGACAGGGTACAGGCCATGACGGTTGCAGTGGGTGGATCAGAGAGGTTCCAAGGTAGATTCAGTATATGGTCACTTCCGGCTGAACAGGGACCCCAGCAGGACTACACCAGCCACTGTCATGCCAGTCAGCAGCCATCTGTTGAAGCGTTCCTGGCCCTTCCGGCTCTCTGCTGCTGCATCATTCCCATAAAGCTCCACGAAGGTGTCCTGTAGGGGAGAAAGGACTTGTTGGGAGCAGTTGCAACTAGGAGTCAAAGAAAACTGACAGAAAAGAAGCCAAAGCACTCTCTGGGGGAAAAGGAGAAAGACCAAGGACTTTCTTGCTTACAGGAATAGAGAACTCACTGGACTAATCTTTAATGAGGTCCATTTTTATTTCCCAATCCAGCCCACAAAAACACCTCTCAATCACCAGTAGCAAAGTAAAGAAATGTAATCAAGTTGTTTTGTTCCTGCAATATCAGACTGAGGGCAGGATAAAAGCCCATTGGGCGGTTTTCTAAAGCTCAGAGAAGACATCAGTTTACTTACTAATCATGGGAGGCAGTATGGAATAATAAAAGAAACACTTGACTGGGTAAACTGGATTCTGCCATCTATTCAATATGACTCTGGGTAAGCCATTTAATAACTGCATTGGCATCCTCATTTCACTGAATGCTAGAACAAGAAGGTCCTTAGAATATGTAAGCACAAAAAACACGGAATATCAAGACTAGAGGGGAATTTTGGATTATTAAATAGAATGAGAGAGCAGAAGAGGAGCACAGAAGAGAAGAAATAGAGAAAGAAGAATATCAGAAAAGGAAGGGCTCACAGAATATTAGCTATGATGAGCTGGAATGAACATCATAGTTGAAAAGGATATTAGAACATAGAAAGTGTTTAAATTAGGAAAGACCTTTGGATATCATCTAGTTCAACCCTCTCATTTTAAAGAAAGGAAAATTGAAGTCCCAACTGGGAGAGATTTGTAATATTGAGATATTACAGCTGAGATTGAGATGAGAATCCCAGTCCACCAGTACTCATTTTATTTTTTTTCTAAGCAGGCTTTCTCTTTAAAAAATGGGGATAATAATCCTGTGTTCCATCTCCCCAGAAGGTAGTTGGGAGATAATGGATTGCACATCTACAAATGCAAGAAATCAAGGATGCATGGTATCTAGACTGTAGGTGGAGGAAAAAGAGAACAGAAGGGATATTCAGGCAGAAAAAAATAAGGCTAGAGATCCAGAGGGGAAGTAGGCACTATGTTCAGTCCCTCATTAAACTTTGGATAACTGACTGTATGCTCAAGAGAAGCCAATAATTTGATGGCTCTGCTGATGGATGGAGTCTCGAGGGAGGAATGTACGATGGAATAGGAAGGCATAAAATTTAGCTAGTTGTGGATGCACAACCATGACACTGTATTATTTGTTTTGCTCCAAGGAGAAAAGTAGATTCTCACTACCAGACCCTATACTAATCAATGACACTAGCAAGCTCTTAGGACTGCCTACCTGTTTAACTCCTCCTCTAGCAGAACTCCAAATAACCAGAACTTTAAGGATCTGGGCAGGAACTGCTCCTGTTCTTCCTCAATTCATTTCTTGTACTTACACTTTCTTGTACTTGCACTTTCTTAAACCTATCTCAACATGCACTTCCAGGAAGTCTTCTTAAGACTTCCCTCCCTAAAAATACCTTTACTGCCTCCCATCCCAGCACTTAATTTGTGCTAATCTATATTTATACCCATCTTTTTTAGAAATCTATTAAAGCAATAACCCACTGGATGTCAGGATTTTCTCAATGCAAACCCAGGGCAGATATCCAATGGCAGGGTCCATAACATGGCTTCCCTTTTATGCTTACAATATGTACTCATAAGATGATTGGATGTGAAGGGATGGAAAGGATCTTAGAAATCATTTGAAAAGGGAAGACAATGAGTCCTGGAAAATGGACATGATTTGCCCAAAGTCATACAGGTAGTAGAAAGCAGCAGAGGCAAAAACTGAAGCCAAGTCTTCTGCCTTCGAAACCAGTATGTGGATTCTTAGATCTGGGCATCACATGGAAGCTTGGATTAATAAACTTAAGTCCCTTCTAATTTTTAGATTTAGATTTCAAGCTCAGAGGACACAGAAAACTGATTACCCACATCCAAGAATCACTTTCTGCAGGATCACAGAATGTTAGACCTGGAAGTATTTTACAAAGAAGGAACAAAAAGGGGATAGATAGAAAGGGGGTAGAGATTGTTCAGAATCCCACAGTAATTCAGTGGTAAACCAAAAACAGAATTCCAAATCTCCTGTTCTCAGTCCCACTGACTCCAGCCAGACTTCAACTTTATCCACTGAGGCCAAGCATTTCTGGAGCCCCTCCTATATGGCCTGACCTTTATTTGGTGCTATGAGATATACAAAAATATCAAATACACATTTCCTAATCAAATAATTTATACAGTAATTGGATATAGATATAAAAGGATCACTAATAATAATAGGCAATCTATGCTAGTGTGCTGGCCCAGGCAATAGACTTGGAGTCAGAGGGCCTGGGCTCAAAGCTCAACTCTGCCTATCTGTTTGACCTCTTGGAGCATCAGGTTCCTCTTCTGTAAAATGAGAGTATTAAAATCCCTTCTAACTCTCAAAGCCATCCATCATGGTACAATGGAAAAAACACTGAGTTGAAATCCTTGCTCTGCCATTTAATGTTACCTGTGTGATCTTGGGCAAATGATTTCACTTCTGCAGGTGTCATCTATAAAATGAAAGGTTTGAATTAAATCCTTAGTTGCTCCTTTCCAGCTATAAGTCTACAATCCTTTGAATCCATGAGATCATTGTTAGCTGGCACAGTCAGGTAAGACTTCAGGGACAGTAGGATATGAGCTGAATTTTGAAGGAAAGGCATGATTTAGATAAAGGGATCTAGGGTGGGAATAAATCTCAGGTCAACAGACTTGAGGAACCAAATACAAAGGCATACCCACAATGGAATGTTATATATCTTTGTGAAATAGTGGGTTTTCCATTACTGGAGGTGAGCTAGATGCAAATGGACCATTTTTCCTATGAAAGACGTCCACAGTTTTTCCTGATCCACAGGGAATGAGAAATCCCAAGCAGAAGCCACATGATCTACTTAAGAGTCCCTAAGGGATTCAGGTATCAACTCCAACTCTTCCCAGCTAGAGGAAGGATAAAAAAAAAAATCAAATACAAGTGGGCAGGGAGGACCACTGGATCAAAATCTAGTGAAGCAGAGATGGGTACCCAATATTTCACTGAGGCTATTTCCTAACCAGAAGAAATGTCTAGGTTCCTGGCAGGGCCCTTTCCTAAGAACTGAGCTAGGAACTACAGGGAATTTTCAGTCTTTGCTGGAACCTAATGAGTAAACAGGCTCATGTCCCCACAGAAACACAAAGCACATACTGTCCAGGAACAGTCACTCAAAGAGGGCAGAGAACAGTAGCTTCGATACAACAACAAACAGCTCACATATTTTCCTCTCTCCCCTTCCCTGCCCTTCTTCCCACCCCACCCCCAACCCCCCCCCAGGCTGTGATGCATTCCTGTCCCAAAGAACATTCAGCTTCTGGAGAGGTAGATAATATGAATTCATTCCAGGTAAAATATGCCAGGTTCTCCCTGGAATTTGGATCTTGGGCATAGGTCCGTGCCCAGAAAGATGGGCTCTGTTTTTCTAATGCAGCTGAGAGGCAGTGGGGTGTGGGTATATTTAGCTGTTGGTTCACACAACACCCTTGGAAACAACCACAGCCATTTTTTCTGCTGGCCCAGATAAACAAACAGGGCTGCTAGTCTGGAAAAGCAGAGATAAGCCCTGACCTGCCCCCTTCTCCCTAGGCCTCTCTCCTCACCAATAGCTTAGGTGTTGTGTTAATATTACAACTAGGTTTATGTTTAAGATGGAGGATTCTGAAGTCACAGGGGCAATGAGAATTTTAAGATTTCTGGGAAGCTCCTAGTGAGGAGGCTTTTGGCTTAGGCCAGAACACTGCTAAGTTAATGGTAACAGTTGCTAAAGGGAAGTATTCAGGGATTTATTTCTATTAACACAATAATGGATGTTTTCCTTTGCCAAAAGCTCCCAGTTGGCCATCCCGGGAAAAAAAAAAAAAAAAAAAGGTTACAGTGTCATTAGAATGGTAGGGCTAGGAAAGACTTTAGAGCATGTAATGTTAAAACCCATGTTAAGAGTTTCAAGGGAACTTTGGACACACAATGTCTGAGCTATTAAACTCAGATCACCTAGTCCGACCCCTTCATTTGAAAGAGGAAGCTTTTTTCTTCCTTTTTTTTTCTTTTTTCCTTTTTTCTTTATCTAGACAGATCACCAGCTAGAAGCAGAGCTAAGCCTCAAATCCAGCTATTCAGGCTGCTTACCAGATATCTACCTAAACCAGGGTGGGGAACTTTTTTCCTACTATTTGGATATTTATAACATCATTTGTGGGCCAAGCCAAATTATTAATTTAAAGAACTCAAGCAAGAGGAGGTTGTCACCTGCAACAGGGCCAGACCAAATAATTTTGTAAGCCTAAAGAAGAACATTCCCCATCCCTCACTAAATCCTAGGCCGCTACAAGACCTATCTAACTTATGGATCCTCAATTTCTACCTTTATCCCTCTCACATATCTCTTTCTCCTCTCTATTTTGCCAAATCCACTTCCTCCTTGAAATACCATCCCTCCACCCCCCTCCCCCTTCAGGAAGTCTTTCTTGAAAATGTTAGCTCACAGTCATCCCTTCCTCAGTTCTTCCTACCTGTGCCATTCAATGGGTCCTTAGCAGAGATGTCTTGGAACTGTCAGTGATATAGCTTATAACTAAATTCTACTTTTCTGCAAGGTTTGTGTTTTGTTTCTTAGCATCATACAGCCAGTGTGATGTGTGAGTCTCTAATAACAGAGGCAGTATGCTGTTATATAATGAGAAATGAAATTGACTTGGAGACAGAGAACCCAGGTTCAAGTTCAGATTTTAACGTTTACCTCCAACAAGTCACTTCAATGCTGAGCCTAAATTTTCATCACTGCAAATGAGGATAATAAAACTTGCACTATCTATGCCTCACACATGGTTATTTTGGTAAAGCATTTTGTAAACCTTGAAGTTGTACAGAAACATTTTTCAAGGTCCAGATGAAGGCCCATTTCATCTATGAATCTTTCCCCAACTACCTAAGCCCAAGGTCGACACCTCTTTTGCCTCTTATAACCTTGCAGACACAAAAGCATAGGGAATAATCTTCTCTTCAAAGAGCTCACAATATAGCATGTGTTTTTTTATTCTCTTTCCCAAACAAACTGTAAACTCCTTAATGATAAAGGCTATGTCTCATAACTTGAATGTATCCATAAAGTTCTGAAGACAGAACACAGAAAAGGTATGAAACATACATTCAGTAAAATCTTTATGAATTGGGTAAGGATAAGGAAGATCAAGTGACAGATTCCAAGCCACAGTAAACAGAAATGTGGGGAAAAGAGTTCAATCATGTAACCCTATGAACCATATTATTCATGAAATCTGGGGGGCAAAAATACTGGAATAGTCTGCCATTTCCTTTTCCAATGGATTACTACAAATAAAAGTTAATTTTTTCCCCCAGAGACAATTGGGGTTAAGTGACTTGCCCAGGGTCACATAGCTAGGACTCATTAAGTTAAACAATTTGCCAAAGGTCAAAATGTAAAGTATGTAAGGCCAGGTTTGAATTGGGGTTTATTCCTGCCTCTATCCCAGTGCTCTATCTACTGTGTTACCTAGCTGTCTCTTGGCAGGAGGGGTAATAGTGATCAATAGCTGGATTTCAAAGTGATTATACAGCTGCTAAGCTCCTACTCTGCTGTCCTCTTCTCCCCACTTTATAGCGCATTTTTATGTAAGTTTACACAGTGTTACACATACATACAAAATGTGTGCGTGTTGTGTGTATATCTGCTGATCCTCATAACCTGTGATTCAGAAGTATAAAGATTAGCCCTATTTTAGAAATTAAGGCTTAGAGAGAACTCCATTCTAAGTCACCTAACTAGTGAGTGGCTAAGCCAAGAATCCAATTTAAATCTTGTCTACAATTCAAGGCATTTTGTAGTACCGTTGAATGAGACTTTCCTTACCTGGACCAAGAGCTGCTTTGTTAGTGGGGGTGATGTTTGGTGAAAGACAAATAATTTATCTGGTAAGTCTCATGATCTGTTCAATGTGATGTGTTCTAGTATACTCAAAGTCAAGTCAGGTTGGTGATGGCAGGAACAAAGCTGACTGATTAAACCCCAGCAGGTAAGAGGAAGAATGAATGACAGAGAAAAAATATACAAGACAGGAATGAAGAGGGAAAACAAAACACTTTCTCTATGTCACTCTCAGGGAACAAACTCCCTTACCAAACCTGCCCTTCCTCTTGGGTGGTTCCAGAGGGGGCTGGGTCCATTGCTTCCTTCCGTGAGGCTATTTTGGAAAGAGGTAGTCTGGAGAGAGGAAGAGTATGAGGTGGGGGGAGGCAGAAAGTTCCCACACACCCTTTTAATCTTAAGTCCAACATTAAGGCTGTGTCACTTACTGAGTCATTTCCCCTTTCTGTACTTCAGTTTCTCCTTTGAACAAAGGGATGATGAGGCCCTTTGGGTTTAAGAACAAGACTATGTTAGGAGAATCTTAGGAGACAACAGGAAGAGAGTGGAAATGGGAGAAATGAAATGTCTGTTTAACACTAATAGCAAATTAGGTGGTCAGGTATTTCACCAATTGACTCACTGATTCAAGAGCTATTAGAAGGAACCCAGGACATAATTTAGTTCAATATGATCATTTTGCAAATTGGAAAATTGAAGCTCAAAGAGAAGGGATCCACCTGAGGTCACATAGCTATTAAGAAGCAGAATTGCTACTCCAATCCTGGTTGGTCTAACTTTGGGTTAGATCATTTTTCATTATACACATATCTTTAAATTTCCTTGTTTCCTCTTTCTTTAAGTCAAATATACCAAGTTCCATATTTCAGTAGGACTGGAAGTTTTGGGGGGTTTTGGTGAGGGAGAGGATTAGAGAAAGAAGAGGTTTTTTTCCAGACTACTGTTATGGACTTGAGGATAAAAAAAATGGGACTTTTGGGAAAGAGTTCACAGAGGTTATGAAAACTGAAACAAAGTGTACCTGGGGAACCCACATATAAATGGATTTCTTGGTATTGGAAAGTAAGGAGACAGGTCTCTTCATGGCTATCTTTCCCCAATTCTGAGGTTGTCAGCTACCAGCCCTTCCCCCATCTCAACTCAATTAATTCTGAGAAGCCACCCACACTTGGCATTCTCATTTCTTGGAAAAGGAAATGGGGGCGGGGAAAGGGAAGAGAAGATAGAGAGCTATCAGGCACTACAGACAATTCCAAATCTGCAATATGTCCTCAAGGTTAGTTCGACAATCTTTGGGTCTGACTCCTACTCACTCCAGGCCCACATTTGCCACGAAACAACTCAGAAAGTGGAATGAATGAAGAATATCCTTGGCTGGGGAGCCACAGGGCAAGCAAGTTATGATGACACAGTGTAAGAAGGCATGAGGGATTGACCAAACAGTTGATAAAAATGTTTATTCTTCTGTAAAATGAGGCAGCTGGATCAGACAGTCTCTAAGGCCCCTTGAAGCTGAGGCATTTTATATTCTAAGAACAAAATGATTTGCATTAAACTAAGAATTACCTTTTTCCTTCCAGGGTCTGCTCTATGGAATAGACAGGGGCTCACTGCTATCAGAACTTAAGAGGCAGCGTATAGTAGGAAGAGCACCTGATCTAGAGGCAGAGGATTTGAATTAAAATCCTAGCTATGCTCTATATTATCTGACCTTGGACAAGTAATTGTTCCTCTTTGGGCTGTTTCCTCAACTGAAATGAGGGATTTTAACCAAATGATAAATCCCATGAACCATCAATTTACTACTTTAGTTTATCTTGCATTTTATTCTCCCAACATGAAAGGACTTTGTCTTAAGCATATTTCCAACAATAAATATCTTCAGTGGATTACTCTCTTTTTGAGGAAATGAAACAGGAAAGACATGTTCTTTGTCTCCTCCTCAGTCCTATATTCTGCCAACTATCTTGCTAACTTGTGAAAGGCAGGAAGCCCAAAGACACTGTAAATCCATGTTCTACCCTCTATACAAGATTTCTAGGGAAGGGAGACAAAATTCTCTCATCTCCCTTTCTAGACATCTTTCACTTCTGATTGTCTTCTTACCTCAGTCTACCCAGGCTGGTCCGTCTTGTATTGACCGGAGCATCCTCTGTGCCATTGTCTCCCCCAGAGTTAACTTTTGCTCAACTCTGTTCCAACTCTCCTTTCCTTATCCTATTTTCATCAGTGTTGATCTTGACTAAGAGTTTGTGATAAGGTAAAAAGAATCAAAGACTAGCTGGTATGACTTTGACCTAGTTCTCTTTAGATCTCAGTTTCCTCCTCCACAGAACAAGTGGATTATAGCAAAAAGCCCTCCAAGTATTTCCCACCCAGTTCTAAAATCTATAATCTCTGGTTCTGAGTTCCAGTTCTCAATGTGATTAATTCTTGCATAACTTTGGGCAAATTGCCTTCCTTCTCTGGATCTCAGTTTACTTCTTTGCAAAATGAAGGGGGTGGACCAAATGCTTTTTCAGCCCCAATATTCTAAGATTTGTTTAAAGTGTTTTACACTAAGGTGTATGAATGATAATAAATGGCCTAAACCTTCCCAAATGTAATTTCTGTAATCCCAAAAGATTCATTAACTAGTGGAATGTACAGGAGAATATATGTTTCTTGCTTTTTCTGATGCAATAATGCAAATTCTCCCCACCACCACCACCACAAAGGTTCACTATAATCATTTAATGTTAGAGTTGCAAGGAACCTGGAGAAAGAGCACAGAATAATGAGAAACTGGTTGGTCTGGTAGAAAGAGCCCTGGATCTGGGATGAGAAGGCTGAAATTTCAGTTGAAAATCCTAGCTCTGATACTATGTGTGCTGCTTTTGGACAAATCATTTGGTCTCCCTGGATCATTTCCTTGTTTATAAAATGCTGGTTTGGGACCAGATTACATGATTCTGGTTTCTAAAAGTTCCTTTTGACTCTATACTAATATCCTTTAAGATCCTCTAGTCTAACCTGTCCTTTCACAGATGAGTGAACTTGAGATTTAGAGTTGAAGTGACTAGTAAGTGGCAAAGTTGAGCTCAGAATGCAGGTCTCTGGACTCTAGAAACCACAAATATTATTTCCTGGAGGCTGAGTCGGGCCATGGGAAGTTGCTCTTCTCTACATAGACTGTACAAGAGGTTCCCCAGGGTGCTCTGGATGGGTGCCTGGCTTGCCTGTGTCACTGAGACCTTTATGCCCTAGTACTAGCTCAGACTAGCCCAGGCAAGTCCAGATATTTTCAGGCACCTTTTTCTGATAGGAAATGTTTGGAATTCCTGAGTTGATGGCAACAGCCCCAGATTTCCCCCCTCCCTCAACTCCCCCCAGATACCAGCAAATCCCTGTAACATCCCTTTCTTCCCCAACCCCCAGTACTTTTCTTGCCAAATTAGGGGGCCTTGAGAGAGGCTCAAAGTATTGCATTTCCTACATTCCAGCCTGCCAACCTTCTAAGAACCTCCAAAATCAAGATGTCTAAGATAGAAAGGAAAATCTCCTGCCTATCAGGAGCTTGTGAAATTAGTACCCTGAAGCCAACCAGAGAGAAGTTCACTGTTTACAGAAGAACATCAGCAAAAAACAACTTGTTGATGGCTTCTCAATGCTATCTCAGAAGCTCCCTCATCAAGCATACTCTCAGCCTCCTTTAGTCCCACTCTTCCCCATGGGCTATTACAGAAAGGAGAGATCAACTTAGTTTTAAAGATGAAAAAGCTGAGGCACGAAACCGTTGAGGAATAAGAAGTTATCAGGAAAGTTTCCTAACAGTGAAGAAAGATATTTGAATTAGGCATTGAAGAACAGGCTTAGTGGGAAAATACTAGGTCATAAGATCCGGATTATACTTTCATTTCCATCTTTGAATGAATTAACTGAATGACTCCAAACAAATCACTTCAGCTAGTTCAGCTCCAGATTACTCATCAGTAAAATAAAATATTAAATTGGGGTCTTTTTTTTGGTTTCTTGCCTTTGGTGTCTAGCACCCAAAAATCACACAATAAATGCTTATTGAATTAAATGGAAGATGGGGATCATAATGGTGAGGTGAAAAAAATACTTATATTTTTAGCTTTTAATACTTTTAGCTTCAATTCTGCCACAAGACTCTCTACTAACTAACTGAGCCTAAGAAAGTAATTTCTCTATGCATTTACATTTCCTCCTTGACAAAAATCAAACAAACAAATAAATAAATAAACAAATTTTTAGAAAATAGAGGCAGGACAGAGAAAGAACTCTGGGAGATGACTAAAAACCATTACATTGAATTCCCAATCCCTATATTTATGCCCACCTGCATTTTTGATTTCCTTCACAAGCTAATTGTACAATATTTCAAAGTCTAATTCTTTTTGTACAGCAAAATAACGTTTTGGTCATGTATACTTATTGTGTATCTAATTTATATTTTAATGTATTTAACATCTACTAGTCATCCTGCCATCTAGGGGAGGGGGGGGGTAAGAGGTGAAAAATTGGAACAAGAGGTTTAGCAATTGTTAATGCTGTAAAGTTACCCATGCATATAACCTGTAAATAAAAGGCTATTAAATTAAAAAAATAAAAAAAATAAAAAAAAAGAAAATAGAGGCAGGATTCATCTTTACAAGTTTTTCCACCCTCACAATCTATGACTGTATAACAGCAATGGAGGGTGGAAAGGAACCAATTATCTGTCAAATTTGTAATCAACCAGCCCCAGATACTTACTCCTTTTTAAGTTGTAAATAGAAATTATTAGCTTCGATGTATCCAAAGAAAATGATATACTTTGGGTCAGATTATAAAAGTGAAAAGTTGTTGACAATACAACAGCAACTTATCTCCGCTGTCTTGGGTAGCCAGGAATATAAGGCTACTCATAGGCCTAGTTTTGCTCAGATAGGTGGAGGAGTTCTGACTTGTTCCATTTCTCAGGTGGGTTGGTTTTGTCCCTCCGTAAACTGCTTGATACCTCCCAATGCCAGGGGCTTGCCACTTTTATGCAGATACCTATCAGCCTAGCTCACTGCTGCTCAGAACTACCAAACTCAAGAAACTGGCCAGATTCCAAAGCAATAGTTTCATAAAATTTTAGATCTATCATGTTTCCTTCACTTACCAGGGCTCTTCTTGCCTCTTGCATGGACTAATGCAATAACTTGCCAACTGACCTCCCTGAACCCAGTCCCTCTCTTCTCCAGTCTATTATCCACACTGCTGCCCAACTGACATTCTTAAAGCCCAATCCATCCATGGCCACTTCCTGTACATGCCATGCTCAACGGCAACAATACATCCTCTCCACTATATCTTATGGAATCCCTGCATCATTCAAGGCTCAGATTGGGTGCCATTTCCTATAGAAAGCCTATCCTGTGATTTCAGAAAGGCCTGGAGAGACTTACACGAACTGATGCTAAGTGAAATGAGCAGGACCAGGAGATCATTATATACTTCAACAACAATACTATATGATGACCAGTTCTGATGGACCTGGCCATCCTCAGCAACGAGATCAACCAAATCATTTCCAATGGAGCAGGATTGAACTGAACCAGCTACGCCCAGAGAAAGAACTCTGGGAGATGACTTAAAAACCATTACATTGAATTCCCAATCCCTATATTTATGCCCATCTGCATTTTTGATTTCCTTCACAGGCTAATTGTACAATATTTCAAAGTCTGATTCTTTTTGTACAGCAGAATAACGGTTTGGTCATGTATACTTATTGTGTATCTAATTTATATTTTAATGTATTTAACATCTACTGGTCATCCTGCCATATGGGGGAGGGGGTAGGGGGTAAGAGGTGAAAAACTGGAACAAGAGGTTTGGCAATTGTTAATGCTGTAAAGTTACCCATGCATATATCCTGTAAATAAAAGGCTATTAAATTAAAAAAAAAAAAGAAAAGAAAAGAAAAAAGAAAGCCTATCCTGAATACCTCCAGTAGTCAATCACGCTACCTCCTCTGGAAATATTATTTGATATTTAATCATTTATGCATGTTATTTCTCTCTTGATGATTCCATATAAGCTCCCTGAGAGATGCTGTTATTTCTCTTTGCCTGTGTGTCCCCAACACCTAGCACAATACATTTAGTTAATAAATGCTAATTGAATGTATTGTGCAGATATGTTATAATATTCTCTATTCTAAAGTCCTCTGGCTCTGACACTTTTTCTGGTCCAACATTCTATGAGGCTGAGAATACAGTTAATGCAATAGGTACATATGGAGGAGGCAAGTTTTTTTTAGCACAACATACTTTCACTCAGGTCCCACATTTCACTGTCTTTTTCCATGGTATTCTAAGATAAGTTATTTTTATTAATTTTCTCAGAAAGCAAACAATAGAACAGGGGTCCTCAAACTTTTTAAATAGGGGGCCAGTTCACTGTCCCTCAGACTGTTGGAGGGCCGGACTATAGTAAAAACAAAAACTTTGTTTTGTGGGCCTTTAAATAAACTTCCTAGCCCTGGGTGAGGGGGATAAATGTCCTCAGCTGCTGCATCTGGCTTGTGGCCATAGTTTGAGGACCCTTGCAACAGAAGGTAAGACTATTAGCTATTCCTTCTGGGACAGGAATTAACTTAGTTTATCCAGTCTATGGAATCACAGGAAGGATTATGCAAGTTGCACTGCATGGCTTTCAGACATTTCCTCAGCCTCAGCAAACGATAGTAAGCACAACAGCATAATTCCTGTTAGCTTTGTGGTAACAAAAAACTACTTCCCAGCTATGGTTCAAAGACATGAATAAGTAAAGAAAGGCTATGGCAGGCATGGAGAGAGCAAAGATTTATCTAAGACATGGCCAACCTCTGATAGCTCTCCACCACAGTGCTTTCAAAGTCCTATGTGGGTTTGCCCTAATAGCAAAAGGCAAAGGCCGGAAAGTATTTAGAAATAATCTACTAACTTTTTTGACTTTCTCTACACATGCATATTGTCCTTTAACCCAATTCCTGAGAAACAAAAGAACAACTCTCCTGGTAAGGCTATGTGGGCTAGGTGGCAAGGAGACTAAGGAACTGATAATGCTCTCCTCCAAGCTAGGCAAAGAGCCAGGGGTATCTCCAGAAAGAACAAAAGCCTGCTGAATTAGTACACCAGGACTGCTAAATCCTATGGGGCTCCTGTTGTGGGGGACGGGCATGCACAAACCTGCAGGTGAAGTCCTGGGAGGCCAGACAGCTGAGAGCACAAATGAAAACAGAGTTGGTCCCAAAGGAAACCATCTTCCATCCCATAAACACTAGATAGTTTAGGGGGATGGAGGAAGGGGGGGATAGGTTTGCTTCAGAAGGGGTATAAAGGAACAGAGACCAGTGCACAGAGTAGCCCTACATAAGGATTTCTTGTCTATTTGCCATTGAGCCTGTTAGTGTCCATGAACCCTCTTGGTTTATTCCAATTCACTTAAATGGCTCTAATACAGCTGAGAGATAAGGCCACTGTAGTAGTCATAGTTATATTGTGCAAATTACTAACGGGAAGCTGAGAAGCCTAAAAATATCCATTCAACAATAGCCCACACATTCTACAAGGTCTCTTGTCCATCTCTGTCCCCACAGCAGAGAAATCAGATTCTTGCCTATTCCTGATGTGATCTCACTACACGACCTTTTATTTGGTTACTTAGTCCAAAGGCAATAACTCCCATGGGTTTTAGCCCATGTTGCAGCAGGTGTGGATGGTTATTAGTTGGGGTGCTTATAACTGTCATGCCCACAATGGATGACCTCTAACTGCATGGTTGACTGCTTCTACAAAGATAAATATCAGGGATTTCAGTTTCTTTTCCTCAGTACCTCAGCCCCCAGGGAGATTTGGGATACTTAACAGTCCAAGGAGCTAAGTTAGTCTCCCAACTGGGAGTGAGAGGTAGAGTAAGTAACTGAAGAACCAACTATGGCAATTTCCTATTTCTCCCTTATTCTGAGGAACTCTTTTCAATTAAAGAAGCCCATTAACTGGGGAATGGCTAAAGAGGTTGGAGTACAAGGGGAAAAGAAGAAGGCATTTGTATAGCACCTATTAGTTGTCAGGCATTGTTCTAAGTTCTCTACAAATATCTTATTTGATACTCACAACAACTCTGGGAGGTAGGTGCTGTTTTAGTCTTTTTGCAACTGAGGTATCTGAAACAAACAGAGGTAAAGTGACTTGCTCCCGGTCACAGAGCTAGTAGAGGGCCTATACTGAACTCAGGTCCTCCTGAGTTCTTTCCACTTTATTATCAGCTAGTTTCAAGTAAAAGAATGTAAAAGAACATTATCCTAAGAAACAATAACTGTGATGAATATAGAAAGGGAAACCTAATGTGAACTGATGCAAAGTGAAATAAGCAGAACCAGAAAACCAATTTACATGATTTCAACAATGTAAAAGCAAAGACAAAAAAATGTCCAAAATGAGTCCTATGAAATTACTATAACCAAATTTGGCTTCAAAGAAGAGATTCAAGAAAGAACCTTTCTCTTTTCTTTTAAGAGATGAAGGATTATGGATGTGGAGCATGGTCATGGTTTTGTTTTGTTTTTACGAATTTCTTAGAAGGGAAGATTCCCCCCTCCCTTCTTTGCTTTGTTATAAAATTGGATTCTAGGGAGGGGAAATAGGAAATGTAACCTAAGTAATGTAAGTAATATAGAATAGTAATATATAATAATAAAGTAACAAAATATATCAACACAAATTAACAAATAAACTTATAAGGACTGGATATTTTAGCCAGCTACAGCTCTCCCAAGCTGGAATTAGTCAAGACCTTAGACCAGGGGTCCTCAAACTTTTTAAATAAGGGGCCAGTTCACTGTCCCTCAGACTGTTGGAGGGCCGGACTATAGTAAAAACAAAAACTTTGTTTTGCGGACCTTTAAATAAAGAAACTTCATAGCCCTGGGTGAGGGGGATAAACGTCCTCAGCTGCTGCATCTGGCCTGCAGGCCGTAGTTTGAGGACCCCTGCTTTAGACCCTTCAGACTCAAAGACGGGAAAGTAACCTGCCCATGATCCCAATGATCACAGTCAGATTCAGCAAAGCTAGTGTCAAAAACAGTGTTTTTTCTACTCTAAGGAATCCTTTAGATTGAGTTTCTCTGGATTCTAGGCACTTGTGGGCTTTCTGCCTTAACAGAATGGCACACTGACTTGGGACTTAAGAAGTCTGGATTCTTGAGCTAGGTCTGTCATTAACTCACTGTGTGACTCAGGATAATTCACTTCATCTCTCTAAATTTCATTTCTTCCATCTATAATTAAAGATAAAACATATTAAAAGATATAAATGCTTAAAAATTTTTGAAAGTACTATATATATAATATAAAGTACTATACTGTGCCAGTCAGATGGCACCATCAAAGTTATGTGGCCTTGGGTGCTTTAATAAACTGCTGTTTTTTTTTTTTTAAAAGGTACTTTATAATACTGGGAATCATATTTCTTGCCTTTCAATGGATGGAGAAAGGTTTAAGGCAAAAGTTTTGAAATAGAGAATAAAATTTTATTTTAAAAGTACTCTATGGATCATTATATACTTCAACAACAATACTAGATGATGACCAGTTCTGATGGATCAGGCCATCCTCAGCAACGAGATCAACCAAATCATTTCTAATGGAGCAGTAATGAACTGAACTAGCTATGCCCAGAAAAATAACTATGGGAGATGACTAAAAACCATTACATCAAATTCCCAATCCCTATATTTATGCACACATGCATTTCTGATTTCCTTCACAAGCTAATTGTACAATAATTCAGAGTCTGATTCTTTTTGTACAGCAAAATAATGTTTTGGTCATGTATACTTATTGTGTATCTAAGTTATATTTTAATATATTTAACATCTACTGGTCATCCTGCCATCTAGGGGAGGAGGTGGGGGGGGGTAAGAGGTGAAAAATTGGAACAAGAGGTTTGGCAATTGTTAATGCTGTAAAGTTACCCATGTATATATCCTGTAAATAAAAGGCTATTAAATTAAAAAAAAAAAAAAAAAAAAAGTACTCTATGGAGGCAGCTAGGTGGCACAGTGGATAGGGCACCATCCCTGAAGTCAGGAGGACCCGAGTTCAAATGTGACCTCAAGACACTTAAACCCAAATGCCTCAGTCAAAAAAAAAAAAAACAAACAAACAAACAAAAAAAAAACTATAAATGCATAGTATTACTGTTGCTTTCACAAATGAAGTTCGTCACATACCCTTTTCCAGGCTGTATGGTTTCTTTTAGATTTGATTTTATTCAAAGTCATTACTGTCTTTATTCCAACTTCCTTTTTGGCTCTAGCATTTTATAACCAGGACCATATATATTGATAGCAGAGGAAGAAAATCTTTGAACTATATAGAGATACCTCTTATGGCCTGCAGATGACACTATGAGAACTATGTGTTTAATTAAATGCCTATAGCACATGTATATTAGATAAATGTACAGATAACAGGATGAAGAAAAAAGGGTGTGTGGGTGTGGGAGGATGTTGGTGAAAATATACATGGGGGAAAAAGGAGGATAAAAGAAGGGATAGGTCAACTTCTTGAGGGGGAGGGAAAAAGAAAATAGCAGATAAAGGAGAGAGAAAGCTGCTCATCCTTTTTGTTTTCTTTACCAAGAATAATCTTTGAACTGGAGAGGTAAAAATAAAATCTTAACAGTACTGAAAACGAAAATAAATTGGAAGAACAAATTCTGTCCAAATTTTCAAAAATGGGGAAAGAATGGAATTACAAAACTACAGTCTATAGTAGTTGATCTTTTTCTTCTGGCTAAAATTATAGAGCATATTATTATTAAAGAGGTAGTTAGCAAATGTAGAGAAAAGGAAGTAATAAAAGAGTCAGAAAAGATTCATCAAGAATAAATTAGGCCAGACTAGCCTTATTTCTTTTTTGACCAATTAGGCTAATAAATCAAAGGAATAATGTAGAAAGCTTTATCTAGATTTTAGCAAAATTTGAAAAAAAAATTAGGTTACAGAGCAGTAATATTCTATTACTGAATAGGTATGAGTTGAATAGGTGAGTCATTAACTTTGTCACCAATGTTTTCTTGGGAGGGGGCTCTCAGTGGAAGGCTCCCATGGTAGTCTGGGCTGAGTGCTGTTGAGCATTTTTATGGATTACATGTCTTTCACATTTATAAATGACCCAAAACTGGAGATAGCACAATATTTTTCTTTTACAAAAATGGCCACAACTAGGAATGTCAGTAACTTGAGAAAATTTAAGTTAAGCAGAGTAGGTCAAAGAGAACAGGAGAATGAGGAAATAGTAGAACAAAAGGAAAAGGGTTTGGGATAAAGAAGACAAAGGGGAATCGGGCATTAAAATTATTATGAAGGGAGGAGAGTGACCTGAAGTCCACAGATAAAAGCAATAAGAATATGAATAGAATAGAAGATAGAGTACTCTTTAAAAGAGGTGATTACTGAATGATAGTGGCAAAGTTAAGGTGAAAGTAGCAGTGAGAGATGGGAAATATGTTAAATCCTCCTAGCTTTGGGCTTCAGAGGGGTAAGAAAGAAGAGAAGCCATCTTTGGAAATGGAGCCAAGAAATGTGGCATCTTCGGAAATGTGGCTCACTAGGTTTTAGTGAACACTCAAAGAGGAAGGGAATGTGAAAGGAAGTGAACTAGTATCCATTGATAATATAGGTTTCCCAAGGATAGAGTGGAAAGGGAAGACAAAGTGGGTCAAGGCTAAGTTTACTTTATATGTCTCTGTCAGCAATGTAAAGGAGGAGATTGTGCAGCAGCAGCTGGTGTTCATTTCTGATAATCCCTGGCATCCCTCATTCTAGGCCAGGTGGCATGTTGGGGGCAATCCTGGGGGATGGTAGCTTGGGGACCAGGTGAGAGAGTGAGACAGTAAGATGGGAGAGGGAATGCAGAGCAGAGGGAGGAAATACATTCAATAGATGTCAGCATGTGGGCAAAATCCTGGTTATACTGTTCTGGCTCTGTCCAAAAATTATCTTGCCAACCTAAAATTGGGCCAAATTGAGTAAGATGAAATTAATGGGGACAAATGCATTTGTATTCCAAAAATCAACTTTGCAAGAACAAGATAGTGAAATTGTGGCCAGATAAAGCATTCATTTTTAAAATATGAGGTTTTTATGATTTAATTTAGAATGAGTCAATCGTGCATCAAGAAGTAAAATATCTAGGCCTAGAAGGAGACTGTCTTGTATGTTGCTCGGGTCAGACCTCATCTAGAATATTCTATTCAGTGTACAGTACTGCATTTTAGGAAAGATGTTTAAATTCAGGAGCATTTAAAAGAAGAGCAATGGGGTGGTAAAGAATCTTCAAATTCTGTCTTATGAGAATGGTCAAAGGACTTGAAGGTATTTAAGCTAGAAGAGAAAATACTCCGGGTAATTGATCTGTATCTTCAAATCTCTGAAAGATTATATAAGAGATATTCAGCTAGTTTAGTTAGGCCCTGGAGTGCAGAACTAGAAACAATGGGTAAAAGCTACTGAAAGATTTTCAAGAGGAAAAATTTCCTTATGATTAGAGCTAACCAAAATGGAATGGGTTGTCTCAGAAGCAGTCTTCAAGCCCTTCAAGCAAAGGCTGAACTTGTCAGGAATATAAGACAGGTGATTCCTGTGTTGTAACAGGTTGCAGGCCCCTCTGGTCCCATCCAAGTCAGATTCTCAGGGGGGTTTGTAGGAAAGGTACCCCCAACAGGAAACTGTTTAGATTGCATTATTTAAGATATCTAAAATACATATATTATGAAAAGTAATCTGTGACAGTAAAGAATAATGATAAATGTTGAAGGGAATGCGGGAAGACTGGGATAATAATGCATTGTTGGTGGAGCTGTAAAATTATCCAACCATCCTGGAGAACAATCTGGAAGTATGCTCAAAGGGCTATAAAACTGTGCATACCCTTTGACCTAGCAGTGCCATTACTGGGTCTGTATCCCAAAGAAATCATAAAGGAGGGAAAAAAGACCCACATGTGCAAAATACTTGTAGCAGCTCTTTTTATGGTAGCAAAGAATTGAGGAATGGCTGAACATGTTGTGGTACATGAAAGTAATAGAATATTACTGCTCTATAAAAAATGATGAACAAGCTGATTATAGAAAGGTCTGGAAAGATTTACATGAACTGATGCTGAGTGAAACAAGCAGAACCAGGAATATACATTGTACAAATAACAGCAAGAATGTGCGATGATTTTGGTTCTTCTCAGTGAGCCAAAGGAATCCCAATAAACTTTGGATAAAAAATGCCATCTGCAACCAGAGAAAGGACTAAGGGGACTGAATATAAATTAACACATGCTATATTAACTTCTTTTTTCTGTTTTTTTTTATGTCTCCCATGATTTGCTCTGATTTTTCTCTTCCAACATAATTCATAAAACAATGTGTATCAAAAACAAAGTAAATAAATAAATGTATTTCACTTCATTCGATTTGGAAATAACCACTGCATCATGTTCTATATTCCATGATTCTGAACTCCAAGCTGTCACTGTTCAAATCCAATTCTGTCCCCCATTGCCCAATCTCTTATTCTCATTTCCTTTAATGAAACTTCTTCCATATTATCTCACTTTGAAGTTCTACTCATTCCACTGTGCACTCTGCTGTGCGTTAGCTATGCCTGCTCCATAGATTAAAAAACAACTTGCTTTCATCTTGAACTTTGTCCTTTCTCGATGTTTCTTCTATTCACTGAGACTTGGCTTCCTCCTGATGGATAGCATGGCTTTCTTGGCCATGGTTTCCAGCACTAATTGCTTTTATGCTTATGCCCACTTTTCCCTGGAGGAGTTAAAATACCTGGTTTTCATTGCTACTTCCAGGTTCTCCCACTAGCAATGAGTAACCACTCCTCCTTTGAGAGCCATTCAATTCTTATTTATGATCCAATCAAGATTAATCTTTAGGTCACTCCCCTTTCCTTCCTGGTTCATAATTTTTTTCTCCTTTCCAATTCCTCTCTTATACTACAAGTTTTTAATGATCCTCAAACACCTTAGCCTCTCACCTCCTCAACTTATTCATTTACCATGACCTACTCCTCCCATAACAGGGCAGCTAGGTAATACAGTAGAAAGAGTGCCAGTTCTAGAGTCAGGAAATTCACCTTCTTAAGTTCAAATCTAGCCTTACATACTTACTAGCTTTGTTACCCTGGACAAGTCACTCACCCTGTTTGCCTCAGTTTCCTTATCTATAAAACAAGTCTGAAAAGGAAATGGCAAACATTCCAGTATCTCTGCCAAAAGAAACCTCAAATAGGATCATGAAAAGTCAGACATGACAAAAAATGGCTGAACAACTCAGAACAACTCCTCCACACTATCTCAGTTATACATGAAAGAGCATACCTTTGACCTTGCCATCATCCACAAGTATTCCCTTTCCAAGTTCATGAACTCAGAAATGTTTTTCTGATCACAAATTTTTGCCATTCCACTTTCATCTTTGCCATGCAACCAACCCCTAATCCTATTATCAGTTCTTCCAATCTTTCCACCCTCAGTTCTTTTCCTGCACTGGCTACACTCTCCTCCTTTCCCCATTTTGATGCCTTGGTAAACTAGTTCAATTCCAATATGTTCTCTTCTCTCCAGTCCCTTGCTTCCTTATCCTATTGCCAATCTTGCTCTTCCAAATCTCAGCCTTAGATTACTCCCATCAACTGCTACCTTCACTCCTAACAACATACTGTTGAATGGAGCTAGAGAAAAATCATGAAAATTACTGGGTCCACCATGAAATTACATAATCACATAATCTCAACTGGATCCTCACTATGGCAAGGCAATCATTTTACATTTTCCTCATTGACTCACTATATCTCATTCATCATAGCAGCTTTCCAAGTCTTTCCATCCCTCCCTAATTAATTGTCTATGGCTCCTCTCCTCTCATTCAACTCAGAACCTTGCTTCATATTCCACTGAGAAAAAAAGTGCAGAGAGCTACCTCTTCTCGCTTCTCATAGTACTCAGATACTTCTGCCACTATGTCTTCCTTTACCCCTGTCTCATATGAAGGAGTGGCTTTTCTCATAGCCAAAGCTACCTATTCTATAGTTACCCCATTCCATATTGTTTTCTCTACTATCCCTTCATTTGTTCTCCCTCACCTACTCTTTCTCTCCCTATTTACTAGCTGCTTTCCAACTACCACCAAAATACCTATGTCTCTCTATCCTCAAAAAAACCCTCACTTGAAAGGGATTCATATGTGCAAAAATGTTTGTGGCAGCCCTTTTTGTAGTGGCTAGAAACTGGAAACTGAGTGGAGGCCCATGAATTGGAGAATGGCTGAATAAATTGTGCTATTTGAATGTTATGGAATGTTATTGTTCTGTAAGAAACGATCAGCAGGATGATTTCAGAAAGGCCTGGAGAGACTTATATGAACTGATGCTGAGTAAAAAGAGCAGAACCAGGAGATCATTGTACATGGCAACAAGAAGACTATACAATGATCAATTTTTTTTTTAAATTTAATAGCCTTTTATTTACAGGTTATATGCATGGGTAACTTTACAGCATTAACAATTGCCAAACCTCTTGTTCCAATTTTTCACCTCTTACCCCCCACCCCCCCCCCTAGATGGCAGGATGACCAGTAGATGTTAAATACATTAAAATATAAATTAGATACACAAAAAGTATACATGACCAAAACGTTATTTTGCTGTACAAAAAGAATCAGACTTTGAGATATTGTACAATTAGCTTGTGAAGGAAATCAAAAATGCAGGTGGGCATAGATATAGGGATTGGGAATTCAATGTAATGGTTTTTAGTCAACAATGATCAATTTTGATGGAAGTGTCTCTCTTTAACAACGAGATGACTCAGACCAGTTCTACTTTTTTAGTGATGAGGAGAGCCATCTACACCCAGAGAGAGAACTGTGGGAACTGAGTGTGGTTCACAACATAGCATTTTCACTCTTTTTGTTGTTTGCTTGCATTTTACTTTGCTGCTCTTTTTTTTCTTGTATGGCACAATAATTGTATAAATATATATGCATATATATATTGGATTTAACATATATTTCTACCATATTTAACATATATTGGACTAGCTGGCATCTAGGAGAGGGAAACGGAAACACAGGGTTTTGCAAGGACTAATACTAAATAACTGTCCACTGTTTTGAAAAATAAAAAAGCTTTAATTAAAAAAAAAAAAGATATGTATGCTCCCATACATATCTTAAACTCTTAAAACTAAATTCAACAGTGTTTCACCAAGTCCTCTCCTCTTCCCAACGTTCCTATTACAATAGAGAACAACACTACCCTTCCTGTCATCCAAGCTTCCAACCTAGTTGTTCTCATCACTCTCACCTTCCATATCCACTCTGTTGCCAAGATTGTTGTTTCTACCTTCAAAATCTGCCTCATATATTCTCCCTTTTCTTTTACAACACTAGCATCACTCTAGTGCAGGCCTTCATTACCTGACACCTGGATTACTGAAATATCCTATTCTTTCGTCTCTCTTCCTTAAGTTTCTCCCCATCCATCCTCCATTCAGCTAGCCACCTGACTTTTCTAAAGCACAGATCTGACTACATCATCCTTTACTGAATAAACTCTAGTAGTTCACTATTATCTCTAAGATCAAATATAAAATTTTATTTGGATTTTAAAGCCCTTCACAGCCTTAGCCCTTTCTACTTTTCCAGTCTTCTTATTGTACTCTCCTCCATATGTTCTTCTAAATAGTGACACTGGTCTCCTTGCTTTTCCTCACACATGACCCATCATCTTCCCACTTTGAGCAATATTAATGGTTATCTCCTGGAACTTTCTCCCTCCATCCACTTTCTATGGGAAGGCTCTCCTGATCTCCCTAAATTCTTGTGCCCTTCTTCTATGATTAGCTATTTGTGTGCTATATGTTTTGTTTGTACAGTCATTTGCATGTTGTCTTTCCCATCAGACTCCTTGAAAACAGGGATTTTTTTTTTTTAATCTTTCTTTGTATCCTCAGCACTTGGCACAGTTCCTGGCACACAAAAAAGTTCTTAATAAATGCTTCATGTGAATTACCATGATAACTTTATTGTTGGAGTTTTTACCTATTACCCAAGAAATTAAGTCTAAACTTCTTGGCCAATGCTCCAAGATCTCATAAATACTTGTTGACTTATCCCTCACCTCTCCCCTAAACATTTGCTCATGCTATCTTTTCCACCTATCCTGCCTTTTCTGTTCATTTTAGGATTGGATTTTAGAGCTAGATTGGGCCTTAGAGATCATCTAGTCCAGACACTCTATGAGAAAAAGAAACTGAAGTTTCAAGAAATGAAGTGAATTGATTGAGGGCACCTAGCTAGCAATCCTTGAAGGCTCAGATCAAATGCCACCTTTCCCATAAAGCCTTCCCTGATACCCCCCTAACTAGAGGTAATGCTTTATCTTCCAACTCTTCTAACACTGTTTAGACTTGTTTTGTATTATTTGTGTCCACGTTTTATTTTATTACTAACTCATGTAATTTTTATTTAATTATTTATTTTATTACTAACTCAAGAAAAAGATCTATATTTAATCGATCTTCGCATTTTCTTTACTACAAAAATGTGGCCCTAAGCATCTCAATTAATATTTGCTGAATTATCTCCTTGGAAAAATGTTGCTGAGCTCAGAAGGGTTAAATCTACCTCTTTCTTCAAACAAAACAAAACCTAGCAGCTGGAGCACAGGGGGAACTCTTGGCTCTGGCTAGATCTGGTCTGGATCAAGCTCAAAATCTAGGCAGCAGCTTCCCTGAAGAGCCTCTGGACAGGTGGGACCTACAGACTAATTAACCTTTGGTGAACCATAGCTGGCTCCTAGACACATGGAAAGGCTTTGTCCAAGGTTTAAGAAATGGGTTCCCCAATAGCTGTTGCCTTGTTCTTCGTAACAGAAATGAGGAGTAGCCTATAGCTCTGGCATAAAGCAGGAATAGTAGGATTAGCACCTGCTGGGAATGGGATTAGGATTCCTAGGACGAGCCCTTTTAATGCTCCCCAAATGCTGTCTTGCTACAGCTTTTCTCTGCCCAACAGATGGTGTCTGAGCTGCAGGGAAAAGAAAAGTGGATCTGCTTGGGAGGGTGGGGGCTCTACTAGTCTGGAAACTTGTGTGGAATTGGCAGACAGGAAAGAATCAGACTGAAGGAACCAGAAATCTTGTCTAAGTCCTTGTCTAAGTCTCTCTCTCTCATTCACTGAGGCTGGGTCCACTATTCCTCTCTTATTACAAAGTGTCCTAGACATCATATGCAGACTCACAGGAGTTTAAACAACAGTCCCCCTAGAGAGAAGATGGAGTCCTATTAGAAGGCACAGACTATCTCCTTATATAATGGGAAAAAAATGTGGAATGAGGGAAAAAAACACTGGCTCTAGAATCAAGAAACCTGGGCTCTGATTCCAATTCTGCCAATAATAAGAAATGATTTCTAGCATGTTACGGCCCTGTTCTGGGCCTCAGTTTTCTAATCTATAAAACGAGTTTGGACTACATGATTTCTAGGGTCTCTTCCAGCTCATGTTCTATGTTTTAAGGTTATTACTTCTGACCTTCAACAAATTGTCTAAGATCCCTCCAAGGCCTGACATTCTACATTCTAAAGTCCCTTCTAGCTCTTAACATTTTTATTCTATATTCTAATAGAATAGTTCTGGGATTCTAGTCTAATATCTCATGACATAGATGTTAGGGAAGGATATTATTGGCCAGGAATTCATATCTGCTTAATCTATAAGAAATTTTCCCTGAGCCTTTGCTCCTGCCAGTTTCTCCTGAACTCCCCATCTTCTCTCTCATCTTCTCTACCTCTTATTAATTCTTAAAAGTCTATTTTAAGCCCTATCCCCTGTAGGAAGCTTTGTCTGACCACAGTACTCCATTCAGATTTTTCCTCCCGATTTTCCGGAACTGGAATGTAAAATCCTCAAGGATTTGTAATTTTCACCAATTACATATTGTACTTCGAAATTTCACAGAGTACCTCATACGCAGCAAGTGCTCAAGAAGATTATTAATTGATCTCACCCCACAGACTCAAAGAAAATAAAAGCTTTATAGTTTTTGGAGCAGCACAAGAGGCAATCTAGTCCAATCCCCTGCTTCAAATAGGCAAAATGTTATAATCCCATTTTAAAGTGAGACACTGAAAACTAGGAAGGCTAATGGAGAATTGTTTTAATAGTTATCTGACATTGTCGATATTGCCTACAACGTATCTTACAATAGTAACACGGTGTGACTGGAAAAATAGAAGATAAGGCTTTTTTCTACTGTAGGACTCTTATAATGCCATAGTCCTCTTATAGAACCTTTCAAGCAGAGCTTGCCTTCTCAGGCTGAGTCTCCAAATTTAGAAATTAATATAATGGTTTAAAACAAAGAATATGGGCCAAAAAATCAGACCTGGGTTCAAATGCCTGTCCCAGGCAGTGGCAGGTCACTTACCTGTCACTAAGCCTTAGTTTTCTCATCAATAAAATGGGATGGAGATAAAAATATCTGTTTTCCTTACTTCAGAGAATTGTTCCAAAAATTGTAAAGTACTACAAAAAAGGAAAGTTACTAGAATGGGAGAATTGTGCCCAACAAATGTACCCCTAGGCTAGTCAGACTTTCCATTCTCCAATTTCTGAGGAAAGAGGGTAAGAGAAACTCCTCTCTGCTCCTGTTACTCAGCAGTACCATGATGTTGATTCAGCCCCATGATGTCACTTTTCACAAAATCATAAGTAGCAGCTGGGGGTGGGGGAAGAAAAGGAAGCTGTGCTCTAGCAGTTAAGCCTGGACATGTCTGTGGAAAGATACTAGGCAACTGTGGCTTCTGGATCATCTGGGTATCCCTCACTGGAATCCAGAGTCATACTCCTAACCATGGAGTCTAGTTTATGCCTTGGAGTTTAGAGTTGAGGAACATAAAGGTGGTAGGCTCTGAAAACTCAATCTAAGTTAGATGCTATAAAAATGACGTGGAGACACATGACTTTCAGAACTGATCATAGTCAATGTTATTCCAAGGTGCTCTAGCTCTAACCCGTTCTCCCTTTTTGCCTCCCCCCATTTTCTTTCTTTAAAGCAAGGATTTTCTGACAATGTCTCTGTGGATCTCAAGAAGCATATGAAGGGTATTTCCATTTAACAATTATGGTATAAGTGAAAAGGCACTGAACTTGGAATGACAAGACCTGGGTTTGAGTTCCAGTTCCATCACTAACTCTTCTGCAGTCACTGGTAAGTCACTTAACCTTTGCAAGCCTTAGTTTCCTATCTGTCACATTATAGGGAATAGTTTAGGTTGCTATATGGTTTTGTTCAACTCTAAAAGTCTATGATTTGTATCCTGGAATACATTCCTATACTCTCTTTATTATTTCTACCTCCAGCAATCAATCAAGTTTCTGATAGTGAAAAAGTACTTTTTTTAAAAAAGCAGTAATTATTACTATGATACTTAAGAACCACCTGGAAAGTAATTCTCCTTTCATTATAAAGATGAGGAAACTGGGGCTCTTAAGAGAGCTAAGAATGCTTTGTACAGGATTCCAAAGCTAATTTCTGAACTTTGAATGCAAGTCTGATTCCACGCCCAGGGCTTCTTCAACTACACCACACTGGTTAAATGGAAGTTGTCTTTCTCACTGTGATCACCTACTAGAGTTATTATTATATTTCTGTATATTATCCCCAGTGTCCACCACTTTGTGTAGCACAGGGTACATTTATATGCATTTAATAAATGTTTAGTTGACTTCAATAAATATTGGCCAGCTAACTGGCTGATGCAGGAAGAGGAGGGTCTTTCCCAGAAGAGGAACCTGTGGGAAATTCTGTTCTCTGGTGCTGTGCCCTGGAAGTCCCGGGGTTTCCCTCCTCATGGTTTGGGATACTAATATGGAATCCCACTCCAACCCCCACATGTATCTGAGACGTCCCCTCCAGGTGCTCCACCAACTTCCTCTGGTCTGGCTTCTTGCCTGTTCCTATCCAACTCTCTCAGTTTCATTGAGTGGCTGCCAGCCCCACTCTTGCCTGCACCTGCTGCTTACCAGTATTTGAAGATCCCTAATTGCTCCCAACACTTGACCTGGAATCCCCTGACATACACCAAAAAATTGTACTTTTGGACCATTCACTGGGATTTTGGGCTGATGTGGAGACAAATGATATTCTATCTCCCTCTGGGAAATATGGGAAGATCAAAATTTTTTTAGGGTGAATCAAGTGGTTTTTTCATTCAGAGTTAAAGCCAAGCAACTCTACAAAATGTAGTCTGGAGGCAGAATTGATAAGAGTCAACACTCCCACTTATCAAGCTGGTCTGTGCGGGAAAATCTAAAATCCGACATGCAACATCCAAAGAAACCTCATATCTCACAGTGCCCATAGCTGAGATACAGAAATAATAGTAACATATATTTATAAAATGCTTTAGACTTCCCAGTGCTTTCATATCTGCTCTCATTTCATCTTCCCTGTGAGTCCTGTGAGGTAGGTACAGCAGAGACTTAAATAGGAAAACAGGTGAAAAGGTACCACATGACCTGCCTCAGATAACTCTACTGGACAACAACATTAGTCTTACAACTCTTAGTCCAGTGCAATGAACTGGAAGACTCCTCTTTCCATAACTAAATGCCAATCACACAAAGCTGGCCTTATTCCTTAAACTAGAAATCTGCTATGGAAAAACTTCTCTTCCTCCCCAAAAAAAGACAAAACAAAAAACCTCCTTGAGGGCAGGGACTACTATTTTTCACTTTTTTAGCTCCAATAAATACCTAATACAATGCTCCACAAATAACAGGAACTTAAAAATCAGTTAATTCATTCATCTAACCCGAATTAAACATCTGCTGTATGTAGACTACTGTGTTAACAAGGAGGGACAACCAACAATATAAAAAGCTGCAGGGTTGAAAGAGAACTAAGACTGATAAAAGGTTATCACATGGCATTTGGAGATTCCACAACTAGAGAGAACAGTTTCTTTTGGGTGCTGAAAGCAAAAGACACACCATAGTAGCTTGAAGTAGGGAGCTAAGAGTTGAGAATATTTACCTTGCCAGTCTTATCTCACTCTACTCATCTTTCACAAAGCCTAGATTCCAACCAAACTAGGCTTGATATCCTCCCCTCCCCACAAACACATCAAGGCCTACCAGCTACAGTGCCTTTACTCATGCTTGCCTAGATCTGGAATATCATGCTCTTCTTTCAAAGTCTATCTCAAATTAAGCTTTCCCTAATTCCTAAAGTTTGTAATCACTTTCCTTATCAGAATTACTCTCTACTCCTCTTCTACACTTATATGTGTATTATATTTATCATGTCTAATTTCCCAGCTGAACTATAGACTCCTTGAAGACAAGCCCCTTTTCTTTCTTGGATCTCAGTGCCCAGCCAAGTGAATTTCACCCACCATCTGACATTTCTATACTGCTTTACAATTTTAAAATCATGTAAAGTATTTTATTAGTTGAAGAAACTGGACGTGTTTTGCCCAAAAAAAGAGAAGACTCCTTTTGGTTATGTGTGGGTTGGATTTGCTCACTTAGATCCCTTCAAATTATAAAATTCTCTTACTTCATTCTCAAAACTTAGAAATATTCTTATCTTTTTACAGATGAGGTGATGGGCTTAGAGAAAGAAAATGACTTGCTAATAAACTGACAGCTGGACTTTGAACTCCTATCTTTATTTAGTAATATCCTTTACACTATACCTTACTGAAAGGAAAGAATGGATGGAGGAAAACAGATTGGCATGAGAAGTAGGGTAATAACTGAGTCCTTTCTAAACTTTTATTTCCTCCAGAGACAAATACAGTGTCCTGCATATAAGTATGCATTTAATAAACATTTGTTGACTGCCAGGAATTAGCAAATACCATCTATTATGAACTTGAACAGCAGTAGTTCTTCCTCAGCAGAGTTCTGGAGAAAGATAACTTGAAAAGAGGGACTAATAGCAACCCATGAGGTACAGGCCCCCATTACACTAAAAAATGATCATTCATGTGATCATCTTTTTTAAGCTGGAAAGGGTCTTGGATGTCATCAAGTCCAATTCCCTCATTTTATAGGTAGGGAAATTAAGACTCCAAGAAGTTAAGTGACTTTCTTAGGGATAAAAATCCAGGTCTTCCTGACTCAAAGTCCAGTGCCTTTGCCATTGGGTCATTCAATAACCTCTCACAGCTTGCCAAAGTCAAGGCAAAGGCTGCTATCATCCTTAAGGTAGTAGAAGTCCTTTTGTTAAAATCTCAAGGGATAAGATTTGTCAGCTGTGTTAGCTTCTCCTTAGAGAGAACTGGAGGGGACCAACTGTAGTGGGAGGGAGGGATGTGTCTGTGATCTCTCCAGGGTGGGGCCAGGGATAAGAGGAAGGAAAAAGAATGGATCAGATCACACAAATTAGTTTCAAGAAGTACACTACTGTTAGGGTCTATCCTGTGCTCTGCAAGATGGCTAGCTGTCCACTGACTATGACCTCTTGGGCCCCAAGACCCTTTTTTTAGAATTTCAAGATGCAAAAAAGGAAAGATGCATACAGACTAAAATGAACCAAGCAGGCTGTTTCTAAGCACAGTAACTAGGTCAGTTGACTCCTGGAAAAGCCAGCTGGGGAGACTGGGAGGAGCATAACTTTGAGAGGCCCCCAGAGCCCTCTGCTTCCCTTCAAGCCCTGCCCCTCCTGAAACTTACACCTGTTCTTCAACACCCCCAGCTGTCAACGGTTGCCACCCTCTTGTCCCTACCCCATGGGCTTGCCTCACCATCAATGGGCTGGAACTGTTTTTGCTTGTATGATAAATTACAGTTATCTTTATGCGAGCCCTTCAAAATCTAAACTTCTTGTGGTTTCTTAACCCCTAGGGGTCTGGGCTAGCCAAAGAGAGAAGGTAATAGACAAAGACTTTAGGGTTCAATTTAACATCATGTACCTCCTATAGAACAGGTATCATACTCAGTGCTAAGAAAGTGGAGATGAAAATGAACCACAGTACTTGCCTTCAGGGAGTTTACAATCTAATAAGGTGGGAAATATAACATGCACGCGCGCGCACACACATACATACACACTACACACAAGTGTGATAAAAGGTAAGGTGGTATAGTAGAAAGAATGCTAGGTTTAAAATAAGGGTTCCTTGGCTTCAAATCCTAGCTCAGATACTACCAATGTAACATGACTTAGTTAACTTAATTTCTGTCATTACATTTCTTCATTTATAAAATGAAGGTAATGATTCTTGCACTACCTATCTTATGAGGCTATTTTTAAGAAAAATATTTTGTAAATAAAGTGCCACTGAAATTTGAGGTAGTATATTATCATGAGACAAAGAAGAGATTCATGCAAAATATCCCAGGAAAACCAGAGTAGAAATCACTTGCAGTTGGAGAGACTCATGGAGAAGGGGGTACCAATTACTAGTTTTGTTTTACCCAAGGCAGCAAGCAGTTTGGGGCACTTTAGGGATTGCCAAGGGCTCCATTACTAGCATCACCGCAGGTGGCAGGAAACCAGGTGATGTTTACCCTTCTTTGGCCAAGTCTGTCAAAGGGCTACAATCCAGC